>NC_080675.1:85622248-85935998 GCF_030445035.2 Dasypus novemcinctus | reverse complement strand
ATGGCAGTTTTTTCATCATTGTACCACCCCCTGCTTGCCACTACATTTAGACTATGAGACATGTCAACTGCCTGTCACAATTACAATAGACACAGCAAACCAGAATTTTCCCTAAATCCAAGGGGAACTTCCTGAACAAAGAGTAAATTTTACTGCACAGATTTTGGAGACCTCCAATTTGTAGAGCCAATAATGAATGCTTCCCACAGACAAATAGGTAGTTGTTAATTATCCCAGCAATTTCTTTTTTTAATGTGCTAACAACACAGCATGCTAAGCCTTCATATCCTACCCTGTTACCTGATGATCTCATCACATTTGAAAAGATGGTAATCTGGGAAGAGGACGTTATTATAGCAAGTATGTGTATGATAAGTGACATTATTATAATCCCTTACTTTTATGATTTAATAAAAAGAAAGTGTAATATTTTGGAAACAGATGGGTATGGCTACACCTTTACTGAACTAGATGAAGTAGCTTACCTATAGTATCACTTTAAGATAAACTTAATCTTTGTATTTTCCTTGACCAATTATTGCAAAGTATACGTGCGCGCACACACACACACAGAGATTCAGTGTCAACAAAGTATGCTATGTATAAAACAAAATTGCTGAAGGGCAAGACCTATGATCTGAATTAGAACCCTTTATGAATTTGAAAGTAATTTATGCTTTTACATAGTTTTGAATAGAAATTGAATCATGGAAAACTGTTATGGTTAAGAAATTATTATGGTTTCTTCATATTATGTGAATAAGCAGTTGGATGATTCCAGTGTTATACCCCCAAATAAACTGAATAATAAAATACACCACTTCATTGTGCCAAGTGTTAAAACCTTGACTCTGTTTCCTTCATGATAAAACATTTGAAAACGCTGCTAGGTTACTGCTTTGACTTCATTTTAATGAAATGTGAAGTCATTTTACGAACAATATGTATACTTCTGCAGTTTTTAAAAATCATGGGTATATGACTGCACTGACTTCACTTTAATAGCTATTAGAGTCATTTGGTTTCCCCTTGTAATATTCTTCCACTATAACATAGATTTGCATAACTCATCTTACTTCCCTCTGTTTCTTCAGGTTCTTGCTTACGTTGCTGAAAAATAATGCAATATACTTTCTTACAGGAGGCTTGACTTTCATAGAAACGACAATTGTTACCAGTCATTCGTAAGTACTCATAGCTACTACTTTCAGAACATTTAAATAAAACTCAAAGAAATGGTTTCTTTTGAAAAGAAGGTGATTAGCATACGAATACACAAGAATAGGACACACTTCCAGAGTAAGACATAGTGAAGAGTTTACTAATAATTATAGAATTTCAAGGCATCTATTTGAGCAGAACATTCCTTATTAGCTTGGAGTCCCAATTATGTGAAACATGCTTTCAGGATATTGAAAAAGAACATATTTACCATCACTTTGCCCTGATCATTCCGATAGTGATCTTCAAGCCAAACCAGGAAGAATGCTCGTAGTATTTGGAATTTAGCTTTCTTGTGGGTAAACTTCATGTTCTTTTAGGTCAGCGAAGGTCAGAACTTATGGTTTTATCTCAAACTGCCCATTTGTGATCATCAAAAGAAATAAATCTCAGGCTGTTGGTAGCTTCTGTAGAGATGTCTTTATCCTACACCTGTGACAATTACCCTGTGTTAGTGAAGCTGGAAAGAGTCAAGCCACAGGTCAAGGGTCAGGGCACTGTCAAGAGGAAGTTATTCTTCAGTCCACTAAATCTCTTATCATTTTCATCTAAGGTGATACCCACCTGTCAGTCAAAGAATGTAGACTATTGTTTTGTAATATGTGCTGCAATTTCTGCCTCAAAGAGAACACATTTTCTTCCTTTTCCTATAATTACCATTTTCTATATTTAAAAATTCATCTTCAAAATAAACACACTGAACTTATAATCATTTCAAAAAACAATGGTTTTTATGATAAAGTAAAAACAAGAAATTAAGTCAAAAATATGCTCAGGTCTTTTTGTTGGATTGATTTAGCTGTCAGATGTTATGAACTGAGTCAAAAAAGAATTTACCAAATGAATAATTAAATGAGAAGTATGGGAGAAATAATGAAAGCCAGACTAGTCCAACGATTTCTCTATGCCTATGTGAGAGTGTCTCCAGGTGGGCAGACTCGTCCAAGTATTATGGACTAGCATAATATCCTGGTAACAAGTATATTTCTAGGATGCAATAAAGAATCTTCTGAGAAATATTTTCATAATGGACTTTAGTTGAGTTGATAAGTATACACAGTTGGATCTACTTATGCTGTACTTGGATATAATGAAATTCCATTTAGAATGTGGAATAGTGAAAGGCTCAGTTATCCTAGTGTACTACAATATGCAAATTGCAATTCCTCCTGTCATGAGATTCAATTTGCAAGGAAAATCTTTCCTCAAAGAGGATTCCTTAAAAACTAGATATCTCAGAGCACTAAAAGAGCAGAATGCATAGTTTCAGAGTCACAAGATTAAAAGCAACTTGGTTGGGTCATTTAGACCTTCTCTCTCACTTCACGGAAACTAAATCACAAAGAAGCTTCATGATATCTTTGTCTCCAGAGAAATGTTTTTCACAAACCCATTGCAAAGTTCATTTATAACGTTTTCATATACCCATTTTCATATGACAATTCCCATAAATTTACCATAGTGTGATGGAAAAAGTTTTGGAGTAACACTCAGTGACCTTGTGCTTTAGCCTCCAGTCTGCTATAGTATGGATCTCAGTTTCTCCATCTGTCAAATAGGAGTGAAAATTCATTATTTTCAATCATATGGTTTTTAAAGTCTTAAGCATATTTGTCCATCTGCAAATATAGGTAGAAACCTTTCCTCTATGCTGCCTTAAAAAAATCAACTTAGTTTTTAATAATAATGTATTTCATCATTTGGTCTTGACTTTTTAAGGACAGAGACTATATCTTCATTTTTCCTAAGTACTTAGCAGAGTTCCTAATGAATTAATGACTTTTAAGATGCTATAAACCTGTTTTATGCCTATTTCTTTTCATGCTCACCTTTTAATAGGCTCTGCTTACTTTCAAAAGTGGCCAAGTTTGTATGATAAATTATATGGTGTTCATCAACTTCTTAATGGAAGTAAAAATGACTTATATCTTCCTTTGTTTACTAACAATTAATGACCATTCAAATTTCTTTTTTCTTTGCAAAATAACTCCCTATCTTCTCCTTTTTGAACTTCTGTTTATTGTAAAATTTAAAGATTATTTTAGTGAACAATTAAAGCATATATATATAGTCATGCTTCTACATTTACTGTCATCCAATATTTAAATTACCCTGCTCCAAGGGCAAGCCTGGAGTTCCTTACAATTTTAAGGTGATATGATTCCAATTAATATAGCTCTATCCTTTGATGGGGCTATACAGTTT
This sequence comes from Dasypus novemcinctus, assembly GCF_030445035.2. Lineage (NCBI taxonomy): Eukaryota > Metazoa > Chordata > Mammalia > Cingulata > Dasypodidae > Dasypus > Dasypus novemcinctus. Next base: position 85,932,572 of record NC_080675.1, on the reverse strand, counting down.
ATGCCTAAAAGTCTCATATTTTGATCATTGTTCTCTTTTTTAATATGCCATTGTTCTCTTTTTTTAATATGCCATCCTTTTGTACAAGAACTATGTATTATTACAGTTTGGGGAAAAATAATCTTCTATTAGCAAACAAAAATAAACAATATATTCCAATAGGCCTTGGGAAATGAGAATGCTACAGGCTGCACACACCTGCGAGAGTGAGGATGAGATAATATGTTCTATCTTTATGATGATAGCTGTTATAATTAACTGACATCTTTAATTAAGGAAGACATAGTTCAAAAGTTTATATATTTGGTCCCTGATTGGGACATGACCATTAGGATTTCTTAAGAAGACACGTCCAAGTTCAACCACCCCTTTGCCTGGCCTTGACATGTTTTTCAAACAATCCACTGCTCATTTTTATATTCTATAAACTGATACATCAAAGGCTCTGATTTTAAAAAAGCCTTGATGTGAAAGCAAACAACAAAAACAAATGAACAAAAAAACACCAGAGAAAAACATGTGGTTTTACAAAATAGAACTTTACCTTATAAAGAAAATAACATTTTCAACATCATTTTTGTTGAATTAAAAATGGACGTTTATTGTAGACTCCTAAAGAACCTACAGTACTGACATGGTATCCAAAGTGTGACAGTTTCTGGCTTTTAAAGTAAGATTCAAGCAAATTTTCTGAGCTACTTTTTGGGCAATTGGGTTGTTTCTGACATGAGAACACGTTACTTCCAACGCTTTATCTTGTTCATATCATATCTAAGTAAAAATAGAAGAAAATATCACAGGAACCTTCAGGTGAGTCAGGGCAATCACTTCTTACCAGCCATCTGGCCGACTCTCCAAATCATAGAATTGTCTCAGTAGACTTTTTCCTGCATAGTTTAAAGGAAAAATGAGTGATTTTTATACATACCCAATAATGTCTAAATCTTTAAAATAATTACATCTTCAGCCTTGTTTTCAGCTAAAAAATAGTACTGGTTGAGAATGAGCAAATAAAGACAAGTAAAAATAATAATAAGACTTCTCCGATTTTTCAAGGTTTCACATGTTCATTTAGCATCTCTGTGTGGTCACGTGCAATCTATCCTGGGTCTAGCTGTTTCCAAAATGTTAGAGAGGCTAGTAACAATAAAGAAAAAAAAAGAAGAAGAAATGGTGTCTGCTTTAGTCCCCAAGGAAAGCTTGGAGTATTTTCAAAATATAAGCTCCTGAATGATTTCTGTGATAGGCAAGTGTACTCCCTGAAATGACACTAATGAATGCTCTACTTATCTATGTTATACACATAATAAACCATCTTCCCTCAATGCAAAAAAGTACTAAAATCTACCCAAAATAGCTTCAACTAAATACATGGTGTTCAGCCTCAAAACCAATTCAGCTGACCATGAAACTCACAAAAGTAGAATCTTGATGGATTTAGATTGAGTGGTCTTTAAAGAAGTAATTTCAAAGTGTTCAAGTACAGGAAATTAAATGTCTGAAATGTAGGAGACTGGTGTCATGTCAGCACAATTTTGTTCCTCTAAGTTTGTTGATTCAGATGTCCTGGTTCCTTTTATTATTAAGACAATTAATCGCCTAATATTTTTTCACTTTACATGACTTCAAATCTGCATTATTTTTAATGATTTCTTAAAATTTTGAGATAATTATAGATTCACATGCAGTTGTAAGAAATAATATAGAAAAATCTGATGTACCATTTTCCCGGTTTTCCCTAATTAAAACTATTAGTACAACATCACAACCAATTTATTGACATTGATACAGTTAAGATACAGAATCTTTCCGGCACAAGATCCCTCATGTTGCCCTGCTATAGCTATACCCACTTCCTCTCACCTCACCCCCTCCTTAAACCCTATCAACCAGTAATCTGTTCTCTATTTCTATAATTTGTCTACTTCAATAAAATTATATAAATGGAATTGCATAGTATGTAATACTTTGGGATGAGGTTTTTTTCATTCAGCATAATTTTGTGGAGATTCTTTCAGGTTGTGGCATGTTTCAAAAGTTTATTCCTTTTTATCGCTGAATACTGGTCTAGGGTAGGGATCAACCACAATTTGTTTAATCAATTACCTGTTGAAGGACATCTGGGCTGCTTCCACTTTTTGACTGTTCTAAATACAGCTGCTATGAACACTTGTGTACAGGCTTTTGTGCAAATATAACTCTTCATTTGGGATAAAAGCCCAGGAGTACAACTGCTAGGTCATAGGGTTGTTGCACATTTAGTTCTCTAAGAAACTGCTAAACTGTTTTCTGGAACCATTTTACATTTGCACCATCATTGTATGAGTGAGCCAACAGCATTGAATGTTGTCGCTATTGTTTTATTTTTGCCAAACTGATAGGCATGCAGAGATATCTCATTGTGGTTGCAATCTGCATCACCCTAATAGCTAATGATATTGGACATTTTTTCATGTATTGCATGGAACATACTTATATTTAAAATCATTTGTTGTTTAACTGGGTAGATTGCATTTTATCTGAAAACCTTATATAAATCAAATGTCAAAAGATAACGATAACTCATTCTATAAGTGGTAGCTTGATATATACACTTTTAGAAATGGTTAAGAAGGTATCTGAATAAAATGTATCATTTAGAGAAATTGCTTTTAGATTAATAATGAAAATTATTAAAGCAAAGACTTACACCCAAAAAACAGTAAAGGAGAATGAAAGTATACAGCTGTACAGTGGCTAGGAAGAATAAAATAAATACATTTCTGTGTATGAGAGAGGTGGGGTGTTGAGAAAGGGAGAGAGCAAAAGATATTTAATTGATTGATGGGGTGGGGGAAAGTGGTGAAGAGTCAAAGAAATGTGCTTTCATATGGGAAAACAGATTGTTCAAGTGTATTTGCTAAGAAACAAATGCCTTTGAAGCTCCAAACAGAGTAAGGCTGAAGGGGAAGGAGGAGCAGTGGAAAAGCAAAGCTAAACACAGGGCAGTGCCGGGTGGGAGATGGGAGATGATTACAATTTAGGGGCCAAATAATATTTTTCTATTTAAAACCTGCTCATATGGAAACACTTTTAAACATTGTCTTCTAAATTACAGTAATTTATTATTCTCATTAATAATTATCTGTGGATTAGTAGGCTAACACCTATATAAATTCAATATTTTATTTCAGAAATGAGAAAAAATGGATCAAGGAATACTTAAAAATTTTTATTGGATTTAAATACCTTCTAGTATTTGACCCGAGAATTTTGTTTAAGGGGTCTCCTTCTAACGCAGGGCCTGGGGTTTGTCACTAGATTAAGGTAAAAACCTCCTATGTGATGACCTAACATCAGTTTTTTCTTACTTGGCTCCAATAGATATGCTACTGACAAATTTCCTTAAATAGTCCTTCTTCCTTATTTGTCCAAAAAAGATCAAATTCCCAGTCTGGCTTTCCTAGGGCTCTTCACTGTCATCCCTACCTACCTTTCAGCCTTAGCTCTGACTGTTTTCCCACTGTTAACCCATAATACAATCCATTTGAAATTACACACTGTCCTCAGAAACCCATTACTTGTTGATTTCTGTTTTTTGGGGGGTTGTTTTGTTTTTGTTTTAGGAGGTACCAGGGATTGAACCCAGGACCTGTACATGGGAATTTGTTGATCAACCACTGGGCTACCTCTGCTCCTCAATGAGAGATATTTTTTGGTGGTTAATTTTTTTAGGAGGTACCATGGATCCACCCCAGGACTTCTCAACCGTTTGAGCTACATCCACTGCCAGATTCTCTGTCCTTGCTTTTGATATACCCACCACTTGCACCTTCCTTCCCAGATTCTACTTTTCCTGATAGAAATTCTTACTTTTCTTTAATGGCATACCTCAAATTCCTCTCTACCACATGGGTTCTTTCCTGATCAATAGCCCCAACTATTTTCTCTCCCACCCTAATCTCGCTCCTCATTTGTTAATGTTGTTTTACATATTGATTAATTATTGCTTGGTTACTTGTTTGGTCCCCCAGGAGACCATAAGATCTTTCAGAATATGTCTTTGCTTTACTCATCCATCTTTGGGTCCCCTGCTATGATTCTAATAGTACCTTGGACTCTGTACACATTCATTGGAGATTTGTTTAATAGTATTAGTGAAAATTACAAAGTTTTGGGGTTTCCAGTTAATTACTCAGACTTTGGGTGATGACCCTATGGTCACATTCAAATGTTACTAGTTTTGTCATTCACTGAAATGAAGTAAGTGGCCTACTGGAACATGACTTCTGTGACTAGGGCCAACAGTTTTATTAATGAATAATTAAAATGGTCAATTATACAAAAGAGATGGAAACTGATTTGTTAATTTTAAGTGTCTTGACCCAGCTGACTGCTTATTAACAATAAAATTCTTAGAAAGAGCAGCTAAGATTTAAAAGCCCCAATATAGCCTTTTGTGTGATTTCTCAAAGTAGAAAAGAAATAATTACAGCTTACTTATGAACTGTTTCTGGTTTGCTTGAAACCAGAGTAACTAAGATCGAGTCTCAATTTGGGAAACTTTTTAAAGATTTTTACCTTTGTTACTGGAAAGGAAGAAGATGTATTTACAATGAACACTTACCTTTGGGGGGGGAGGACAAGAAAAATTTCAGAAGGCAGGGAAATTACACAATCTACAAATTGGGGGGGGAGGGTTTTGAACAGTCATGGAATTCCTTTCTTGCAATTATTTCCTTTACCTGAATTTTCATGTTTATATTTCCATCTCCAAGCTTATTTAAATTCAGATTGTGAACAGGAACCATATGTTTTATCTTCTGGGCTGTGCTCATCAACTTACTAGTGGCTCCATAAATGTGTGTGACAATATTAATAATATTATTGAAGTACTATATAAAAACTATGGCATATGTATCAATTTTTCTTCCATGACCATAAAGTACAGCAAGCAAACTTTGTAAAAATTCTCTATAACTGATCATGAAAGAGTGGTCAGAGGTTCCCTGTGAAGGTAATTCTGAATGTTTGCATAGTTTACTCAGTATCTCCTAGGCATAAACAAATGGCCTTTATATACTCTTGTTTCTACCTGAGGCATCAAAAGAAAGTGATCATCATTTCACATGTGGCTATGTTGTCAATGTGCCCAGGAACTATATCTATGTTTTGTGCCCTACATGTGGAAATCCTCAGTTTAATATCTTCACCACTTTCTTGAGCATTTATGTCCTTTTAAGTTATTGTCCATAAAACCAACTGAAGTTGCTACATATTCTTTTTTTTTTTTTTAATTAGAGAAGTTATGGGCTTACAAAACAATCGTGCATAAAACACAGGATTCCCATATATCCCCCTATTGGTAACACCTTGCCCTGGTGTGGTACCTTTCTTACAAATGATGAAAGCACATTTTTATAATGGTACTATTATTAACTGTTAACCATAGTGCAAATTTAACTTAGGGTTAACTGTTGTGAAATTTCATATTTTTAAAAATTTTTATTCTAGTACCATATATACAACTTAACATTTCCCCTTTAAACCACATTCAAATACATTACATTCACAATGTTGTGCTGCCATTACCACCATCCATTATCAACACTTTTCCATCACTCCAAATAGGAACTATATTTTAAGCCTTAACTCCCCATTCTTTACAATGTTTTGTGCTCATGACTTTCTACTATGCCAAGTAGATTACCCTGAAATTAGATAACAATAAGAGGTGCATTCTGTGGCAAGTACTTCAGTTCTTATTAGATTTATAGTAGTCATTTTGATTTGGCATGATTCCAAATGCCTCAAAATGCTGTAATATCCTATTTTAAAAGTCATATACATGTCTTAAAACTATTTCCGATATAATGAACTCTTTAAAATGTAGGTGATATCTGTATTTCCTCAAACAGATCCTGGACTTTATATTTTTTTAAAGACAAAAATGTTCAATTATCACTCATAAAGAAATGAACCTCATCTGGTAGAGAAAGTCAATCTCTGCAATTCAGAGGAATCATCCTGTTTCTCTAAGAAACCACTCCATAGGAGCTCAAAATGCCTCTTCACCCTGGTCACCTTAAAAGTCCTAGCCTTCCTTCAAGGTTCAGTTTAATTCCCACATTGTTCAAAAAGCCTTTTCTCACCTTTTCAGTCTTTGGTGATGACCTTCTACTAACTTGAACACCTGTTATATGATAGTCACCACTTAGCATACTCATTTAAGTATATTTAAGTACTTTTTATGTTGATCTTGTCTTTTGAATCATAACATAAGGTCCTTAATTCATGGACTTGTAGTACTATGTCCAAAACATCATGGGCCACTAACAGTAAATGTGTGTGGCTTTAATAGAGATGACTGTGCCTCAAAGTTTACAGGGATTCCTGTCCCTTCCACTGTATCAGGCAAGGGGAGAAAGTAATTAATCTTAAAGTTTTGCTAAATAAATAAATGATTTTTGAATCATATAGATATAATTCCAAATATAAGTACAGGATTATTAGACTCAGATGTGACTAACTTAACCTGTCATTTACCTCATTACACTCCATTGAAAACTATTCTTGAAAAGGCTTCCATAATATAAATATATTTTGGAGACACAGCAGAGTATACCACAATCTTGATCATTTACAAAGCATACTTTCCTATTAAAAGTCCTGAGAAATCCAAGTGTAAAGACACATTTTGAACTTAGCATTTAACCCATCATTTCCTAAGTTTATTGACCATGTAATGTTACTACCATGATTTAAAATTACTGTTCTTTGGAACACATTTTGGGAAGCAAATTTAAGTGCCCCCCCCTTTTTTTGTCTTTATTTTTTTAATATTATATTCAAAAAAATTAGGTCCCCATATACCCCCCACCCCCTTCACCCCACTCCTCCCCCCATAGCAACAATCCCCTCCATCATCATGAGACATTCATTGCATTTGGTGAATACATCTCTGAGCACCGCTGTACCTCATGGTCAATGGTCCATCCACACCATAGCCCACACTATCCCACATTCCATCCAGTGGGCCATGGGAGGATCTACAATGTCTGGTAACTGTCCCTGCAGCATCACCCAGGACAACTCCAAGTCCCGAAAACGCCTCCACATCTCATCTCTTCCTCCCATTCCCTACCCCCAGCAGCCACCGTGGCAACTTTCTCCACACCAATGCCACATTTTCTTGGATTACTAATCACAATAGTTCATGAATAGAATATCAGTAAGTCCACTCTAATCCATATGCTATTCCTCCATCCTGTGGACCTTGGAATGGTTGCTTCCACTCCACATCTATATCAAGAGGGGGCTTAGATTCCACATGGATGCTGGATGCAATCCTCCTGCTTTCAGTTGTAGGCACCCTTGGCTCCATGGTATGGTGGTTGACCTTCTTCAACTCCATGTTAGCTGAGTGGGATAAGTCCAACAAACCAGAGTGTAGGAGCTGAAGTCTGTTGAGGCTCAGGGCCTGGCTATCATATGGTCAGTCCAGAGATTCCAGCACCAACTACAGTTCTGGTAAAAGTAACAGGAGGGGCTTGTGAAAAAAGATCACATTTGAGTCCAGCTCCATCACACAGAAACACAAACTCCAAAGAAGGGCCAACTGACATGAACAGCATCAGACCCACTGATCTTCACCAGATGTTGGTGGTTGAATGGATGAAGATATGGGGGCATTTTTCATACAAGACCGTATAGTCAGTCTCCTTTGTACCTTTCTATACTTTCTATTAGTACCTGAATAAGAGAGGACATTTCACATACTTATTAAATAGCTAAAGGTTTAGCACACAGCTGGATTCATAAAAGTGCATACTACATATTTTAAATAATGATGTAGTAAACAAGGTAACTACAGCCTGAGGACTAATTATAAGTAGAAGAGGAGAAATATAGGCTGAAACAAGTTGGAAGAGTTTTAAGCCATTTTGTTGGAATAAAATACAGTAAAGTCCCTGAACATATTCAACCATCATCTAATATTTAGTAGAAAATAAAAGCACCCTTACTATATTTGATTATTTATAATTAGGCTGTTTTTCTGCCTAATCATATAGAATTACTGTGTCCTGCCTCATTTTTAAAAATATTTGTTGTTACTGTTATTGCTATTTAATCCACATACTGGATTAGCATGGAATTTAAGATTGACAGTTCTAAGAGTCAAGCTTGTTCCCTTTCCTATAAACCAGGAAACACATAGTCCTAGTTGCCCTTGGCAGCCATTCTATAAGCATAATGGAAACCTATATAAGAATAAAGTCAGTATGAGAACGTAGAAGGGAAAAATACAAAAAAAAAAAAAAAGGAGAGAAAGAGAACTGTTGCTCTGATGGAATCATGACTCTCAGCTCTCCCTGTTTGTGGTTTTTATGTTACATGAGACAATACATCTTCTTTACTATTTAGGCCAATCAAAGTTAGATTTCCTGCCACTTACAAATAAAAACATCATAATTGATACAGAATTTGATGCTAAAATTGGGGTGTTACAAGCAACAGACTCCAAAATATAGAATAGAGTGAGTGCAGTGATGACACCTATAATCTAGGCTGGGAAGTTGGCCATCAACAATTGCTTCAAATGTTGCCCAGCTGTAGTTGGAGTGCAGACCATGTGTTCACTGAGCCTTTGCTTCTAGGGTACTTGTAAGGGAAAATTCAAGATTTTAAATTATGTTGATATATGAGTCAGGGTCCCAACAGGACACAGATGGCACACTTAGCTAGAATTTTGAGAATTTAATGAAAATACATTTTACAGAGGTATGGACAGAGTGAATGGAACCAACTTGGGACCCAAGATACCTAGGGGTTGGTCATTAGCATCCTTGGACTTAGATGGGTGAAGGGATGTAGTTCAGAGGAAGCAGAAGCTATAGAAGAACTCAACCAAGGTTCGAACTATGAAATACCCTGCTATCTCCCTCTTTCCCCTCCCCACTCATCATCTCCAGGCTACTCACCCAGCCAAAGTACAACTGGTTACTTATTACCAAGATGGGCTTTAAAAAAAAAGATAAACTTGAGATGCAAGTAGCCTGTTCAGAAGAACTTTAGATGATTTTGATCTAACATTCTTATGTGATAGAATTTTTGTTATTGTTTTTCTTTTAAATAAGATTCAAGGTCTGATTGTTGAGATAACCTCTGGCCTCATTTTACTTTTCTATAAATTAGAGAAATATTTATATATATTTATTAGTGCTGCTACAGGATTAAGTGAGTTAATACATATAAAGTCCTTGAACAATTCCTGGCACAGCTCTCAATAACTTGTAGTGGTGATCATCATTTTCGTCATTGGATTCCAGGGGAAAGTCCCAGTGTAAAAATGATCACCTTTAAATTTTCTCTTAATATGGAGAAGCTGCACCATTGCTAATACTAAGAATATTTTATTCATTTATGAAATACATTTCTATGTTAGCATTTATACTTAAATTGTGAATATGATATTCTGAAATTCTATCACAAATCTTAACCACACTGGGAAATCTGATTCAGCAGAATTTGCAAATTTGACATTGTTCCTAACTTCTCTCATGCTACAAACCACTTCTCTTTCAAACTCATGTGAAATCAGTCATATGTGAAATTAGACTTTTCTTCTAAATATGTTTAGAAGGAGGCCACTGCCTCCACATCAATGGTATAATTTCTTCCATTGCTAGAATCACAATAAGTCTATAGTAGAATACCAGTAAGTCTACTTTAGTCCATAGTTCAATACCCAATCCTGAGGATTCTGGGATGGTGATGTCCATTTCACCTCTAATTCAGAAGGGGTTACAATTCCATAGGGCCAGCGGATGGCGCTTTCTTGCTTGCAGTTGTAGACTCTCTCCATTCCTTAGTATGGTAGGTGTTCATTTTCACCTCCTTGTTAGTTATCCTGGGTGAGACTAATGAATTGGAGAGTGGGTGTTATAACTCTGTTGAGATTCAGGGCCCAGCTGTCACATGACAACCCAAAGATTTAATTATCTGGGATGTACACCTAACAACTTTAGTACTAATTTTACGTTCAAATAGAAGGACAGAAGAACCATGTTAGGGAAACCACAACTGAATCCAACTCTGTCACACTGGGAAGCATGAATTCCAAAATATGGCCCACTGGCAATATGCCAAACTCCTGAGCTATCTGCCCCGACTATAGTGTCTGGATGTCTCTAGCACCTGGAGGAGCTCAGCTATTTTTTTTGATAGTGTCTACTTTGTCAATGAGATCTTGCTGAGATGTGTATAAGCATAACCTCTGGAATGACCTCCTGACTCATTTTGAAGCCTCTTAGCCATATAAACTCACTTGTCTTTACCTTTTCCCTTTTTGGTCAAGGTCTTTTTCCAGTTGCATTTCTATTTGGTGCTTGGTAGTAATCCCATGGTGCCAAAGAGGCTTGTCCCAGGGAGAGATGTCTCATGCTGGGGTGGTGGTAGGGGAGATAATGTATTTATGTGCTGAGTTTGGCTTAGAGAGAGGCCACATTTGAGTAAGAAGGAGGCTCCTAGGAGGCAACTTTTAGGCACCCTGTAATACTAGGCTAAGTTTCAAAATCAAGAGTAAAGGTTCCTAAGCACAGTCATCAATATCAAGGGCCCATCAATGAACCATCCTCCTTCACTAGTCATTGTACCTGTACTCAGGGGATTCTAGCTATTCCATTAGAGAATGTGGTAGAACTCCTCAGGATGAGAATTGGATACTCCTTCAGTTGTTGTGTGAATCTCCACCCACTGCAACAATGTCCCATGGACATTTGAACCCATTTTAATGGCTTACATGTATACTCAGGTAAGCTTCTTCCTATGCATCTCCCATCACTGACACCCTGCACAAATGATCCTTCCCTACCACAGTGGTAACCCTACTGTAATACAAAACTTCTTCAAAACTGAAGCCAATAAAATAACCAAGTAAAATTAATAAAATGAAATGATAGTTTTAAAAATAAGAAATAAAACACAACAATTTTTTAATTGTGATAATGAAAAATTATTAAAGGAATTTTTTGACATTTTGCCTTTCATTACCATAAGATCTGTTGTCCTGTAGACTGTTTTGTCAAATTATTATCAGCTTTTCATGAACAGAACTTCAACTCAATGTACCACATATATTCTTCTTAATAAAACCTAAATGTATTGTCACCACTGTCCCTGTCTTACAGAAGCCACTGCTTCATTACCTATAGCACTACTTCTCTATCCCTACAATAAGAGGGGTCAAACTTTATTATAATTGTCTCTTTTCTTCCCTACTTCATCCACTAGGCTATAGGTTCCGTGAAATTTTTATTCATTTCTTATTAAAATTGCTGAATGTATTCAATACATAGCATGTACTGTATTCTCAAAATATAAAAAATGATTGAATAATTATTGATTTACATGAACTTAATATAAAAGAAAAGGACTGTATTACAGAATATGATTCATATTCTGACTTAAAAATTGCTAGAGATTTTGGATTATGATCAAAGACCTATGGAGAAAGGACTTTTAAAATAATTTTTGTAAATTGCAAAAAAGAAATTTCTTATGAAATATTTTTATAAGCATGGAACCAAGGGTCGTTTAAAACACATTAATACTAAAGCTCACTAGAGGCTCAATTCTCTGTAGCTGCCACCTGACTAGTCCACATCTCTTAAAATCAAATCCATCCATTTTGAAAGTTTCAGTTTTTTCTATAGCTGAGATTACAATCTATCATTTAGAGAGAATATGACACCTAGATAAAAGCAAGTGTATAAAAAGGAATCGAAACTGATGCAGAAGGAAAAAAAGTACAAATAGGCTGCATTTCTGTTAGTTAAAATGACACGGTTGGAAGCTGAAGAAATAGCAGCAGAAGAAACTTTTTAGGTCATTTTTATCAAGTGACTTGCAGCAGAATGAACATGGAAACGTGTCAAAAAAATAACCATATCCTCTAAGTTCTTTGTTCTAAAAATCTTTCCTCCCTTTTCTCTGTTATACTGTAAATTTGTTAAGATGTCCTGCATTTAGTCTAAAATTAATCTCACATTTGCTTGAAAGATAATGATATCAAAGCAATCTGCTTACTAATGTCTTGTGCAATATTTAATTACAAACCAGTCTGTCTTTGTGTTATACTCAAGGAATAATTATGGTACACTTTTAGTAGACACCATATCTAGTTCTCTATATATGGGAAATATATTGAGGAAAAAGCATATTTATAGAAAAAGCATGTTTATTGACAAATTGACTTCAAGGTGGGCCCCCTGCTGGATGCCGAATGTCTCCTCGTGTTTCATTAGAGTAATGAAATAAGGCACAAGGAAAAGGGAGTCAGAAGACTTAGTTCTCCTCCCAGTTCTGTTACTAACATCATCAACAAGTCACCTGTTCTGGACCACAGTTTTCTCATATATAAAATAAAAGGCAAAGGCTAAGTGCTCTTTAATTTTCTCTGTGTCATCCCTTCCATGTTTCTACCTTTTGAAGTATTGAGTTAAAAATAAGAAAGTGATGAGGCTTTGCCTATGATCAACTGCTTAAAGGATATTTTTAAAAATTTTTTCCTTTATTAGTCACAGTTATTTCTGCAAATACTACAGTTGAATATAACAGCCTCTAAATAGTAACAATTTTCCCAAATATTAAATTAAAAATAATCAGTTATGATATTATTGCACTATGCATGGAAAAAAAATAGTAGAGTTCCCCACCCCTCTCTACCTTCTCTCTTGAAGGGAAGTATTTCTTAACTCTGAGCAGCATGCATACTTGTATAACTTGCCAGATGACAAGGGCAGTCCTTCCCCCACAGTTGTGTCCGAGTACCTGATGTGCATTTTGAGTGGTAATTTTAAGTATCAGATAGTTCTATTTTGTCCTCTGAGTGCTTTTAGTGACAAAAAAGAAGAGTGGATCATAAGTCAGACATGCTTCCAACTAAATCATTAATGTTTGCAATATGTGACTAAAATTATACTAAACCCCAGCAAGCATTTATTTACTAATATTAAGCATTTTTCTTTTATTGTCTGCAAGTTTCTAACAGTACATACATTGATGTGTGTCTTCTATATTCGTAAGATGTCTTATAAGAAGCTTTTCTAACCATTTGTAAGCTGTTCATTTGAAAATGGAACTGTTTATGATTTCCATGCAATTTCTTATAGCAACCAAGAACCATAATCACAAAAAAATAAGGCAGTATATGCTGTAAAGACACAAATGCATTTAGTAGCCTAGAAAGGAATAAAGCTGTCAAATCATACAATAGGACAGAAAGTACAGTGCTATACTTCTTGTAAAAGACAGTACTACTGATTTTCAGATTCCTTGACTTCTAAATTTTTATTATTTAAAAGTTCCTTGCCATAGATTTAACTCCCCCTTCTCTTACACCTACCAAGGCTAATGGACATACTAGTAATATTCTCAGAATCAGTTAAGTCTGAAAATAACACTATAAGTAATATTGATCAAACAAATATTATAGTTTGTCATTATAAAGCACATAAAATTTTCTAGTCACCATGCTAAGCATTTTACATTAGTATGGTGGCCAGTTCAAATGACCAATAATTTTTAAGGGTCTTTGTAGAAAGTCATTTACAGCCTAAAACTTTGAACATCAAAATACAAATAATTTAAGCCCTAATGGTGTTTAAAACAAAGATTTTAAAAAGCATATATTTATTTTACAAATATTAACAGAGCATTTACTACATACAAAGCTTAAATCAGATACCAAATTGGATCTCAAGAGAAAATTTTGTCCATTGGGAATGTAAGAAAGTATGTACAAATAACTAGATCACAATGTAAAAAGTGTTACATGTCAGGACAAAGATGAAGATAACTTTCAGTGGGAATTTAGAAAATCAGAATCAATGCAGGCTGAGAGAAATGGTATGAAGCATTTGTGTTGAACACTGAAGAATAGATTCAGCTTAAACCTGGGTGGTTTATGTGCAAGGTCATTTCAAGTATAAAGAATATATGAAATTAATTAGTATCATGAATTTTGGGGGATTCAGTGAAAAGAGATATACTTTGGCTTTAAATTCCAGACTATACACTAATTAACATGACTTAAAACTTGATTTGACTTACCCGAATCCCTGCTTAATTTTCTGTGAAATGTAAATATGACTGCCTATCAGGTTTGTAGGGCTAGGAATAATAGATGCAATGCAACCAATATGATTACATCCTTAAGTGCAGGAAGAAAAATATTTAGAATATGTCAACATCTGTTTTAGAGTTTTTTTAAGTTCTTAGAAAAATGAGATTATGATGATGCTTTAATTATATGATCAATATTTTCTACCAAAAACCTACATGTAATTTCTTAAAACTACATTTAAGTATTAAGTATTAAGTATTTAAGGTCATAAATAAGACAAGAATACCCATTACTGGCAATCCTGGTTAATATTATGCTAGAGGTTCTGATCCAAAAAAAAAAAAAAGGAAGAAAAAGAACAAATGAATGAGACTTTAATTAAAAGAAAAAATAGGAGAGAGACAAGGGAGGGGAGGGGAGAGGAGGAGAGGAAAGGGAAGGGGAGAGAAAGAAATGAGATTAAGACTGGAATGGAAAAATATTTGATTTAATAATAAAATTGAATAAATGGAATTTTTTGTGGCTAATAATTATTTTCATATGAATAAAAGAGAATCAAAAGATAAACTGTCAGAACAACCAGACCCGATGTTGCTATATAATGTTGTTAGATAACGATTTTCTACCAGTAAAATAATCAATAGAAAGTTCATTAAAAATAAAATGCAATCTCTAATTGCCAAAACTAAGAATTTAAAAACTGACCTTAGGGAAATTGAGAAGAAGTTTACAGAGAAAATTTTAAAGGCCATATAAGTACTTATCTAAATAAGAGGAATATTAGGTTCATGGATAAAACCAAAATTTAACTTAATAAAAATGTTGACTCTGTCTCAAATCAATCTGTGATGGCTACCTAAATTTTTACAAAACTGAAGTGAAAGTTTAAAATGGATTTTATAGTGAGAATAGAAGAATGAAAGTCCAAAAACAGCCAAGACAATTTTTAAAAGAAAGAAAAAAATTTGAACTCTTTCCACCAGTTATTAAAACATATTATAAAGTCATAGTAAATAAACGATGGGGGTTCTATATTCAGGCACAAGAAAACAGTCCAACTGAACACAACAAAATCTATAAAGAGGCCCAAGTACATATGCAAAATTATTACACTTAAGAGGTAGCTTTAAAAGTAGTGGAGTAAAGATGAGTTGTTAAGTAAATGATATTTGAAAAATGGGTACTTTATTTGTATCCCAACCTCATACCATATAAAAGTAAATAATCTCAATCTAGATTAAAGGACAAAATGGGAATATAAAACTACAAAGCTAATGGAAGAAAAAATTGGGGAGTACATTTTGTAGACTTGGAATTGAGAAACATTTTAAATAAAAGCCTCCAAATTTAAAATCACAAAGAAAAATGTTATTGCTACATGGAAATTAAAGATTTTGGTTTCACAAAAGACATCATAAACGAAATTTAAAAATTGATGATAGACTAGCAAGATGTTTACAATGTTTACAGAATAAATATTGTACACCTAGAATATGAAACTGATTCCTGCAAAGCTGCAAGAAAAAGATAGGAAACCCAATAGAAAAAGCATAAAGGATATGAAAAGACAATTTAAAAACAGGAACACCTGAATGGCAAGTGGTACATGAAGAAATGCTCAAACTCATTAGTAATCAAAGAAGTGAAAATTCAAAATCAATGAGAACATTTTACATCTATCAGATTGACTTTGCCCTACCAACATTGCTTGGCCAGATGTTTTCCTTTCCACATTTGTTTTTATGTGGTTATTACAAAGATATATTTGTCAAGATGGGAGAAAATATATTTTAATACTTGGTACATTGATATACAATTTTTAAGTACTTAAATATTTGATATGTGGACCCCCATTTGTACTCTTTTTGTGGGCTATATAAATATTAGAATTGGGTGCCTGGGGAATAAAGAAAGAAAGGAGAAAACACTTATAGGAGCTTTTTATATTTGTGAGTTATGAACCGAGGGGCATGATCAGTTCAACTCTGTGGACATCTTGAATGAAAAATCTTGCTAGTGTATTTTCTATCCATTTGTAATGTCATCATTTGAAAATGGGACTGTTATGATTTCCACACAATTTCTTACCACAAACAAGAACCATAATCACAAAAACTAAGGCAATTAATGCTGTAAAAATACAAATGCTTATAGAAACTTAGGAATACAGCTGTCAAATCAAACAATAGGACAGAGAGTATACTGGAAGGAAAGAAGGAAGGAGGCAAGAATCATGTCTAAGTCAAAGACTAGGTACTGAATAATGTTAAGTGTAATGTTTTTGTGTGAGGTTGAAGCATATGCACTTACTGATATTTAGTCATCTTCTCTGCAAAATAAAAAAAACACACAAAACCCCACAATTTTCATATGGTTCAACCTAATATATTCAAAGTTGTTTTTCAGAAATTGTCTTTATATCAGATTAGTGGTGAATGAATAAAATGACAAAGGACTCTTGTCTAGTGTATATGATACTGAGAGGCCAGGACTTCTTAGAAAGCCAGTTTTGTCAGGTTCAGTGTGTGCAAACAGATTAGAGCACCTTCTCTGCTAGGGTTAAGAAACCCACTAGAAGCTATTTTCAAAAGGTGTGCAATTCTTTACTTTAAATGTGGTATCTTTGCTTCAGACCTCTTGCTGTCTCACGATTTGTCCACTAGGGCTTATATTAATATCCATATGGAGTGAGTGTAGCTCAGTGGTTTGAGTGCCTGCTTCCCATGTTCAAGGTCAGGGGTTCAGTCCCTAGTACCTCCTAAAAAAAAATCTACATGGCATCTTCCCCACCACTGATACACCTAATACCATGGGTTCTATGAGGTTATATAGACCAAGTGGAATTAGACTGCAGATAGACCTTATGCAGAGTCCTCTACTGGGTCCCAGGCAATGTATCAGCCTTTTATGTTACCCATAAATAGGTGAGAATATGTAGTATTCACTATATAGAATATATAACATTCAAATGTGTGGAATATGCTCCTTCTCTAGAGCAGTCATTCTTAACAGGGGTCCGTGAGCTTAAATTGAAATTCAAAAAATCATTGTTCTTGTGAGTACATGTTGGTGCCGGTGTGATATATTTATTAAATAATACACAGTATAGTATGAACTTAGTAAGGTTTTTCATCTGACTGGCAAAGGAGCCCGTGGGAGAAAAAAGATTAAGAATCCCTGCTCTAGAACCTAAAGAGGGTCAGCAGGCATGTGCTTGCTTCTTGAGAGGTGGTATAAAGTGCAATCATTTGACATTTATCTTGGACAAATTCTCCTGAATGATACTTGATGGTGGTTGGTTCCCCCTGAGTTCATTTATTCAGGGTTATAATGGTTGAAACGTAAATTTAGGATTTAGAGGTAAAAATGTTGATCAGTTCAAAGGAACTGAATATCACATTCTCACAAATACATTTTACCATATTTTATGATGATAGAAATGCCTAAGTTAACAGTTAATATGTATATATAACTAATGTAGATAGCTAAACACCTAATTATAAATTTATATATAAATATATTTTATAATTAAGCATATGTATACATATACATGTAATTGTTATACTTAAATATGTGCATTGTTTTCAAATTATTGGCTTTAATCCACAAATAAGGGAGGATTTTTAAGCAAATAGTCACATACCACAATCAAATATAATATCTAAATTAAAATGAGGATCAGAGAAAATAGATATTAGAATATTTTTTCAAGCTCAGAAAGAACAAAATACATAAAGGCAAGCCACAAGTTCCTACTTCAAAAGGCATGAAAGCATGTGTAGTCCATACAAAGACTTACATACTCCTGTAAGAAAATGGTATGCCAAATTACAGACTTTGTCCTCTTTTTCTTCTTCCGTTCTTCTTCCCAAATCAGACTTCTCAGTTCTTGGGCTCTATGCTAGTCTTCCCTGTAAGCAGTAAAAATGTTGAGTTCTCTCTATATGCTCACAGTGATCCTTCATTGCAGTATGAATGCACATACCATTGCAGAGCTTTGGTATGGGTACAGTTTTCTTTAATCTCTTCACTTTGTGCATTCCTGACTCTATGCTTTCTCTCTTATACCCATCTCTTGCTATTCTCCACATATAGCCTAAAGATTGTGCCTTCTCTTTGGCTATATTTTAGGCTGTTTCCCAGGCATTTAAAGCACTCCATTTTAGCCTTTATGGCTTCAGAACTCTAATATTCCTGACTATTCTTCTGTATCAGTGACTTCACTGTTCGCTTTTGTTTTGGTCTTGCTGACCACTCTGGCTAGATGCCCAGTTGGTATAAGCTTCATCAGTTTAACCTCAGCCAGTTATGATGTCAATTATAACTAACTCTCATGGTAAGTTCTGACAACATCCATTAGCAGGCTGCTCTGTTCCAGTCCCTGAATCTTTACCATTTGCTTTTATGGTAGTCTTCTCTTCTTAACACGCTTTTGGGTTGAAGCAGGAAAAAATAACTTCTGGGACAAGTGAAGCTAGGCAGAGTGTCCCCAGGGAATAAACTTCTCTTTCTTAACGGCATACCTCTTCTAAACCTTTTAAAATTTCTTGGTGACTTTCAGGCTCACAGTCAAGGTTTTTGTGAGTCAAATGTTGCAGAGTGTATCTGTCCTGGATTGAGGTTGTTAGTCCCTACAATTAAAGGCAACCAAACTTCTGAGAGATGTTGTCAATAATTTTAAAATTCTCCAGCTCCTCTGTCGCTCCATCTTTACTTCTGAAATATAACCACTGTGAGATGTAAAGCAATGGCTCTGAAATCCACACGAAGTTAATCATACTAAAAAGTGAAGAAACACGCTATGTAAATAAACTACTAAAGTAAGAAAGTCTAGAAAAGACCAAAGGATAATTTGATCATTGAGTAAGGAATGGTTATAGAATCAGATAAAATTCATGAGTTTAAATATATAGATACTTAAAATTATATATTTTTAAATTTACTTAAAATATAAAGATATATATTCAAAATTATAAATCTAAACAACTTTTAAAAAGACTTTTGAATCTGAATATGCATATCTATCTATTCATGTGATCCACTTGGCTACTCCTTTGTATTTATAGATATGACTATAATTTTATATCATGTAAAGGTTTTTAAATAATACTTCAGTCCATACAAACACTGGCTGGTATACCTTCAGTTTCCTGCAGTCAGTCAACAATTGTTTTGGAATACCTACCATATATAAGGTCTAAGCTATGTTCTTACAACACGGGTTTCCAAAATATTGTACTGATAGAAGTAGCTATGAAGATCATTGATACACTCACAGGACAAGACCAGGTTTTCCTGATGAATTTACAAGGTTCCATAGATCTTATTCCCTTCCCATGCATGTATTAGGATAAAACAATGTTATTTCTTTTCCAGGCACCTATGATTAAAATGCAATAATCTGAATTTGTATGAATTGGGATTTTTAAAAATAGATTAATCTTGGTTTAAAATCCATCATCTAGTGAAGTTAAAGTGAAGGCAGAAAATCAGTGTTAGTGATAAACGTGTAATCCAAATGAGTATTTAAGAACTATGTGAGGACTATGCCTCACTGGAATTCTTTCCCCTAAAGTTTTGAAAATGTTTGTCCCCAATTCTGTAGGATGCTAGTAGTAATGCACTTGTAGCCGTAACACAGTTTCAGAATTCCAAAAGGACTATTTTCTTCCATTTATTATAGTAAAAAAGAAATCCTTGCTGAATGCAAAACATTGCTGTTTTGATTATGTGAACTGATTGTGTGTAATTTTGCTGCTTCTTTTTATGTCATCATGTCCATTGAATCCCTTTTAAAGGAAAATCATTTTCTAGACTAAAATGTTATCATAAGAGCAGCTCTACTTTTGCTGACATGATTTTGATTAGGAAATTTAGATCTTGACTGTATATGAATATATTAGAAGAGGATTACTCTGATCGAGACTCCACAAGAGAGCTAAAATATACCACAAATAAATAATCAAGCATCTTGTATGAATTTAAAAATAAATCATGTATCATAAAGTAAAAATGGCCAGTTTAGACTCAGAAGGAACACAGAGAGCATAGCTAATTTGTAGCAGAGTGAATGCAGTAACATGGGTTTTTAATTAGATGGCAGAAACACTAAGGTGACAGGACTGAGAACAGGTAAATCATCCAGGAATAGCAATGCACTAAGCACAGAGCCAGCTGGTGCGGTGCTGCCTTGGTGTCAGAGATCCGTGCTGCATCCTGAAATGGGGACTGTTCAGACAGTCTGTTGCACAGCTGTTCTTACTCGGAAACAAACAGCCAGGTCTGCTAGTGGTATCACTCTGCAGGTACTATAATGACAGTAAAGTTTCTAGGAAGGACTGGGTGTCTCAGGGAGATGGGGGGAAAAAATCAGGCATTACTGGAAACACCTAAAGATGAATTTAAAAATATTTCCTTTCCCCTTCCTTATTTAATTTATTCTAAGCTGCGTTATTTCGACAGAACTATATGCCATCGGATTTGGAGTTCTTAAGAATTTGGGCTAGGGAGAGTCAGCAAAAAGTTGTTGGTACTATTCATGATGTTGAATATAACCACAAATAAATCCTTGGGTTTTGTTCTATATTTTAGATCATATAGATATTGTCAAATACATTGCTAAAATTGTTTGAAAAGGAAGGTATTTGCAATATTAACAATTTTTCCTTTACTGGCACTTTTATTCAAGTTTTGAAAGAAATTTTATTCCTTGAGATCCACCCACAATAATAATTAAAATTCTCTTAGTTTCCTAGCTGCTAAAAACAAATACCAGAGAGTGGGTTGGCTTAACAACAGGAATTTATTGGTTCACAGTTGCAGAAGCTAGAAGGCTCCAGGGTCAGTATTTCCTGACTGACTGGCAATCTTTGGGGATCCTTGATTTTTCCATCACATGGAAATGCACAGTGTCTTCTCCTTTCTTTTCTGGGTTTCATTGGTTTTAGCTTCTGGTTGTTCCCTGTAGCTTGTCCTACTCTGTCCTATTTCCTTTGCTTACAAGGACTGATTAAGGCCTACCCTCATTAGGTTTGGGTACACATTAACTAATAACATCTTGGGAAGACCTATTTACAATGGATTCATACCCACAGGAATGGATTAAGATTAAGAACATATTTTATTATTATTCTTAATTTGACCTCCAAAACTAACATTCACTAACGTGAGACATAACTTCTTTTAGAGTGTCTCAAAAGAAAGTCAGTACAAATGATAGAACTAATCAAAAGGGAAGAGAATGGCTTTGTGAATTGACAGTCAAAACATATTGTTAAGAGGATAATACGCTAGAATGTTTTGAGGTACTCCATGTGAAACTACAGGTAAGTCCCAAGGGGCCTGGGTAGTGGGCAGCTGTGCATTGCACCTATACATTCCTGAACTAACAATGGGGCCTGAAGAGTCAAACAGACGTCACCACACACCCCAAGCACCTGCTATGTCCCTTCTTATTGAAGGCTCTGGCTTAATTTTGTTTGGCTTTGTTTTTTGTTTGCTTATGTGTGTATGGGGAAGAGGAAGATTTATTGCTATGGGTTTATTTTTGTTTGTTTGTTTTTGGTTGTTTATACACACACACACACACACACAGAAGTACTTCAGAGTTTGGTAAGCTATTGGCATCCCAGTATTGAGTACTTTGCTTTACAAGAAATAGTCCTTGTGAAACATAGAGAAGAAACTCACTGTCTTTAACACACTTGAAAAATAGCCAAATTTTTATTGTGCTTTCTATTTATATCTAAGTGTTTTGATATTAAAACCAGCCAACTTACATTGGGAAATAAAATTGTTACTTTTTTTTTTTAAGATTTATTTATTTATTTAATTCCCCCCTCCCCGGGTTGTCTGTTTTCTGTGTCTATTTGCTGCATCTTGTTTCTTTGTCCGCTTCTGTTGTCGTCAGTGGCACGGGAAATGTGGGCGGTGCCATTCCTGGGCAGGCTGCTCTTTCTTTCGCGCTGGGCGGCTCTCCTTACGGGGCACACTCCTTGCGCGTGGGGCTCCCCTACACAGGGGACACCCCTGCTTGGCAGGGCACTCCTTGCGCGCATCAGCACTGCGCATGGGCCAGCTCCACACGGGTCAAGGAGGCCCCGGGTTTGAACCGCGGACCTCCCATGTGGTAGACGGAAGCCCTAACCACTGGGCCAAGTCCGTTTCCCAAAATTCTGTTACTTTATCAAAGTACCTTTTAATTTCTTGCTTGGTTGATAGGCAGAGCCTTAAAAGAGGTATCACTAATAAGACTTGCCTGAAGAAGTATAGGGAAATAGTCCATGAGCGAGATTCCTGTCAAAGTCAATACAAACATGTAAAATAGTTTGTTTGCCTTTGCATCCCCAGTATGGTTTCTTAAGCTTTTTCATCCTGTCATACTGGTTTTCTATATTGCATGTATACCAGATATTCTCACCACTCCTTTAGACAATATTTATTAAACACTTGGCTAGATATTGGATAAACAGAAGTGGATAAGTCATTTTGCTTGCAATGAAGAAACTCAAAAACTGGTGGTCTGAGCAGAGTCAGCATTATGGCAATACAAAGGAGGGAAGAAGTCAAGGAAGTCAATGGAAGAAATAGCACTTGTTTTGCGTGATGGATGGTAATTTGCCATTAATGTAGAGACTTGATTCCTTTGGTCTGCACGGGATTTTTTAAAAATGAAATTTAATTTATATGCTTTTGTAGGACAAGGGCATATACTTTCCATTTCAATCAGTTCCCTTCTCTGCTTTGCCAGGCCCCTGTATATATTTAAATTTTCAACTCTCAGAAGAGAAGCAGCAAAGTCATGGCACTGGGAGAATGGACAATGCTTACCTAGCACTTTCAGGGAACTATAAATATTTTAATATAGTATATTATAGCTTATATGGATGGCATTTGTATAAGATGATATATTAATCACTTCTAATATTTATGGAATGCCTTCTATGTACCAGGAACTTCCTCTAAGTATTTTACACATATTCATTCATTATTCTTCACAACAATCCCATAAAAAGGCATTCCCTGAGGAAGGGAAAGGTTTGCTATCTTGCCCAAAATCACACAACTGGGATGTGATGAAGTGATCAAATCGGAATTTGAGCCTAGGCATCTCAGAGTACGCATTCCCAAGTCCCAGACATAAGAGTAAAAGAGGTAGAATGAGGGAGAGGGAAGTCCTTGAATCCAACATATTGATAATTTGGGAGCCTCTGAACATTTTTTAGAAGAGAAATGACGGCTCAGGTTGTGTTTTAAGTAATATAGCATGAGGATTGACAGGAGCAAAAAGGAGACTTTATCATAACCATGATAATCTAGACCCAGAGAAAGTGAGATGGTGAGCCAGGCAAGAACCTTTGCAGAGATGGAATTCACAGGTTCTCCCCAGGGATCCTCAGCCACTCTCCGGTTCCCCTCAGAGTCCTGCCTCCCTCCCCAACACCCAGGACTTTGCCTGCTATGTTTGTCTACCCGATGAAACATCCTGTCTTGTGTCACTTTTTCCAGCCCCATCTAGGGTCAGACCCTTTGCCTGCTTCAAAATGTCAATTAACAAATTCTGTTGCTTTAATCCATATCAATGTATTAGTTAAACTGAAAGGGCTAACTCCAGCCTAAATTCCCTCTCACAGTAGTAGAGGTGAGTTTGAGGTAGAATAATTCTTAACTCAGATATAAAACATGTTTGGAAATATTAGGAATGGGTATAATTTAACAGAATTCTCAAGTTAAACTATATACTTAAACTTACCATCGTTTACATAAATTTATCTGTAGAGTCTTAGTCTGTGTATGTGTAATTTTAAAAATCCATCCTTTGGGTGGTGAGAAGTTCCAGAACCACATTTTAATTTTGTTCATTTAGTCTTTTATTCATCTTTATTTTTGAAATGGTACATACATTATACATATGTGCATATGCACACATATATATTATACATGTATATATGACCTTTTATGTAAATTGGAAAAGATAATAGTAAAAAGAACATTGGTATCTACTACCCAGGTCCAAGATTTTAAAAACTTATTCACTGTTCACCTTTTAGTTTCATTCTAAGCTTGGCAAATGAAACCGCTTGCACTCTATGACTGAGAAAAGTTTTGGGGTCTGGGGACATCCACAATAGACCTGCCAATGGTTTATTGGAATCTACTGGAAAAGTACTCATGAGAACAGGGAAGTAAGAGATCCAAGTCTTTTAGACCAGTATTTGAGAGATGTGTGCCAGATTGCCCATCACTGTCCCATGCCCATGTTTCAATACAAAAACCTAAAATAGCTGCTTGGCTAAAATATCTTTTGGGCACAAGATTGCTGGACAGCACTGGGAAAATCCTCAGCATTGGTACCTGGGCATCCACAGAAATGGTAAGAGTGACAAATATGGCAGTACAGGAGAAGGTTTTGTGGATGTTCTGACAAAAATCAGGTTCACAACAATCTAAGGTTAACAGTGGTTTTCCAGCAATTCCAGGTGAACTCCACAGACTCCTCAGAGGCCTTTTCTGGTGCTGGCAACAGAACAAGAAAAGGGAAAAAGATTCCCCATAGCTTAGGGAACCACTCACCTTTCTAAATGCACAGACTAAGACTGTGAGCATTGACTGTAATGTGCCTTGGCCAAGATGAGGATTCTTCTACTGAGAATTAAGAGGAATGCATGCTCTGATTATTTTTTAATTGTTATTTTTCTCTATATACCCCATGACAATAACATTAAGCCCTAATTTGTGGTAAACCAATTGCAGTTCTATCTGGAGCAACTGAGAATTTGGAATGACTTAACTCCTTTTCTGAAGGCAGGAGCCTAGGTTTGGATGTGTCAACCCAAAGAAAAGTCTCCACATTTATTTATAAAGACAACCAGAAACCCTGCTATCTCTGAATCATTGAGCAATTAGTAAAGGAAATATAATTTACATTTTTGTAATTATATAGGTTCCCAACATCCTACACAAATGTTATAGTTAGTTCCTCCCTGCTTACTCTCATCCTTAAGAATGAATATTTTGGGACCCAGAAAAAGTAATGTTTCTTTTTATCCACTCTAATCTTTGCAATAACTGTCCAAGGGCTTGTTTGTTCTCATGGTTGGAGCGTGAAAAGTGTGAAGTGATGAGAAGGGCTTTCAAATTCCATTAGCAACTTTTCACTCTCTGGAGATATCTTGAAACTGTTTTGGATATCAATACTGTTCAACCTAGAACCTCATTTACACATGAAAAGAGATAACCAAGAATTGGCAGGCATTTGAGGGAAACCAACAGTAAGAGAAAAACTAAAGGCAATACAGAAAAAAACTAAACATCACAGCAAAGGAAACACTGCTGGTAAGGCAAACATTAATAAAATAATTAATATAATGATGTTTCCATCACTTATTACACTTATTACCACTTATTACAGTGGTAAATAAAAGTAAACAAAATACAGACAACTACTAAAAAAAAAAACCCACAAGGACCAAGCCATAAAGGAATAAACTAATTAATTACTATGTTATATAAATTCTTACAGAATGTAAAAAAAAAAGTAGGAAAGCTACCAAACTCTATGAAGTTTTGTCACCCTGATATCAAAACTGAGTAAGAGTGGTATGCAAAAAAGCAACCTCTAGACATACAGCATTTATAAATATTTATAAATATTAGCAAATTACTAAAAGCAGTATACAAAAGAATTATACATCATGAAAAAGTTCAAGGATGTGTGACCCTTGGAAAATTAATGTGATATTATAGGTTGAAGGATAAAAACTGAAAAATCATCATAATAGATACAAAAATTATTTGATAAAATTCAGGACTCATCTAGCAAATTAGATATCATCTTCTTTTGCCTGATAATGCATTAATTATAAAATACCTCTGTAGAACATATACATAGTAGATATTAGAGACTTAATTAGAGACAATTTCATTTCAGTCAGAATCTATACAAGAATGCTACATATCACTACTACTATATAACACTGTAGCCTAGAAGACTAGAAAAATAAATAAAATTTATAAATATTGGAAAGTCAGGGACAAAACTGACACAAGTGCAAAGCAATAGGATGCAGGCAATACGGGGATATATTGTCTGTAGAGAATTTTAAAACAGTAGCAACACCAATTAAAAACCAGTCTGCTTTTTAGTGTCAACATGTGCCAGCAATTCTAAACAATACTCACAATAAAATACTTCTCCCCCCAAAAATATTCTGTTGATGTAAGTTCTGAACAATTGGTTCAGTTGCTGTTGTTTAATAGTATATATGTAGGTGTCTAAATATCATATTTTATTACTTACCCGTTAAGAATTGTTGTAATATACATGGAAACCAATATGAAGAATTCCTCATTTTAGTCAGTTCCTGACAAGAGTGGACTCAGCTAGACAGATTTGTTTTGAGAAAAAGTTCATAACAGTTCGCAGTTATTCAAGCTTGCTTCAGGCATTGTTTGTGTCTAGAACCTCTGTAGTATTACATATTCCTGCATTTAAACAGTAGATTTAAAATAAAATATTACATCATATTGACTGTAAAGATGAAGAAAAATAATCTAATAATAATCAAAGGGACTTGAATACCTCCATCATTTTTTCCAGGAACTGGGCATTCATTCTAAGGCAATGGATCAAATAGAGTCAAATTTTGCTGTCATTCAGCTATTTTCTCAGTATTCTACAGAATAAAAGCTTTGTATATTTTAACCAAATATAACAGAATTTTATGATGACTCTCTAATGAGGTTATTTTAGTGTATTTTTTTTCTCTTAGAGATATTTGAAGCTGCTAGAATTGACTTCCCAAAGAACAAAGCACTGACACTGTTACAATTTCTTGAATGTCTTAAGAAATGAGATTCTTATCAATGTTAGGCAGTCTAATCTTTATGTTTCATACTTTTCCTATTTGTGTACCTATTGCTTCATGTGAAAAAAAAAACCTTTTTAAAATTAGAATTAATAAAAATTTCTGTTCCATATGCTATGAGCAAGATGAATTAACTAGACTATATTGTCTATTGCACATGAATATACAAATATTTATATTGCCAAAGACATTGATAAATTTATAGACATTAAACTTAAAACTAAAAATTATAAATTTGTTCACTGTTACTGAGATAGACCATAGGCAGAAAAAAATGTTCCTTCTTTTCAAAAAATTCATTTGATAACTAAAAAGTAGTAATCCATCATTTTTCCCTTTGAGGTATTTAAAGTAATACTATTTTTAATATTTTAACAGGCATATACAAACACATACACACATACATACACATGTGCACAAACATGCATATATATATACACACACACACAGTTCAATTAAAAAAAATTCAATTCTGCATCTTTCTGCACTTTATTACTTGTTTCCTTTCATGATTATTCCTGAAAAAGTTGTGCCAAAAAGAGGGCAGAATTTTTTTAAAAAATGATCTACACTGGATACCAAATACATGAGGTATGCCACTGTGTCTACCCAGAAAATATGTCAACATCTCTTTGATATTGAGAGAAATTGACCAAGTGAGACAATATAATACATTTAAATTATTAGCTTTCCCATGCTCAGCAACAATAAAACTCTAAAATATGAAAGAAAAAATTTAAATAGCCAATAAATTATAAAACTATTAAATGACATAAAATGAAAGTGAGTAAATATATAGGTTTCGAAATTCAACATATTTTAATAACTATTTCAACCTCAAAAAATAAAATAACAGACAAAAGACAGCTTATCAAATTATGGCAGCATTACTTAAAAAGAAGCCATTTTTCAAGATGTGTTCTGGGAGTTGGTAACCTCTGGCCTAGTAAATTAAAATCTTGAAATTTCCTATTCTTACTTGGAGGCAGTCATTATTTACTCTCTAACCATTTCTACCAACATTTAATTATAGGGTATGAAAAATTCCTAAATTCACTGAAGATTATTTAAAATGAACATTTTCATATCACATGAAAATTGCACAGAGGCAAATTATTATTTGCAGACATTTAGAAAATCAAGAAAATTTCTGTGATATAAATAGGAGACTTTGTGCACATGCTTTCTGTGCTGGAACCTGTCTTTTAACCCAATACAGAGTTTCCTTCTCAGTGTTCAGAACCTAGTGTATCCCTTCCCTTTCTTGGGGCCCACTTATTGATACAAAATCACTTCTGTATCCTGTTATCCCCAGTCTCTTGTGACATACACTGTAGGCCAGTGACCAAATGTGGCCACACAAGCTTCCCTGTATGTGTGCAGAAAATTCAGGGTATAAATTATATTAAAATAAGGAAATAATTTAAATAAAAAAGAGTTCATGGTTAATCAGTTTCAACTTCAAAACCCCATTCATCTATTCACCGTTAAGATTCGGGTTACTGCTGCAGGCCTCCATTTCTATCCAGATAAGACTAGACTCTTAAGCTGTCATCCTCTGCATATTTAAAATAGTGATGAAACTCTCTGGGGTTATGATTTAAGAAAGTCCTCTCTGGCTTCATGTCTCCTTTCCCAAACTCATACTCAGAGCTTTCTGAACTCATTTAAGTTGTGTCTTCCATCTTCAAAATGTCACAACATCCTAACATGCTTGTAAAACCTGCAGATACCTCTTTTCCTATTCCTGAACACATGCTCATTTACTATTAGCCGTATTTCTTCCCAGCTTCTCTTTTCTCATGGGACCCAGGTGATGGAGGAGGATTCCACTCACCCCGTTTTTATCTGTTGGTCTAGAACATACAACTAACTAATACTTTATAATAAAAAATAGGGAGTCAGGATAATGCCATATATCCTGTGAGTCACTTTCCCCAAGCCAATAACAAAGCAGGCAGCTTGGCTTATATAATATTTAGACTGGCAATAAAGATAGATTTTTCTCTCTTCTACACTCTGCATAAATTAATCTCATCAAAATGAAGAAACATGGTGTAACATGATTTATTTGGGTCAGAGCTGACACTGCTAAGACAATCTCCTTATCTGCTTATGGAAACTTAAGCAGAGGTCAACAGACAACACACCTCTGATTTGCATGCCATACCTGAACTTTGGGCAGAACTTGAGCCTGGTCTCCAATAGGAGTAGAAACATATATGAATATGTCTTCTGGACGACAAAGAGGTATAACTGGAAGCCAGACTACAGAGAAAACTAAAAGAAAAAACGTTGTGAGGGAAGCTCACTGATCCAGTGGGCCTGGCCAAGTTCCGCGTGAAGTAAACCTGAAAGCAGTTACTAAGGGCCCAGTCCCATTTGCCATGGAACTATCACCACCAAAAATCTGGACACTAAAAGAGAAAACGTTTCCCTGCTAGATGGAAAGAGACTTGACTACCGAAGATCAGTGGCCTCTGAGATACTGAGGAACATTGTGGGTCAGGACAGCTCTATTACTCCTGTACCAGAGTGGGAGAGACCTGCAGACCAGCAAGGGAGAAAGTATAACTGGGACAGAGAAGCACAGGCAGAAATGGATGTGGAGCAAGTTGCTATATATGGTGCATTGTAGGAACACAGGCTCAGGCACAACAAAAATTTTCAGCTAATGACCCCTTTATTACTTACTTAGCACAAAGGATACAAAAGAGCAGGGAGGAGATCCCACTCTGGCCAGTGCCCTGATGAAGCCAAATGCTTGGGTCAGAGTCTGGATGGCAGGGTCAGTGGATGGCAGCTCCTCAAGCCCCACTTCAAGTCAGAAAAAAGAAACAAATCTGTGCTGCCGGAGGGTGGGGTAAATATATAACCCAGTGGAAGGGGCCTGGCCACTGGGAGTCTCCACCCTGATAAGCAGCTGGGGCTGCTAGTTCCGGGTTTCCAGGTTTAAGATAAGGTCAGACCATTCTGTTAGACCTAACTTGTACCCCACCCTGTGCTGTGGAATGCAAGCATAATGAAACATCCACATACAATAGAAAAGGAAAGAGGAGAGGTGGGCCAGGGCTTAGAGATGGCATGTCTGGGGCTTCCCTAGTAATGGGCTGCAATGGGCTGCAACTCCTTTGCAAATGCCTACAGAGATCGCGCGGGAAAGAGGACTGGGAGGAATTGTTCTATTTGGCAGGTGAGGTCTATTGAGCAACTGTGCTGGAAACAAATAATTCAAATGATTTCAGCTATGCCCTATTAGCTGTGAGATATACTGTAGCAGCAGATAGTAATATCTAAGTTAAAATTTGGGGAGCTCATAGACTAGGAAATAAGAAAATATAAAAAACATAAAACATTTTCCCCATAAATTCTTTTTTTGGAAAGAAATAAATCCAAATTTACCAAATGAGGTGTTTCATTGGCATGATGAAAAGGTTAAGGTGCTGAGAACAAATGGGGGTTGATGATGGAAGTCCCGTAAACTAGTAGTTAGAGATTTCCTTTAGTTTAAAGGAAAATTAAGAAGTAAAATTACCCTGCGGTTAAATATATTCACATTTCCATACTTCCATATACATTTAAATGTCCAAACTAGTAGCTGCACTGGGAGAGGAGTCTTGGTAGTTAATTTTGGAGAAAAGGAAACCTGATTTCAGTAACCTGGGGGCATATAAAGCTCAGGGAAAAGTGGTAAGTTACCAAATGGCAGAGGAGGTAACTGAGTCCTGGGAGAAAAGTAAAGGAAGTCATTTTGGGAGCACCCTAGGACAAACTTAAAGTCCCCATAGACAATTGTGCCTCAATTTCTAGAGCAAGCTGTGCTTCTATGTAATGAAAGTTTTTGAGGCAGCACTTGACTTTCCACAAGAGGTTGCTAATTAAAAAATGAGAGCAAGAATCACATTATACATAGAAAGTGTATATAAAAAATTCAGTAAGTAATTTTAAGATATGTATTTGAGGGATCATTATACCTCTTCCCTCCCCTCAAAAGGACAGCGACCATTTTATCCTTGTCATTTTGGTATCTACTAAATTCCTTTTGAGATGAAATAAATTGTACAAAGCTATTAGTGAAAGAACTAATTCCCTTTGAATAAATTATTTGTCCCTTTTAAAGGAAAACAAGAGATACAGAGATAAAGGTATAAAATCCTTAACTCAAGGAATTTAATTTTTTTTTTTCATTTATTAGTGCTCCCCTTTTGTCAGCTTTCAGTATCTTTACACCTTCTGTAATGCTCAAATCTATTCGTGTATGCTCTATTGTTCTCCTCATTTCAACTACTGGCAAAATCACAAAACAGAATACAAAGGAAGTCATAATATTCTATCAGTTCAAATCAAAGGACCAAACATTTAGGAAGGATTCAACCCTGCTTTTGCAAGATGATCCTGCAACACAAAAACATATTTGATGAATATATCAAAAATATTTTTCACATACTGCCTGCCATAAAAAGATTGTTTGAATTAAACATCTTTATTGCTCTGTTGTCAACATGTTAGGTATATAGAGCTCTATTATGATCCATAAATTGCAATTATATTGCGACCTCTATTTTCTTTAATATTTAATATTTAAAAGCCTATTTTTTTCAGAGCACTTATTTTTCCTCAAATTGTAAGAGACAAACTAAGTGATCTTTTAAACCCCAAATATTTTAAAGCGTATTGCTGATGAATGCATTATCTAGGACAGAGCTGTCATTGACGAATGTGGTATGATCTTTTGTCATATAACTATGAGCCTTACCTAAGGGTCTTTGCTATTATTTAAAGGACTTACTGATAGAATGACCTGCTTCATTTCACATAAATATTTATCAGTTTTTCAACAATTTAGAGTTAGCCTACCTGGATGGTAGGTCATAAAAATTTTAGAGACATAGAGGATTGTAAAATTATCTAAGTGAAACCCCTCCTTTTGTATATCAGTGGCCAAAAAGCTTGACTGGCTTGCCCAGGGTCACACAACCAAAGAATCAGTGGAGGGGACTTAGAATCTACATTCCTGCTGCATTCTAAGTCCCTCCTAATATATTTTTCACCAGCCAAGTTCATTGGAAGATTTACTGTAAGAAAAGCTTAAGAAGAGAAAGGAGTTCGGCTTCATGCTCACCCTCTAGGCCCAGTAAAAGATTTTAAATGGCCTTTGGGAATGACCTATGGTTTTGCTTAATAGTTCTCATCTAGCTTTTATCAGAGCTGGTATATTTTTAAACTTCACTAACTTCTAAGTGAACATGAATTGAAGGACTCAGACCATAGGCTTTCTAAATGTGAAAATTAGAGGGTCCAGCCCTGAGGTGCATACCCAGTTACACTTTGACAGAAGCATGACCAGTTCAATGTGTTATAGCTTGTAAATCAAGTGTTTGTCCCATAAGATAGCAGGAAAATGTGATTTTATGATCTTCCATCCATCTGGAAATTTTATCTGATGAAAACAAAAAATAAAATAAGTTTTGAGAAAATAATATACCTTTTTCTCTTCACAAAGCTTGCTATGGTAGCTAAGGTCTAGTTCATACAGGAATACCTGAAAAACTGTCACTGAGTCTACACAAGTCTACACAGACATGACAACCAAAAAAAAAAAAAAAGAACACACATTTAGATATGCATGTCAAACTATTTAGATAGCTGAATAACTGATGACAGAAGTAGAAATTAATAGTAAATGGAGAAATAATGTCTCTAAAAATAAAAATATTACAATTTTTAAAAAACCATACTGATATATAGGATGAACATAATTTTGGTAATGTAGAGGAGAAAAATATATTTCATAGTCTTCTTTCCAAATATTAGATTTGAAAAGATGGAAATAAGTATTGAGCAACTAATAGATTTGAGACACTATTCTAGAAATTGGGCAAGATTTTGACAGATGATAAAATAGCAAAATCCCTGTTCTTAGAGGGGCTAGCATTCTACTGAGGGAAAGCAGGAAACAAAAATAAGGAAATTGACTTGCCTAAGGTCCTATTCTTATGTTGTGCTGTTGTTCTTCAAGTGTTAGGTTTCCACTTCTCAACCAGAGGGGTTTGAGGCAAGTAAAGAGGGAAAAGACAACTATTTCTTTCTCATATTTGATTTTTTTCCTGCCAGAAAATTATCCTATAATTGTCTACAAATTTGGATGCATCTCGGTGAGTATAAACACCTATTTAGATAACATTAAATGAATGAATCAATTACATAGGCGTTGGAGAGAAACGGCACTCACTGAAACATGGGACAGATATGACCACAGGCAGGGAATTTATTGAGAAGCTCTACCAACAGAGGGGGTCTGAAGAACAGACTTCAGCACCCCCACCGGCATGGTCTGAAGAAAAACTTCAGCCCACTCCTGGAAGGGAGGGATTTAAATTTATACAGAACTCTCCTAGGTGGGGAAATAATAGTCAGTGGGAGGGGGTTGAGAGTCTGAGTGAGGTGCAGGGGCCAACAGGAAGCCCTAGAGGTAAAAATTTTCCCTTGTATGGCTAGAAGGTAGTGGATTAGGGAGTTAAGTTTTCTTGGAAAGCTGGAGGAGTGGGCGTTCCTTTGATATACAGGTAGTAAAGGTCTTTATCTCCTTTTATTCCCATCTGTACTTGGTTTCTTTGTTCAATCTTTGGGGAAGTGCCCTCATTGCATATCAAGGGGAACTGAGTTACAGCTTGTTAATTATCGTAAGCCTCTAACAATAGGAAATTGAACAAATATGGATAGGTCATTTACTACTTGCCAGGTACTTCCACAGGTTTGTAGAATATACACTTCAAAAACTCTTGTAGGGTACAGGAAACTAAATGACAGAATAGCTATCATCTTTACCTTCTAGAAGCATCAATGCTCCTCTCCTGAGTAAACATAATTAATATTACTTCCTAAATAATAAGAAATCACCATTTTTAATAATGCCTTTTACTACCATTTTTATTTCATATCTATTATTCAATCCTTGCAACTCTACACAGAAGCTATTTTTCCTATTTTATAGGTATGAAAAACTATAGAAAAAGCCTCACAGGTGGCTAATAGCAAAGCCAGGAATATTTCTTTAGTCAGTCTCATCTTAGGTCTGCACTCTTTCTATCACCACCCCAGATTCTTTTGCTCTACCACACCCTACTAGCTCTGAGGCACTTAAGTACCTCATTATATTTGCTCAAAATTTCAAGTAAATCATAGAGAGTGTTTAGTTCTGAATGGCACTGCCCCCACAAAACATGGAAATGGAGACCCCGAAATGACTTGCCTCCCTGTGAAATGGTGCACCCTATTGTGTAGGAGTGTGCTTCACTCATAAGAAATGTGATGCATACAAATCATTTCCATGTTGTAGGCAGGCTTCTGAGCAATATGTAAATAAGCGAGAGAAAAAATATCCACATTAATAAACAGCCCCTTGGATATATGAAACCCATCTGCAACATTAGGTAAAGAGTTTGTATACTGTGTAGTCAGACGGGATGTCCATATTGCATTCCTCAGTGTCTGTAAGGGAAAACAGAATGATGGTTCAGGTAGGGCGGTGCCATATGGCTGAATCCATGAAAATATCACAGAGTTATTTTTTTTTCCTGCAACTGTGATCGGTCCATGTAAGCAAGGATCAAGTCTCTGCAAATAGAATTATGACACTCCAAGTTTCATCCTGTTTCCAAGGTCCCTTTCTCACACATCCTGCTGAGATTAACCTATAATATTTCTCTGCACATGGACTGAGTTCTCCTAAAATAGGGGATGGCAACCAAAGGGAAATTGCAAGTAGAAGAGACACAAGTAACAGAAATGGCCCAAAGTGAGAATCACAGATTGACAATACAACATGTGCCAGTGAGCCCATGGCTGACATTATCAAGTAAGATGACTCAGAGAGAGAAGAAAAAATTCCACCAAAAGAACTGTTAACTTACAGCAAATAGGAAATGACTGATTAAAGACAGAACCAAAATGCAAAGCCAGGACCCAATGCCAGTCTGAGATCTTTAGCTGCTGTGCCCTAGGTGACTGGACATTAACATGCGAAACACTTGTACTTGCCTGAAACTTTTGCCACTCCCTGAAAAATAGGAATCATAGCAAGAAAATAACAGACATGCTGTCATTTATCATTCTCTTACTCTATTTTTTATTAACTCTTTTCCTAACTCAAGATCCAGGGTTTAGTTTCATTGTGATAACTAAAAGTAAGAGTTAAGGATGACAAATTCCGAGAGAATTAGTTAAATTTAACCGTGTTCTCATTCAGGGATACTGTTCACCTCATCTCTCTCTTATAATCCTTGTATTCAAGATAAAAATGGCTTCTTTTCCCACTATTAGCTTTTGCTTTGGGAAAGATGACTTTGGATGTCTTTAATAATATTTTTTTGCTAATTACACCATACAACCCAAGAAGCTCACTTGCTTTAAGATAGGCTTACTTTAGAACTTCAACTATCTTGTACCACACTCAAGTTTTACTTTTATTTAACACACTGAGCCTATTTCACACTTGCTCCCAATACCCAAGATTGGATTTAATTCTTAAGATGTATTTTAAACAAGGTCCAGTTTTCTATCTTAAGCCAAGTCACCCTTTGCTAACTGTGCCACAGACAGGGAGTAAAGCAACCTACAACTCCTAAAATCTCAGACAGCCAGTGACAAACAACCGTTTTATACAGACATTCTTATTAAAAACATTAAGAACTGTCAACTAAATTCCTCTCTTCTTTTCCTGTAACCCAAAACGTAAACCTGTCACCCAAAATGTAAATCCCTGCACTTTCACTTTCTTATTGTTTTGCTTTTCCTACTCTAAGTCATCTGCCAAACATACTACCTCTACTCTTTGCCTTAACTGAAAGTTGGCTAATCATTTAGAATAGCCCTTCTCATCCTTCTATTCGTCTTGTTTTTCTCAGTTGAGGAAGAGGGTTGCATGGATAGATTAGTATTCCAATATCCTGGTTTTCACTTCCAGATTATTATCTTTTTCCCTTAGACCTAAACTTTCTCCTTTAATTCTACTGTCCTCTAATTATGTTATATTTTACTCTTCCTTGATCCTGTCACTCAAATTATCTTTATTTCATTTCATTTAACTCCCAATCACTTTCTACATGTTCTGAATACTTCAGAACCTGGCTTTTTTTCTTTCTCTTCACCCCAAATTCAGTCTTCATTTTAGTTAGCTTCAAGTTCCAAGCAAGACCCCAGCAATTTGATAACCTTAAGTTAGTAGTTTTCAATTTAATCCAACTCCCTCCCAAAGTTTTTCATCACCCATAAACACTCTACTTTGACTTTGAGCCATGAAAATCCAAGAATGCTTGGGTCTTCTATGACCATAATCTGTCTTCTAACTAGCTCACTTATTGTTTTACTTCTACTATTTCTCAATGTCATTAAACCTCCATCCCATACCCTGTCTGTCCACTTTATCCCAGTCTTCCAATCCCAAACTATCACTGAGCAATGGTGGAGAAAATATCACATTTGCACATTTTTCCAATAAAGTTTTATTGTCTGGATCTTTGGTTGCATTTTTAACACTGCCTGACATTTCTTCTCCAAAGTCAACTTTTCCTCCTCTGCTGTTCTTTGGAAACTGAACTATTCTACACAAACTTGAACTCAGTACCTTCAGAATTAGGTATACTAGTGGTATTGCCTCCTTTCTCACTAAGGCAAAGATAAAAGTGTATTAGGAGGAAATTAAGTCCGTCTGCTTTTCCCATAGTTTGTGTCCCCATATAGGTATGGAAGGGGATCCCAAGTTCCATGTGCCAAGAAGGATATGAAGACACACGGAGAGAGAGCTGGCAGGCAGTTTAGGCCATACTTTGGCCAGGATAAGAGGAAAAAGAATTGGTTACTTCTCCAACCAGAAACTTGAGAACATTGCTACTTCTCAGAGAAACCACTTGATTTCCCAGCAGGGTTCAATTAAAACCATAGACTAGTCATCATTGAAGAAACATTGTGTCATTTGTGCCAAAGGACAAGTTTGCTAAGTTACTACTGAGGAAAAATCTAGTGCATGACCAAATCAGAGCAAGACCAGGAAGTAGTTCTCTTCATCCATACAGTACCTCTGGCAGCAGTTGCGTAAGCCCCCAGGAACTTAAAAGTGACTCTGGACAGGGTATGGTGAAAGAGAACCAGAAGAGAACAAAACGTTTTACCTGGATGTGGGTGAATTTTTAACCAGCACTTATTAGGTTTAAGGTTCATGAATTGGAACGAGTTAACCTGAAATAGACTAGATTACATGTTCTGCTATCAATAGAAATTGGGGCTTTCAATAGAATGATGGTGAGTTATGAGGAAATTAAGTTATAAGTAATATACATGAATATAGTGTAGCAATTTCATTAAAAATTCATACCCCCACCTATATATAAGTTTATAGCACATACACAAAACACAACCTTTAACCAACAAATCTCTCTTGAAGAAATTTTCCCTGAGGAGGAAATAACCGCTATACAAAAAGAGTTGTGTAGGATAGGCTGTTCATGACAGCATCCATCATAATAAGAAAGAATGGAAAAAACCAAGGTATCTATTTATTTAAACATAATTCAAATATACAGCAGTATGCAATGTAGTAATTAAAAATAATGATGAATATCTATATTTATTTGCATATAAAGATGTCACTACAAATTACTGAGTAGAAAAGAGGGACAAAATAACAGCTCCTCCCCCATATGTGAACTATTATATTTTCACTCTTCCTAATAAGCAAACCCACAATATCCACTTGACAACCTCCGTTCAGGGCTCATTTCCCTATTCATGGCAAAGATATGCTTATCAGCATCCTTGTTAGTGCTGTCATTGTGACCCATCATCAGACAATCCCTCATCTCTTCCCATTCAGCAGCAGCAGGAATTTAGTCCTCCCAGAAGAGAGCAAGGAGTGAGAAGACCACCTGATCTGAGATGACAGTTTTTAACACCTAAGATACCTCCACTCATAATCTTGGAACTCTGGGACCTAAATTTCACAGTCTATCTCTTAACCAGCAATATTCTTCTGTGTTTCTTTCTTGGACATCTTTTCATTTTAAATACTCTACTTGGGTGGTCTTATATATACATGTCTTGAGTCTATATCCCCAAAAATAGACCCTGAGATGAATATTGGCTTGCAAGGGATTTATTAAGGAAGTGCTCCGCAGAGAAGCTGGTAAGGCAGTGGGGAAAGCAAGAGAGGCCGGGGGAAAGAACCAAGCAAAAGTGCATTATAGACACAGTCCTAGAGGGTAAATTCTACCTTAGAATTTGCTCCAATTGGAGATAGGAGAGGTGGACTTTCACCTTCCACATCAGTTGGTCATTGCCTATGTTCTGCAGCCCCCAGACACATTCTGCATCCACAGGCAAGGCAGTCGCAGTACCTGAGGGCAGGCTTCCACAGGAACAGACTACTAGATACAAAACCATAATGAAGCTTCCTTGGGGATGCTGAGTCGAAACTATAAAATATAGAAATTTCTCACTCTCAGTGGGCATTACAACAGCCACAGCTTCAATCAACATTG
Source organism: Dasypus novemcinctus (assembly GCF_030445035.2). Lineage (NCBI taxonomy): Eukaryota > Metazoa > Chordata > Mammalia > Cingulata > Dasypodidae > Dasypus > Dasypus novemcinctus. Next base: position 85,894,068 of record NC_080675.1, on the reverse strand, counting down.
CCAATTCCAAATCTCTTTCATTACCAGAGACCTTGCTCTTGAACTCTAGATGCCTCTATCTGTCTGTTGGACCTCTTCCCCATCCAAAACTCAGGTACTTCCCTACCCTCGGGTACTTCTTTACTTTGTGATTGTCACCATAGGCCAATCCACAACTCAATCATTAATTCACCTTGTTAGATGCCTTATCCTTTAATTCACCCAAGTGCTATTGATTTTACCTAGTCAGTATATTTCTAATCTATGCCTGATTCTCCTATCTTAGTTCTGGCCTATCACTCTCATTACTATCTCCTTGCTATAGTTTATGTTCTCTGATAATTTATCTTCCATTATACTGCCTTAGCTTTATTACTCATAAATTTAAATCTTACCATATCACTCTTCTGCTTAAAATCCTTCAAAGACTCCTTTGTTTTGCAGGTCAAAACGTTAAGTACTCAGCTTTTCAAACTAGGTCTACCAGTTCTGACTCCTATCTACTTTTACAGCTTCATCTTTCACCCTTGAAATCCTAAACTCAAAACACATTTAACTACCTGTAGTTTCCCATATTGTCTTGCTCTCTTATGCATGAGGATTGGGTCTTCTGAAAGATTTCCAAGGTACCTTTCTTTAAGCCTGATTAAATTCCCCTTTCTGTTCCCCATAGCTCCTATACACACTTTCATGGTACCATTTATTTATTTCTAGCTTATTCAACAATTAGGTCTTAAAGAAAGGAATTATCTTCTTGGTCCTGGGTCTAGCACATTGCCTTATGAGCTACTCTTGCCATTCACCCAACTTCTGATCCTTTATCCATGATCAAGCACCATCTTGCTCTATGGGGCACCAGTGGAACAAAGATAAAAAAGGATGGGTCTCTGCTTACAATGAAATAGAGAAGATCTTCAGAGATGGGATAATTCCATTATAAAACTTACTGTGAGAGCTGAGTTGCAGATTATCCACTGTAAATTGCAAGGAGGAGCATTTAGCTAACCTAAGGGTTTAGGGGAAGCTTTTTATAGAAAGCAATGCCTGAGCAGAATTCTCAAGGAGGAATAATGGTTAGCCAGGCAAAGAAACATAATTTCTCCAGATGTTTCCATTTCAGCTGAAAGTCAACAGTATTATCACCAAAGAAACAACTTGCAAACTCAGAAAAGGACAATAAAATGATAAGCCTTCCTTCCAGAAGTCTAGGTAATTTTATTTCTTTAGTTGCATTGTTTCTGAGCTTTTAGTCTCATTGAAGTTAAACATCACCAAGCAAAAGCCTATGCATGTATTTACTTGATAGTCTCTTCTTAATGCAAATGGAATAAACTTTATTTGCACTCATCCAAAATTTTGCTGGAATTAAACAAATAGAAGGCACATTTTATGTAATAGATTTTCCATTGCTTTTTTTTTAAAGGTAGCACCAGAGTCCAAAATGTTTGCAAGTTTTTTTTTTCAAAAACATTATTGCAAGAGGGTAAATTTTCATTATTATATATGGAAGCTAATCATTTCTGAGTAAACAACAGATGTTTGCACTCTTATTACTGTTTGGTACTGACATCAGTATTAAATGATAATATGAAAACATGTCACAGACGTGAATGATGAATTCAAATGTCAGGAATGGAGGAAATGTTTAAAATAGAAAATTTAGGGTCTTGGATGAGAAGTAAAACTATGAGCACCTTCTTCAGGCAATGTGAAATACTGCCTTTCCAAAGAAGAGTGAGAACATGAAAAATTCTAAGGCATGTTTCTCTTTAAAGAGCTATTACTGAAATATAGGTTATTAAAGAGTTCATTTGATCTATTAAGTAAAGGCAACTGGTATAGAGTTCATATTTATCAAAAGTAGTAAGTTTATCAGATATTATGTATGTAGATAGGTATATTTTTTTTATTGACTTTGTAATAATATTACATTAAAAATATATATGTGAGGTCCCATTCAACCCCACCCCCCCACCCCCCCTCTCCCCCCCCAACAACACTCGTTCCCATCATCATGACACATCCATTGGATTTGGTAAGTACATCTTTGGGCACCTCTGCACCTCATAGACAATGGTCCACATCATGGCCCGTACTCTCCTCTATTCCATCCAGTGGGCCCTGTGAGGATCCACGATGTCTGGTGATCACCCCCGAGGCGCCATCCAGGGCAGCTCCACGTCCCAAATACGCCCCCACCTCTCATCTCTTCCTGCCCTTCCCCATACCCATCGTCCACCATGTCCACTTTTCCCAATCCAATGCCACCTCTTCTATGTGGACATTGGATTGGTTGTGTCCATTGCACCTCTATGTCAAGAGGAGGCTCAGATTCCACATGGATGCTGGCTGCCATCCTCCCATTTTCAGTTGTAATCACTCTAGGCTCCATGGTGTGGTGATTGTCCTTCTTCAACTCCATCTTAGCTGAGTGTGGTAAGTCCAATAAATCAGATTGTAGGTGCTGGAGTCTGTTGAGGCTCAGGACCTTGCTATCACATTATCAGTCCAGAGATTCAAATCCCCTAACTATATCTTAAACCCCAACGTTAACTGCACCTCCAGCAGATTAGTATGAAAGTCTTATGAAGGGAGATCCCATCTGAGTCCAGATTCATCACACATAAACACCATTTCCAGAGAGGGGCCATCTGCCCTGGCAGTAAACCCCATCGGCCATGACCATAACTCTCATGGGTCTCTTTAGCCTTCATAGGAACCAATATCTGGGGGTTGTTGTAGATAGGTATATTGATAAATGTTTTCATGTTATATGCCATATTTTCTGGACATTATTTGACATGTTTCTAGACACCCACGTTCATATATTTAGGTGAAAATTGATATATGTTATGTGCAGTTACAAATGATATTGCTAATGTCAATTGTTACCATCATGCAATATTTTTCAGACCGAACCTAATCATGGTAACACAGACCCAACAAAAATGGATTTGTTTTCAACCAGTAAAGGAGTCTTATTACTCATTTTTTGTTCATGTAGTAAAAGGAAGGAAGGAAGGAAAGGAAGGAAAGGAAGAAGAGAAAGAAAAAAAGAAAGAAGGAAAGAAAAAAAAAAGATTTGCTGTATTTCACTACAGTAAATGTTCTTTTTCTAGTCATTATCTAAAAATTAACAAGGTAGAGGGAATGGAATCCTGAAGCCTTTTCTTCTTGAGCATGAGTTAAAATCTTGTGCTGATAAATATGCACAGAAAACCATTATTGCCCAAATGCAATTTTTTGTCTATGACCAGTTCCTCTAGAACAAATATCACACTATCTAAATTGCTAGCAAGACTAATGCTAATTAGCAGCTTTAATGGTTGTGGTAAAAGAGAACCTAAAGAACCAATGGGCAAAATTTGCTGGAGCTTTTTGATGGGGCAGCATGAGCTAAATTAAAAAATTGGAAGAATTTGTGGTGAAAACTTTTCACTGCTGTACCTAGTACTGATTAGCTGTGAAATAAAGGAAATTTTATTAAACTGTACTTTTAGAAATTCAAACTCTAAATATTTAAACTAGGTAATTTTCTTCTTTTTATATCTATTTCATATGAAGCAACAAATTATTTTAGAAAATTTGGAAAAAGGAAAAAAGAACTTCTCAATCTTATAGCTCCAACACCTTCAATTTGTATATTTCCTTGGACATCTTTCCTCTAACAATTTTTACATGACTATAATCATTATGCACATAACATTCCATATCTTTGTTTATTAATGGGTGAAATAATAGTTCATCTATTTAATCATTCCTCCTATTGTAAAACATTTTATGGATCTACTACTATATGTAACATACTGAACTTCTTTGTTCATATTGTTTTTCCCCACCATTTGGATAGAAAATTGTTTGTATCCTGATAACCACTGAACCACTATAAGAGCCTGTTTTCTATCTTTAGGGAAATGACAATCTTCCAACTTTTAGAGCTGTTGATGCTAGTACAATAAAATCTCTATACGGTATAAATATTGTGCTTAGTTTTAACTGAAATGTAATGTGGGTATTATTACAATTCACTTTTTTAATGTAAGTTTTTTCTTTATTCTTAAGTAAGTTTTAGATTACATACATGTTACATTGAAAATATAGTAGATTCCCATATACTCCATCCCCTCCCACCTCCACACTTGTCCCCACAAACAACATCTTTCATGAGTGTGGTATATTTGTTACAATTGATGAACACATATTGAAGCATTGATACTAACCATGGTCTATAGTTTACATTATGGTTTACACTTTGTACTGTACCATTTTATAGGTTTTGACAAATGTATAATGGCCTGTAGGTGTCATTGCAATGTTATGCAGAACATTTCCAATGTCCCCAAAATGCCCCCATGTGGCACCTATTCTTTCCTCCCTCTCATCAGAACCTCTAGTGACTACTTTCTTAATATCAATGATACAAGTTCTTCCTGTACTAGAATAATAATAAGTCTACTTTTGTCAATAGTTTTATTCCCCCCTTATGTTTTTTCATTCCTCAATCTTAAGAAATTGGGGATGGTGATATCCACTCTATTTCTGATTGAGAGGGGGCTTAGAGCCCTTGGGATAGATGGATGAACTGTCTTGCTTGAAGTTGTAGATACTCTGTTTTTTGGAATGAGCATTGTCCATTATCATCCTTTTGTTAGTTGTCCAGGGTGAGTCCAATGAACTGGAGAGTAGGTATGGGCTGCAATTCTGTTGAGATGCAGGGCTAAAACTGCATATGAACTTCCAGAAAATTTAAGTCTCAGGGACACCAATTTGATGGGTATGGTGCTAATTATAGGTTCAAATAAAACTTCACATTGTATGTTTTAGTAATATTATTATTATATATCATAGTTAGTAGTTAGTATTTTCGTGCTTCAACTCTCCTTACCTAATATTCTAGAACACCTTTCATGTTTTCTAACATCTCTAATAAAGTATGTCGTGACTAAAATTAAGCTGATGGTGCCTTCTCTAATCACCACTTTTATTTTGTAGTTGAGCAAATTTCAGTTCAAATAAGTGAATGCAAATACTCAGATTTTAGTGGTAAATTCGGATCGTGAATCCAATCTCTTAACTTATGTCCTGATATGTTTTTCTAGTAAAATAAGCAACTAATCGTAAATATATAGTAAACATGAGCTTTGACTTTTTTGCATGTATAGGTATCTCAAAAATAGTCAACCTAAGTCCACTAAAGTGAACTCAACCATAATTATTTTTCCATGAGATTCTCAAAGCATAACTCCATTTTTACCGGAGTTGAACACTTCTGTCTGTAAATGGAGGACTTCCCAAATGAGCATTAAACATACCTGACAGAACATTAGGAGGAGAATCTTGGACATCCAGCCACACTCATGGCACAAATGTTGCTCACATATTTCTACTCCACAGCCTTTGCGCTCACTGTTTCCCCTGACAGTCCCACTCTTCTTCCTGTTTGCCTCACTCGATCCTTTTGGTCACCTAAATCTCAGCTTACATATTTCCTGAGAAGACCCTTTGTGTCCAGCCAGTCTCTTTCATCACTTTACTTAAATTCTTGTTAGAGCATGCTTCTCTATTTTTCTCTTGTTTCGTAGTTTATTTCCATGTTCATTTGTTGTCTGTCTCTTCCAAATGGAACATAGGTTCTGTGAAAGCAGACATCTTGCCTGCCTTGTTAAATGTGGTTTCTTCAGTGCCTATGTGAAGATTTAATACCTAATAAAATGCTCAATATACATTTTTGGGATGAATGAATAACACGGTAATAAAAGCATTTTTAGGTATTCTTTAAAATAATACCACACTGAATGCAGTTTTGTAATGTTCAAGTTATTATAAAGTATATTATAAATAATAAGTCTGTTTCTAATAAAATTTGAAAATAATAGCAGTTTTAATGAGGGAGAAAAAATAAGATGAGTTCACATTCATTTTATTCTCCACATAGAGGTAAATGGGCATTGGTTATAGCCTCCTGCTGATCACAAGGGAAAGCCAGAAAGGCGTTGGCCCCATGCTCTCCCCTACCACCACAGATTGACTGGCAGCATTCTTTAAAATCGGTTGTGAGAAACCAGAATTATTTATCTCACAAAAGGATAGGGAAGATCACTTCAAAGTGAAAAGGAATTATTGCTCCTAGAAGGAAGGTTGTGACTCTCACCTAGAAAAATGAAGGGAAGTTCCAAGGTTTGGCTTCTCCTACATGTGCCAGTTAAGTTCAATTTCGTCTCAGCTTTTGGACTTTACCCTTAACCTCAAAACTCACACCCTTGGTCATAACAGAAACCACAAGAAGAGTAAGTGACAGAATCTTTCCAATGCCTTGTCTAACGTGGTTGTTAATAATATGGGCTCTACAAGAAGGCCACTCCTACAAGCTAGGTGGCTTTGGGTAGGTTGTGTAACTTCCTTGTGCCCCTGTATCATCCATAAAAATCACAACGGTAATAGTTCCCACTTCATAGAGTTGTAAGACTGGTCAGTGCTAAATACACTAAACACACTGACCTACTTACTGGTGGCTCAGCAGAAACAGAATAGAATGTGACAAGCCTTGCTCAGTCACAAAGGGTGAGGGCCTCAGGTAAGAGAAGCAAATCTCCCTCCCTCCTCATATCTCACATTGCCTATTGTAGAATTATGATGATGCTAAAGCCCAGACTGTTAAAATAGATAAGGACATCTTTCACTTGTAGGAAGTAAGGGGGGAAGGATCTAAAATGTATTCCTCTGCCCCGTATGTCCTACACTTACCATATATTCATGTAATCTTCATAACAAACCTAAAAGTTTAGCATTTTCCTAATTTTATGTAAGAAAATATGAGGCTGAGGGAGGTCATGTAAACTGCTGAGCTCATAGTGCTGGGAAGTCACAGAGCTCAAATGTTAACTCTGGTCTGAGTTCACATCCACATTGTTTGAAAAACGCCCTGGTGCTGCTCCTGGTTATGGACTTTTTATAGGGCCTTGCTCACCCATATATTGTCACAGCTACTGGACTAAGATATATCTGGTAACCTTGAGAAGGAAACAATGAGGCCCCATGACCCGATCTCCACAGCTCCCCAAACAGTTTGAGTAACAAGAGCCTCAGTGGAGTAAGGGCGGACCCTCCTCAGGTGACTGCTTTGGAGCAGACACTATCTAAGCCAGAGCTTCATAAAAGCCAGTGTGACCACAGATTGCCAGGCAAGCTTGCGAAAACGCAGACTCTGGTTCAGGAGGTCTGGAATAGTACCAAAGATCCTGTACCGCTTTTAGTTGCCCTTGATTCTGGTGCTGCTAGCCATGGATCAGATTTTGAATAGCAATAACAGGTTATCTGCTGCATGAACCTGCACCCATTTGTAATGGCATGCACTGGTTTGATATAATGATACTTTTTAAATTTCAGAGTACTAGCGATTTCTCTCAAATAAGTTTTTACTTTCTTATTTCAACTAATTTATTTGGCTGGTAAAATTGTCACTAGCCAGTGGGAATAGAAACTGGGGAAAGCCTGCAAAATATGAGAATACCGAGAGAAACATGTTATGATTTATTAAGTTATAAATGTGGGCAAGGAAGAGAGAATGAGCACACAGAACAAATGAGACTTTCAATTCAGCTCAGAGATTCATGCAGCAGTTTTTGGGAGCACACTTTATCTCCCATTCCTTAGAGAGGAAGAAATACCGGTGGATTTCCTAGGAGGACAAAGATCCAAAGGGGACTTTGGGACCCCCTGCTTCTTCACTCTCAGGTCCCAGGTAGGGGAGCAACTCCTCTAGATATGCATTCAGGAAAAAGCCAGCTCAAAATTTTTCTCATTCAGATCTGTTTGCCAGTAGGCAAAAAGCACGGAGGTCCACTCTCTTGCTGGTCAGGAGGATTCAGTCCCGCCAGGGAAGTCTGCAGATCTGCAGCATTGCCTGGGGTTGGGTGCGAGGTTTCTAGAGATAGTGGTTTTTGAGAGGTTCACCTGTTAGTCAGGTCCTACTTGTCACCATTTACCTATAATAAAGCTGACATTTTGAGCCTGTCCAGCTGACTCTAATGCCTATCTTTTAATAGATCCCAAACTTAGGAGAGAAAGAGAGGGCATTATTTTTTGGCCTCCTCTAGAACCTTACACACAGATAACTGGGATGGGAAAGCTTGGTAGGAAAGGACTCAATATGATTTGGAAGAAGTGGCAGCAATTACTGGCATATTTGGAACAAGTCGAATAAATCCTGCTTTTACTATTGAATGACTCATTATATGGGTTAATTGGTTGATTTCATCTTCAACTAGCTTTGTGTGCTTCTAAGAGGAATTTTCTAACCCTTTCTATGTAAGCAACTTTGCTTTGGGGAAGATAGGAGTGTTGTAGAAAGAATGCTAGAATCAGAATTTTTGAAGTCTTGGTAGTACAGCTGACCTATTGCATGGCCTATGACAAAATCTATGCAAGCAGTGCAAACAAAAAGATCTCGTTGATTAGGTTATCATCCTTGTGACTCAATTTTTCTATCTGTAAATGTGTAGAGATTCTTAAGATTTTTGGAACAGACAAAGTAAATGAGCCCTGTACATCCTATTCCAAATGCATTAGTTTTGCTGGGGCTATGAATTATCTCTCTTAAGTCTCTTACCATCTTTCTTTTGGTAGAAAATACCCTTCTGTTGTATTTACTCTATTCATAATATATTCTGATACTCATCTGCTCTTCTTTCCATTAATATTTCATTCAAATTACAAGGTGACATCATTGTTTATATACTGGTATTTAAACATCTTTCTTGGGGAATATTTTCCCTTTTTATTGTTTAAACAAGGTAACAAGCAGATGAATTTAAATTCAAGCTGAAGATGACTTTTATATACATGTTTTTATTCTATTGAATGTCATATACTACTCAAGCTAAATATATCCCCCAAAATGCAAAATGTGAAATATAGGTAGGGAAAACATAGTTATTCTCCATGGAGTTTGAATTTTTGACTGTATAAAATCAAAATATAATATTCTTGACATGTTCTGCAGAGAAAATGAAAGGTGAATTTGACATTACAAAAATATGTTGCTTGCTCAGTACCTTCTGCAAAATACACCAGGCTTGAGGGATAATCTTTATAACTTATTTTTTCAAGTTTGAAACTAACCCATTGACAAATAGCATGCATGTCTCCATTGTCAAAAAATGCATTTAAAAGAGAAAGGCTTAATGGTTTCTTGTTTTAGCAACCCAGATGTTTGTTGTCAGTTTATCTTATTATTAATAGGAATTTAATTGATATTAATTCTTCAATATCTAGGTTAGCACTTTCTCACTGTTTAACTTCTCTATAGTTACAACATTGAACTGTTTTGTAAATTCTCAGATTCTACATAACTTTCTCATCTGTAAAGATAAGCTGGAAGGATAACGACTTTGTTTAGAAATACATTTGACCAAGTTTAAATGCTAAGAAAGTCTCATCAGCCAGCTAGGGACAAGCCACCATTCATTTTTTGCATTGTTCACATTGTTCTCCATAATGTAATGACTGGAGCTTAGGATGTTTGAATGGTACTTCACTGTGCAGACATGGTCTAAACTTCTTCATGATTATACATATGCTAGTCTACGGTGCGCACTAATCTTTTCTGCCTTGGGTGTTTTAACAAAATGGCTGAAATTTCCAGCCATTATGGATGAGTTATTCAGCAAATCTGTAAAAGCAATTCCACTTGACAAGCCTATAGTACTACTTTCAGTGATTGAATCTCTTTGATTCCACAATGGCAAGGTCCTTATTATTCTTACAGGAATTTTACAAGTTCTAAGAATATTTCCAAAATGCCACTAGTCACATTACCAAAGAGAGACAGGCAATTCAGTCAGAGCTATACTAATTTGGTTAAAGGAATGATTTCTTTTAGAAAGAAGAAAAGCTGTTTGTTGTACCTTATACTCAAATTTATTGATCTTTTATTAGATTGAGTGTGTCTCAAAGTTCTGTCCCGTAACATGGCTTTTCTCCTCTGCCTTAAATTTACTTTCTAATAAATGAATGGAAGTCACAAACCTGGTGAGGTCATGAAACTTAACTTATCTGAAACACTGAATTGTATACATCCCTGCCAGGCAATGGCATGTTTTTTGCCCCGAGAGTATTAGTCATGGTCCAGAGTTCATGGGAAAAACTAAGGAAGTCTCAAAATTGTGTTCCTATTATTTCCATTTCTCTAAGACTTTGTTTGAATTCCAAAGTGAATTTTCTATTATGCCATTGTACATTGCATAGGAGGGTACCAACCAACAGCCTTTGGGGAGCAACACCTGCAGTTACATTCAAAGGCATGACTTTTCCGAGCAGTTTGTGAGCTGGCGGGCATTGTCCCCTAAAGGATAAAGGCCTAGGTTCTTTACCTGACTGGCAGAAGCATTCCAGCACCACGAAAGGACTCTAAACATTGTTTTGTAAGTAATGAGTCCTGCTGGCTTCATCCTGCAAGACATTGAAATCCCACAGGGAAAATGTGATTAGAAATAAAACAGAGGGCTGGGGCCTTTAATGAGTTTCCTATCCACAGATGCTATCAAGCTTTTATACTATTCATTTTATTTCTACAGCTTCAACAAAGATTCCCAGAGTTGTGGGCCATACTCTTAACGCTGAAGTGCACAGAACTTGGCAGAAATCTGCACTTCAGAGATAATAACATATCATTCCATGAAATAAAGGAAAAGGCATAATCAAAAAAAAGAAGTTAAATATGGAAACCTGTTTTGACAACAAATGAATACAGATGAAGCCAGACAGGAAAGGTGTTATGTATGCATGTTTTTTTCATGTTTCACATAAATTATGATATTGCAAGGACCTATCAAGTTTTCTTTTTCCTTTTTTTTAATATCCTTTAAGTCAGATAGATTATTCATATTGTTTTCCATCTTATATCAAAGGAAAATTTTAAAGAGAGTGCTTTATAAGAACAGATCAACACTTTTAAAAATCTACCAAAAATACTTATGGCTTATTCCCCAGTTGTATTTTACAGTCAAAATTGGGGACTCCTCAAAGCCATTTAATGTCCAAAGAAATAAATTTAAACTTTCTGGGGGGAAAAAGCCATTATGACTTAACAGTTGGATCATGAGAATTACCAGTGTAAGCAAATATTCATCAAACAGATTTGTTAATAAAGATAGTTGGTGGGTTATAAAGTTTACCTAAATTTTGCATGGGGTAAAACATCAAGCCTAATCAAATTTGTAATTAAATGACAGATGAGGGGTTTGTCTTGCATGTGTCATTATTAAAATAAAAATGAAAATTAGAATTTTTAATCTTACAAAATTAGCCCTGTTTTTATTCTGCACTTAAGAAGATTTTTCATTTACATTCAAACTAGAAAATGTTATAAGAAATTTAGGAAAGAGCCAGTCCAGAATTTGGGAGAAATTATAATATGAAAATCTATCTTTACAGAGATAATTTTACTTTAATAGAATATTTATATTGCATTTTAATAACTTGATGTTGGTCCTTTACTGAATTTTTCAAAATGAATTCTGGTGAGACTAAATTTCTGAACATCTTGATTTTATCCCATCTAGAAAATAATTGCTTAACTAAATTAATGACAAATATAAGTAATTTTCTGAATTATTGTTAATAAAAAATAAAGCTGAAGCAAGCTAGTAGAAATTGATATATGTATACCATTTCAAGCTTTTCTGTCTACATGCAAATGAAGAAAGAGGTAATAATTCATACCTATAAAAACTTAAGAAAAAAGTAGATGAAGATGCAGAACCTAAGTTGATGAAGATGCAGAAATAGAATTGAGAAGTGACTCAAGTATATTAATGGAAAAGAAAAGCAAAAAATTTCAGAGATTTGATAGCATCTATATCCATCCCAAATCATGTGTTTTGACTTCTGTTTGCCTGATTATTTTAATAAGTCCAATGTAATGGAAACACTGATTTCCTTCATAAATAAAACCAAAAAGTTATGGCTCTCTCATCCTTTCCATCCTCACCTCACACATTTCCTTTTCTTCATTCCATTGATTATAGTAACAGCTTTCATTATTTTAGTACCTACTATGTGCCAATCATTTTTATATACATTTTAAAAATAAAACAACTTCCTGTAAAATAGATTGTTATTCCCATTTTAAAAATGATACTCAGAAAATGTATGTAAATAAAGTTTCCCAAGGTCACACCACTTATAAAAATTGGATCTAGGATTTGAACCAAAACTTCTTCACTCCAAAGCTCAATGCTACATTACATATTTAACTTTTTCTTTCATCTCTAGTTTATCTGGTGTTTATCTTTCTGTGTCCTCTCTTCTCTCAAGGACACTATGTTTTTTTCAAGCAATTTGATCAGCAAAATTTAGACGAAATAACCAAATGGATTAATATGCTCAGATTCAACTTTAAAGAAATTATTATGAAATGCAACAGAAGGTTAATTTTCTTCAGTGAATTTTCTACACTTAGCTATTCAAATAATTTTGAATTAGTTCAACTATATTTAGAACTTAATATTGCTTGAGCCATATGCAAAACCTGAAATCAGCTGGTGGACTAAATGTGAAAACTGGAGAGATTTTAATATAGGAACACTACGATCCCAGGAACAATGTAAAATCTTAAGAAGAGAAGATATGAGCAAAGATAAATATGGGGCAAAAATTAAAAAGAACAGTTCCTATGAAAAATAGACGATACAGGTACATTTAGGGTTTAGAGACTGGATTATTTTGTATCTATTTATTATTTGTCTTGTTTACTATTGGTCTTTTTATCAATCTTGAATAAAGCATCATCTGCATTTCCACATTGACCAAATTTTTAGAAGTATATGAAAGAATGGACACTGTCAAAGAGTTTTACCATAGTTGCTTTATTGATTTTGACATCAAAATAGTGCTCTTGGGCCCCACGGATTATTTGACTCTTTCTCTGGATTTCCAGACAGTTTAATAATTCAATTTTTAAAAGTAGTATTGATTTATTATACTATTACCTTTGTGTTATTTTAGCCCATTTCCAAATTCTATTTACTTTATCATGAATTTTAAATAAAAATACCTTGACATTTGAATTTCATATTGTTTGTAATGTGTTAATTTAATCAGCTAATCCTTTTTTTTTCCAAACTAGGAAGATTTACATTAACTCCCTGGTTTAAGTAAGTAGCAGTTTGAACTAATTTAAACCAATTCACTAGTTAAAAAATTACCATAAAGGAAAAGTTATTTTCCTCCTCAATGTACATTTAAGAAAGACCTCATTAACAGTACATACTGAATGTATCTGAGGGAAATGTAATATCATATCTTGGTTTTCAATTGGGATTCAAGAACATATTCAACTTTGAGATTAAGAAATCTGAAATGGGATTTCAAGTTCTTGAAGCTATATGAGCAGAACGAATTGGTTCTGCTTTAAACAATTAGAGAATTTTAATTTGGGGGACTTCAAAATGTGATTTAAAGAAAAGAACAGTTGTGTTCCACATTTTACTTATTATAGGAATTAGAGTCTTGGCAAATAGTTAACTTTGAAGTTATATACATTTTTCATTGTTTGGCATTTGTCTTAATTTCACTTAAAAACATTTTATTTAATTGCAAAATTTATATCAATTTTGAATAGATCTCTGTTTCAATGGGTAAATTTTTTTAATGAATAGAGCGTTGGGAAATTAAAAGGGAATAATACAATACAGGAAATTTGAAATGATGGAGAGTGTGATTTAGCCACACCCTACTTACATTTCAAAAATTACACATTTTATTAAAAGCCAACATTTTAGATTACAAATACATTTAAAGAATCAAATGTTTCAAGTGAAATTCTCTTAAAGGTTCATAGTTACAATCATGGGAAAAGCAACACACCTGTAAGAAAATGTCTCTGTATAATCTATTGCTACTATCTATTTTCTGTACTTAATATAAATAGCAAGTGTTTTCTGAAGTAAATAACCATTTTTAATACTTAAATTAGCTTATTTGGTAAAGTGAGCAAGTTTAAGTGCAAACTAGAATTTTGCACACATACCATAAGATACATAAAAGCACGTGCTTTCTATTTATGTTGGTAACCAATCTTGATATTCAAGGGAAGAGTGTATAAAGTTAACAAGCAATTATTATTTGGCAAATTAGTACTCAACAACCCTGAGTAAATAGGAAGTTTGAAACCTATCTGTTATACAGCTACTTTAATTTGCATAGCACACTGGTGTGTTTGCTTTGCAAATACTTTGCAATGAATCATCATTTGTACTATACAGTCCAAAGAAAAGCAATCAAAATTCACAGCAAGACAATGAAATTAATTATAACTGTTGAATTCTGTGGTGGTAATTCCTCCTCATGCAGGAAGATTAATTGCATTGCACTTTCCTTGCACTCCACTAAATGATCTGATGAATGTATAATCATTTACAGATTTCTCAAATGCTGAAAATTGATTACCTTTGATTAGCTCTGATCTGCACAAAGAGCTCTGACAGAGTATCAGTGAAACATTACAACATTACAGACAAAGTAACAAATGATTTAATTACCAGTGTGCTTATTAATGTTAGATTCCCTGCAGTGATCCTGGCAAATCAGGGGCCTATAATAGACCTGTGGGTTTCACTGAATTCCATTAGGGTTTAAATAATATTTCTCACTATTTCTCAAATCCTTCTTTTCATGGCTCCTTAATAACTCTAATTAATTTTAATTTGTACGAAAAAATCCATGGCATCTTTAGAAACTTTTAATTAGCTATAAAATAAAACTCTTCTCCTCCCAAGGAGACATATATGATCAAATTTGGGATAGCCTTACAAATAAGTTTTCATTAATGATAGTTGGTTCTGTGGAATATTATTAAATTGAAATCTAAAACAAATGGTGAATTGTTCATGTGGTCCAACTCTCATCTTCTAGCTGCAAACAAAATGAGGTTTGTTTAATAAGAATCAAATTAAAGAACAAGATGGTAAAATATTTAGATAGTAGCCTGTTAAGCATCATCATAATTCTCTTTTCTAAAAAATTCTTTGCAAATGCATACTTTCAACCATTTTTTTAGTTGTGGTATAGAAAACACAGAGATTAAGAAGTTATAATGCATTCCTAAAGAGGATTTGAAGATACAAGAGCAAGAGAACACTGCCCCACTTAGATACAGAATGTGATGAATAATGTTGGCACAAGCAAGCCAAGCTTATCTAGGTTTGTATGCGGGAACATTCAGATCACTTTGGATTGGCAGCTTTAGGACTTTCCCCAATTTGATGCCATTATATATGATATTAAATTAGTGTGAAGCCAAGATAATGAAAATCCAGATGATCAAAGGAATTAAAACAGAGTAACTTAAATTAAAATATGTGTCTGCAAGTGTTTCCCAGCAAAGAAAAATTAGAGGGTAGGTTGTTTAGAGCAGAAATGCTGATATACAGACAACTTTATAATAATATTTTTTTCTCAGTGGCTTTGTGGCAGAGACAAGACAGTACTGCAGGTGTTTCTGGGTGGCATGTCAAAGCCACTAGCTGTAAACCTTAAGACAAGGGGATATGCAGCCCCCAAAGCTGATGAATGCATTTATTATGCTCAGTGCTGTCAGCAGCTGAAAAGCTATCCATCACATTGAAACAGTGCAGAGTCAGGAGTCTCTTTTTGTGGAGAAATATTGAAGTCAGATTGTTGATGTCAAAAGTCAAAGTATAGTTCAGCTATCTGTTTTATGAATCTGACTGAGACACATTGTGCCTGTGCGCAAACTGATATCTAGCAGAGCTCATTTTAGCAAATGTGTGATTTAGAAGTCAAAAAAACATTCGTACAACCAAACTCTTAGCAGGCAGAGGCTGTGGCACGCATACATAGTTTTTACATTTTAATATGACACCGTTTGGTAATGTTTATCATTTGAAATCCAAACCATATCAACTTTCTAGCTACAATATTTAAGATCTGTGTACTTTCAAAAAAATATTCACACAGAATAAGAGAATATATTAAAATATTACCACAATAGCAAAGCGATTGGCCTTCTTGGGCTTTGTTTAATTTTATTTCTCTTCCGCAACTCAAACCACAAATAGTGAGTTCACTTTATGCCCAATAAAACTAGACACTCTATATGGGGTCAAAAAGAGATGAGTATGTAATAGCTTTAAATTGCAGAGTTGGCTTGAAGCCGTTTTCAGCACACACACCCCTTTATACTATTAGGACTTCCATTATTTCATTTCTTACAATGTCTTAGTATATATTTTCTTTGTAATCTTATTTACCAAACATCCTCAAAAGTCAAATGTTGCTAAAGTCTTAGAAAACAGAAATAAAATAGAAAAAAAAGAGCTATGCTCAAGACCCTTTTTTTTGCTTATTTTGATTCTCAGCTCACCTGATTTCAAAAGATGTCCATTCTTCCTCTTTCTTTCCACCAGAATCGTTTTCAAAGTAATTAATAAAAATGGACAAAATGAAATTGGTTTGGGTAGGGCGCATTCAATCTTATTTAACAGAATTTTTAAACTGACTTCATAATAGATGACACAGCTTGGAAACTATTGTTTTATTTGAACGAATCTTGGGGATCAAAGTGTGCAGTTCGTGTGTATTTCTTTAAGCGAGAGCTTTGTGTCTCCGAAGTAGCATATGCTCAGAATGCTATTACACTTGCTAGCCCTCCTGTAAATTCCTAGTGTTTAACAAAAAACAAGTACATTTTTCAATTCAGGTCAGGAAAACTCTTTCTATTTTTGCTGATTTCGCCTTCTTTTCTCTATTCTAGCACAACCCTGAGGGCGCATGATGTAATGGTCAGCACTTGCACCGGGAAGCAAGAAAAAGCCTTTAATGAACTGCAAACTTTATTCAATAAAAATGATTGTGCTCCAACTCTTTTTTTTTTTCCCTCCCCAAAGAGGGGAAAACACACATATCATGTAGAAAGCTTTAGGAGTCCTAAAGACCTCAGTAGGTCTTAAAAACATCAATTATTTTTAAAAAGCAAGGAAAACAAAGCAAAACACACAAAAACAATAGCAGAGATTATTTTTTTCCCCTAACTTGGTTCCATAATACCAGATGTAGAACTGGCCTCTACGGCTGGAAGGGCCACGAGTTTGAGTCAAAACTCAACTTCAAGTTAATTGGCTGGCATTGGAAGCTACACAAACTGAAGAGAGACATACTTGTTTCTGATTGGGGGAGGGAGGATCACTGCTCTTGAGTCTAGGCACCCCCTTGCTATCTTGTCAGGAGCTCGCTGTTGTAAGTAAATGCCTTCAAAGCAGAGACCTTTCATCTTTCCCGATAATTAGTAAATAAATAAGTAAATACTAAAGGCAATCTTGATATATCTTGTTAGAGAGTAAAGGAGACAAGCAAAGCCAAAATGAAGGTGGAACTTAATGTCTTCCAGATATATACGCATTTGGAAACAGTGGAAAATGTTGGTTAACTCTAGGTTTTGTCTATCAAACAAATATGCTGACACTATGGGTATAAGTAATATCTAATATCATATCCTAATTTTACTATTTTGAAATGCATAATGACTATACTTATATTTAAATTGCTGATTTTTAAATTTTTTGCATATTTTTGGTTGATTTTTTTTTTAAATCAACACAAGACATCTTTGGAATACTGGGTAATTTTTTTTTCCTTTTAAAACTTCTTCCAGGTAAATATGTCAGCATCCACTTGGAGTACTACTATATGTCTGTCAGGAAAAAAAAATCCACAAAGGAGAAATTCACTAGATACGAAGCCTCTTGTCCACCCAAATTACACCGATCCACATAATAAGAAGACATTGTAGGGGCTGTGCTGTATGCCTTCCAGGCAGAGCTCCATAGCCGGCAATTAGTCTATATAGTCAGAGGCCAAAAAACCTTATTGTCTCCCTGGCTGTATAATTATCTGTTATGACGAACTGTGATTCTAAGGACTATTGTCTTTAAGCTTGGATCTGTGTGTGGAGTGGTTGTCTGGCTGAGTCTCAAGAATGGACCTTCCTTTTAGTATCTCTGCCTGAGTGAATTCTCTGGTCTCTTCCTGGCTGCGTAAAACAGAGACAGTTTCTGCATGATTTCTTGGGTTGATGAGAAGCAATTATGCTTTAAATGAAGTCATTCATGTCTGCCATTTTGTTTGCATATTTTCCAGTGTTCACCTGTTATTAAACCTGTCTTTAAACTGTAAGCTAGTTTCAAGTAGACTTTTGTGTTTAACACAGTTTGGTAATCAGAGGAAAACAAAATAGATAAAGTGTTTTCTGCACAAATCACTCAAGCAAGAAATCTAATAAAGTGATTAAAATCTAAAATAGCACTTAAGAATTTCCTGGGAATTTTTATTTCTTTGAATCCCCACACCCCCACCCCACATTCCCTGAAAGATGGCAACTGTCTTAGCCATCTCAGTGTAGAAGTTGTAACAACTTTGTCATTTGTTGAGAGAGGAGAGAAGGGCCGGGGAAAGAGGGAGTGTTAATAAGTCTTATTCTTATTTTTGTCAAAATACTTATTGACATTCATTATAATATGAAAATGATAGATTGACATATGCAGTAAAATATTGGAAGTATTTGATTGTGTCTTGTAGATAATGAGCTCATTAGAAAGCATGGATTCAATATTTAAAAATCACATAATTCAACCAAATGCAATTATTAATTAAAAATACATTCCAAAGAACTTTATACTACTAAAAGAAAAATATTTTACATGGAATCTTATAGATAGAAACATTAACATTTTATATCTTCTGGCCTTTAAACATCTGAAAAAAAAATACACATACTAGCTTATAATGCACCGTTAGAGGAAATATAATTTAAAGTTAAAACAGTCACAAAACAAAAATTTTAAATAGTTATTGTCAATTTACCTAAACTAATATGTTTTATTCAAAAGAACTTTATTAGATATCTTTTTTGTCTTTTTGGTAAATTTTACACTGGGTCTGCTATTTCTTTGAAAGTCTTCTTTAAAGGATGTATTTCATAGAAACAAATAGTTTTAAAAGAGATCTAGTGGCTGAGCAAGAAAGATTTATTGGATATTTTTCTAATAGCAAATACAAAATGAAATATTGCTAAACAAATTGGATATTTAATTGACCCTACAATTACTTAAATTGTTGCATATTATTCTCATCCTATTTAAGAAAAGAAATCATTTTTACCAAAGGATATAAAGTTAGAAAGTCATTTAATTTTAAAACAATTTCATTTTGTCTAACTTAAAAAAAAATTACCTAGCAATGTGTGTTTGATTTTTGAGTTTCAGTGAAATTAGAGAAAGGTTGTTGATGGTTTAAAAGAACTTAATTTATCACCACTGAACGGAAAGCATTTCCCCCCCCCCCCCCCCCGAAGAGGTTTGTACTAAGGTGACCTCTGCTGTTCAAAAAAAAAGGTTTGCAAAAAGCAGTTCCTTTCCTAAAATATTCAGTAATCCTAAATTACAAGGATAGAAGTGGATACTGCTGTGCTTAAAAGTATTTACAAAATTCATTACTGTTTCGATTATATACGTGATTTTTAAGCTTTTCCCCTCATAGGTGGGAAATTTCCTCTGTCATGTACTTCCTTGCATTTTGCGTACAAATTCTGCCTGACTGGGATCCCTGCCATTGCATTTTCTTCACACTGAAGGGTTTTCTCTGCTCCTGGTGGGGCAAAGTCATGACCCAGAAAAAAATTGATTCATGAATTCTCAGGGTGCAAGCAAAGAAGAGAGGAAATATGCCTTGGCTGAGCTCCGACTAGTGACAATTTAAAACCTGTAATTAGTCTGAATTCAAGCTGCAAAAGGAATCTGAATTTAAAAGTCATTAATTCAAACTGATATATTAACTTTAACAAACTAGATTCCTTATTGTAAAGAATCATTTTTACAAGCTGTTGTGTTAAGAGCTGGAACCTAAATTTTATTAATTTTAAAATTATTTAAAGATGGTTGAAAGACCACTAGACTCTGTTGGCATTGTGCCTTTTCTCTGGCTTGAGAAACCTTTTATTGGATTTGCTTGGTGTTAATACCTTAGTCCTGGGTTTAATTTCCACCTTAGTCCTGGGTTTAATTTCCACCTTAGTCCTAAATTTTATGTTTGTAAATCCCCATTGTCCTGTGGAGCACATGTTCTTTAGCTACTTCCCCCCTGATGTTTCTAAGACCCCAAGTCCCCTCTAGCTAGCTCCCTGACATTTCCATGAACTACACTGCTGAAATGTTATACAGTAATTAATGTTGATCCTAGTACACACTCAGCCTCCAGTACAAATTAGGATGGAAAAGGTTATCATAATATTTTGCTAGCCTATTTGGTAGATTTGAATTACTCCCTGTGGGAGACAAACAAAAAGAAAGGTGTTTTACGGTTAGACTTCAGAAGAAAGGCCATCCAGGTAGTAATGATGCTTTAAACATCACACATATTTTAAAATTTTCATCTGAAATAATAAATCATCTGGTGTCAGCATGTTGATCCTTAAGTTTTAACTCTCTGGGTACCCATGTGCAAGATGGTCCAGCAACTTAGTAGACACAATTACGGATGAGCTCAGAAATTCAATCTAAAACTGTTATCATTGTGTGGAGTTCAAATCCAGGTACAACTAGCAGCTGGAGCCTCTCCAACTGTCAGTAGTGTCTGAAAAACACTCAGAGACTAAATAATTTAGATTATGCTATACTGACCTGTATAATTGTTTAAATGAGTAATGCAGCCACCAACTGAAAGAGGTCAACCATCTGTAGAGGAAACACAGAATTTAGTTTCATTTCCAAACAAACTTTTGAAGAGCAAATTGTTTTTTCTGTGGGAGGTAGGGGAAAGTCTGAAGACAGATTAATGGCTTCTCTGCTAAATAAAGGTTAAGGCTTCTGTCATTTATAGAATGCGACTTCAATAGAAAAGAAGTTATAGGACAGCTGGCCCAATGGCCACATAATCTGTGTGCATGGATATTGTTTCAGGTATGTTAAAAAGGTATGTGACTTTGCAAATTCAGTATCTTTTCATTATATGCCATCATCATTCATTAAATATGTGTATCAGTACATGTGTAAATGCGGGGGAAAACTTTAGAAAGAATAAATCCTGACGTTAGAATAACCACATTTTTATAGATAATGGCAAATCGTTTGTTTTAAATGTAACCCTATCTAAATCCTTATCACTAAGTATGGACTTGCTATAAATAGGTTTTGCGATGCATGCATTATGAACCCAGTTTATTTTGAGAAAGAGTACCTATTTAACTAGCTTAACACATACTGATCAAACTCTTGTTTATGCAGCTTACATGGAACTAAAGGCTTCAATAATTAAGTGCCACTACCAACTTACACTACAGAGCTTTTACCTTCCAATGGATTACTTGCCAGGCAAACAGTTTAATTATTGGATCTTTTCTGTTATCTCCTAGACTCCTGCCATGGCACTTTGGGAGGCTTCTCTGACCTCTACATGGTAAAAAACACATTATAAAAGAAGAGAATGAAGGAAAGGAAATAGTAAGTTCTATGTACTTACAATCTCACCAGGAATTTAGCACCATGAATATATATATATATTGTCATTTGTCTTTATTTCCCTCTGACATATACATAAATTAAAAAGATTACTTGAGGCTGCATGTAGGTAAATGTTTAGTCACTTCCTCACATGCTTTTGGATACTTTGTTCATCTGTTTAACCAGAATATTCTTTAGTATTCGTCCTGGTAACATAGTCATCTGTCCCGAAGTAATTAAGTTTTTACCATGATAATCAATATCAAAAAGATATTTGAATTACATGTGAAATGTGGCACTTTAAAAAATATTCCCTTGTTGTAATAGTAGTAATCCAATAAATCTTTACCTATTTGGAAAATATCCACCTTTTACTACTGAAATATGTTTGGCTACTGCTGGTTGATAACAATGCTAATTGGGAATCCATTTCTTTAAATTAACATTTTCTGAGATCTTCTTCAGGGCTTGGCTTTGTGATGAATGAAGAAGTAAATAAAATATAGGCACAGGTCTCCATTTACTAGTATTCTAACAAAACTGAAAATGCCATTGTCTTATGATAGGCCCTATTTTACAAACTGTACCCAGAATACATAGCCGTAATGATACAAGTCCCTGCTCCACAATGTACCCAATTCTTTTCTCTGAACTGTGGCTGAATTCTGTAGGTTGGCACATTTTCCCTCCTCTCTCATACACACAGGAAACTTTATACATTCTTCACCTGAACTATACTAAATAAAGGGAAGGAGAAAAAGCAGACTTCATAGTATTCCCTTGAACCTGTTTGTAATTTCTGTGTGGTGCTAGTATGTTGCAATCCTACCTTGCCCACATCCCAAAAGTAAGTTATAAAGGGGGTGGTGAATGGTAAAATATGACTCAGTTGATAAATACATTGCAAATAGAAACCAATATATTGGATGTCTCTCTTGGATCAAAGAAAAACTAGGAAAAATTGTAAAACTGAGTGATGGCTGGCAAAAACCAATGATCAGATATTTTATTCAGTTTTCCAACACCATGTATCAGTTACATCAACATGGTCTTGATACTTTGTTGCCTAGTTATTTACCTTTAGGTCTGTACATTTCTATAATAGCTCTCAAAACTTTTTATCAGAGATGAAATAAATGTAAAAAATATCTTTCCATGTTATAATTTTTTAAATGCCATACTGTAATTCTAGTTTCCTTGTCTTAAAATAAAAATGATATTTTTTCTTTGAATGCTGCTTATCTACTCATTTTTTTGTTTCGACAAATCTAAGTTCCCTATCTCATACTAGGCACTGGGATAAATGCTGGGAATATAATAATGAATAAACATCCATACAGAACTCTTATGGAGCTTAAATATATAAGCTGTAAATTATGGAAACTAACTTCTTTATGTAGGGAAAAGCTCTAAAGTAAAGAGCTTGGGATTCTAAATTGTCAGCACCATCCAATGTGGTCATAAGCTACATGTCGAAATAAGAGCTATTGCAGGTTTTCTGTAGAAAATGCTCTGGCATTTTCAAAGGATCACCATGGACTCTGTTGAGAATAGAACAATCCTGGTTTATGCCTGTCATCTTGGAATAGCTAACAATAATAATAATTGCTATTATTAATTCCCATTTCATGCTCAAAAGTGCCCCAGTTTGTATGATAAGTATATTGTCATCCTAAGTTAGGAAGGCATTGAAATACTCCAGTATGAGATTGACTTGGGTAGCTTAAATAAGAATGGTAGCAGTGAAGAAAAGCAAATTCTGGGCAGCAGATGGATGCTTATCACATAATCCTAGTTTCCTAAACTACAATTTGCATATACAGATTCAACATGGTGCATCTTCCTGGAATGTCAAATTATTGCAGTGTTGGATAAAACCTACTTTTATGCTAAAACAAACAGATTTTTATGGAATAGATTACAATTTGCATGAGGGTTTCTCACGTATGTTTGTAAGATAAAAGCTTCAAAATTATAATTTAGTCCAAGCATGGTCTTTTCCAAGGTCTCCATGGAGTGCCAGTTCACTCTTCTTGTTTGAAATCCTTGGGTGGAATAGTTTGTAAAAGCAATGGAAAATCTGTTGTCACTAAGACTCTTATTAGTTAATGTTAGCTAATGTTAAGCTTGTGATTGCCCGAAAGTCTGATATACTTAATATGACTTTCCAATATTTGACTTTTTACATGGGGTTGGGATAGGCTGTGATGCTTACAGCTGACAGTTAATTATAGAAATCCATAAATAATCTCAAAACTATACTTTTGTGAATCCTTCCAGCCTAATATTTCCCCTATTCTTATACCAAACTTACTAACAAGTAGTAATATTACTTAGTTTCTTTTTTCCTTCCTTCCTTCCTTCCTTCCTTCCTTCCTTCCTTCCTTCCTTCCTTCCTTCCTTCCTTCCTTCCTTCCTTCCTTCCTTCCTTCCTTCCTTCCTTCCTCCCTTCCTTCCTCCCTCCCTTCCTCCCTTCCTCTCTTCCTTCCTTCATTTCAGAGTGATTAGGAGAAGAGCCTCTGGGAGAAGAATACACAGATGTGAATTGCAGTTTAGGTGTTTACTAGGTAATCTGGATAACCTAGGGCTGCTTATTACCTAAAGCATTATAGCATTTTAACAATTCAAGGGAAAAAACAATAACATATTTTTAAGCTCAACATTATTTTCTCAGAATTATACTATTCAAATTCCAATAAAATTAGTAATGACATAAATATGTTAATATATTTAGTCCAATACATAGTAGAGATTGTATATACAGACATTTACAACCTGTGACTCAAGGAATTGCGTTTCACCATTGATTACTAGCAGTTAGAAAACAGATTAGATGTGGCAGGGAAGCTTCCTTTTTAAGGTTAAGGGAAAATATTTGGTTGATACTATTTTTATTTATAAAAATTTATTTATTACAATTAAGATATAATTCATAAACCGTAAAATTAACCCTTTTAATCTATACAATTCAGTATTTTTAGTAAATTTACAAAGTTGTGCAACCATTACCACTAATTCCAGAATGCTTTCATTACCCTCAAAAGAAACCTTTATAACTATTAGCAGTCACTATCTATTCCCCCTTCCAACCAATCCTTGGCAACTACTAAACTACTTTTTGACTCTACATTTACTTAGATCTTCCTTAATTTTTTCAATGGTGTTTTATAGTTTTCAGTGTACAAGACTAGTGCTTAATTTTTTAAGTTACTTGCTATGTATTTTGTTCTCTTTTGATGTTACAGTCAATCAAATTGTTTTCCTAATTTCACTTCAGATTGTTATTGCAAATGAACAGAAATACAATTGATTTTTGTGTATTGATCCTGTATCCTGCAACCTTGCTGAGCTCTAATAGTTTAGAGTGTGTGTTTCTGTCTGTGTGTGTGTTCCATAGGATTTTCATTACAAGATTGAGTCTTCTGTGAATAGCGTTTTTCTTCTGCATTTTCAATACAAATGCCCTTTATTTCTTTTTTTCGTCTAATTTTCCTCTCTAGAACCTCCAGAACAAATTTGAATAAAAGTAACAAGATCATACATTCTTATCCTGTTCTTGGACTTAGGGCCAAATCATTTAATCTTTTACCATTAAGTATCATGTTAGCAACCATTTTTCAAAGATTCCCTTTCCATAGGTACCTTTTCACAGATGAGGAATTTCCCTCCTATTTCTATTTTGTTGAGGGTTTTTATCATAGGAGGGTGTTGGATTTTGTTAAATGACTTTTCTGCATCTACTGAGATGGTTGTGCTGTTTTTGTCCTTTAGTTTATTGATATGGTTTATTATATTGGTTGATTTTTAAATGTTGGGCCAACTTGTATTCCTGGGATAAATCCCATTTGGTCATGGTGTTATACATTTTTATACATTGCTGGGTTAGGTTTTCTAGTATTTTGTTGAGGATTTTTGCATATATATTCATAAGGGTTATTAGTTCGTGGATTTCTTTTGATATCTTTGTCTGGGTTTAGAACCAGGGTTAACATTGGCCTCATTGAATGAATTGGGAAATGTTCAGTAAACTACTGTTTTTGAAGTTTGGAAAGGATTAGTGTGAATTCTTTTTAAAATATTTAACAGAATTCACAGTGAAGCCTTCTGGATGTGGGCTTTTCTTTGTGGGGAGTTGTGTTTTTTTAATTACTAAATCAATATCTTTCCTTGTTAAAGGTCCATTCAAAATGTCTATTTCTCCTTGATTCATTTTTGGTATTCTGTGACTTTCTAGAAATTTGTCCATTTCATCAGGGATATCTAATTTGTGAGCATGCTGTTGTTCATAAGTATTCCCTATAATTCTTATTTTTCTGTAAGGTCAGTAGCAATGTCTCATTTTTTATTCCTGGTTTTAGTAATTTGAGTCCTCTTTTTTTTCCCTCATTAGTCTACCTAAAATTTTGTTGATTTAGTTATGTTTTCAAAGAATCAACTTTTGTTTCATTAATAATTATTGGTTTTCAATCCTCTAATTTATTGATTTCCTCTCTGACCTTTAATATTTCATTCCCTCTATTTGCTTTGGGTTTAAGCATTGCATTAGTGACATCTCATAATTTGGTATGTTACGTTTTCACTTTTTATCATATATAAGTATTTTCTGATTTCCTCTGTGATTTCTTCTTTGACCTATTGGTTATTAGTAATGTGTAGTTTAATTTTCATGTATTTGTGAAATTCCAAACTTATTTGTTATTTATTCCTAATGTCATCCCACTATGGTCATAGAATATGCATTTTATGGTTTCAATACATTTAAATTTATTGAAAACCAGCCTAATATATGGGCTGTCCTAGAGAAGATTTCACATACAATTGAGAAGCATAAGTATTCTGCTATCATTGGTTGTATACGATATAGATGTCTCTTAAGTCTAGTTAATATATAGTGTTGCTCAAATTGTATATTTCATTTATGATATTGATGTTTTCTCTAATTGTTCTAGCCACTATTGAAAATAAGGTATAGTAGTCTCCAACTATTATAGATGAATTGTTTATTTCCCCTTCACTTCTATCAGTTTTTGCATCAGGCATTTTTAAGCTCTGTCTTTGGGTACATATATGTTCATAATTTTTATGTCTTCATGTTGCATTGGCCTTTTATCATTATAAAATATCCTTTATTGGCTCTTGTAACAATTTTTTTTTCATCTTAAAGTCTATTTTGTCTGATATTACTGTAGCCACTGCAACTGGCTTTCTATGAGGTCAGTCTCAATGCCTTCCCCTTTCATTCCTGATTTTATTTGCATCTTCTCTCCCTTTTTATTTGTTAGTCTTGTTAAGGGCCTGTCAATTTTATGGATTTTTCTAAAAGGACCAGCTTTTGGTTTTGCTGATTTTCTGTTGTTGTTTTTTCTTTTTTGGTCTCAATTTCATTTTTTTTCTGCTCTCATCTTTATTATTTATTTATTTCTGCTTGCATTGGAATTAGTTTGCTGTTCTTTTTCTCGTTTCTGCAGGTTTTCAGTTAGTTCTTTGATTTTAACTCTTTATTCTTTTTAAATATAGGCATTTAGGACTATAAATTTCCCTTTCACACCTCCTTCCCTGTATTCCATAAGTTCCGATATGTTGTGTTCTTGTTTTCATTTGTCTTGAGATATATACTAATTTTTCTTGCAAGTTCTTCATTGACTCACTGCTTGTTTAAGAGTATGTTGCTTAGCCTTCATATATTTTCAAGTTTCTCCCTTCCTGCCTATTACTGATTTCCAGCTTCCTTCCATTATGATCAGGTAAGGTGCTTCATATAATTTCCATCTTCTTAAATTTA
The DNA here is from genome assembly GCF_030445035.2 of Dasypus novemcinctus. Taxonomy (NCBI): domain Eukaryota; kingdom Metazoa; phylum Chordata; class Mammalia; order Cingulata; family Dasypodidae; genus Dasypus; species Dasypus novemcinctus. The sequence continues at coordinate 85,866,795 of NC_080675.1, read as the reverse complement.
TTAAGAGCCCAAAATATAGTCTATCCTGGAAAAAGATTCACGAGCACTTGAAAAGAATGTATAGCCTGCTGATTTGGGGTGCAATGTTCTGTATATGTCTGTCAATTGCAGCTCATTTATCATATTGTTCAAATTATCTGTTTCCTTTTTCATCTTCTGACTGGTTGCGCTATCAACTGATGTGAGTGGCATTTTGAAATCTCCAACTATTATTGTAGAGATGTCTATTCCTCCTTCCACTTTTGCCAAAGAAATTGCCTCACATATTTTGGGGCACCCTGGTTAGATGCACAGATATTTATGACTGTTCTTCCTGGTGGATGTCCCTTTTATTAAGATATAATGTCCTTCTACATCTATCACCTTTTGTATTTAAAGTCTGTTTTGTCTGACACCACTATAGCTACTCTTGCTCTCATTTGGTTACTATTTGCATGAAATATCTTTTTCCAACCTTACTTCCAGTCTATTTGCTTCCTTGGGTCTCAGGTGTGTCTCCTACAGACAGCATATGGATGGTTGTCTGCAAGAGACTCTGTCAGCCTATATCCTTTGACTGGGGAGTTTAATCCATTGACATTCAACATTATTACTATAAAAGCATTAATTACTTCAGCCATTTTATTCTATGACTTTCATATGTCCTATCTTGTTTTTGTCCATATTTTTAATTTTTTGGTGACTCTTTCTAATAGACTTCCCATCTACACTCACATTCAGAACTCTCTCTCTTGTCTTTTCTTCTATGACTGCAGAAAACAGTGTTTCCTGCAGAGCTGGATCTTGTTTACCAACTCCTTTAGTTGCTGTTTATCTGTGAATATTTTAGCTCACCATCATATTTGAAGGACAGCTTTGCCAGAACAAAGAATTCTTGATTGGCAGTTTTTCTCTTTCAGTACTGTAATTATATCATACCACTGTCTTCTTGCCTTCATAGTTTCTGAAGAGAAAAGTTTTACTGGACATCCCTTATATGTAATGTTTTGCTTTTCCCTTGCTGCTTTCAGAATTTTCTCTTTATCTTTGGCATTTAGCATTCTGAATATTATGTGTCTTGGGGTATATCTACTTGGACTTATTCTAATTGAAGCACACTGTGCTTCCTGGACATATATATTCTTGTCTTAAGTGAGAGTTGGGAAATTTTTGGCCATTAATTCCTCAAATACCCTTCTGTCCTTTTTCCCTTCTCATCTCTTTCTGGGACTCCCATAACACACATGTTGGTTCAATTTACTGTTATCATTCAACTCCCTGTGCCCCTGCTCAGAATTTCCATTCTTCTCTCTCACTGTTCTTCTTTCTCTTCATTTCATTTGTTCTTTTATCTATGTTGCTGATTCTTTCTTCCATGATTTCAAATCTGCTACTGTGTGCCTCTATTGTATTTTTAAACTCACTTATTGTATCTTTCATTCCCATGAGCTCTGTTCTTTTTCTAGTCAAGGTTTTCTTTTTTCTTTGTGCTCTTCAGTATCTTCTTAATGTCTTTCTTTTCTTTAGCTATGTTGTCCATGATTTAACTCCATGATTTTATTTAGGAGATTTGAGTGACACTCATTGATTAGCTGTTTCAAGTTCTGTGTCTCTTCTGGAGATTCAATTTGCTCCTTTGCCCAAATCATATTTTCCTTTTTCTTTGTATGGCTTGTAATTTTTTGCTGATGTCTAGGCATCTGATTCTGATGCTGAGTTTACTCTAATGTTGTTATCCTCTCTTGCTTAGAAATTTACTGTTAAGTAGTCATGTACTACCACATTTCTTTGACTCTTGTTCTAGATATTTAGGATTGTCCCTGTTTAAATTCTCAAACAAGGGCTTAGGACCTAGGGATGAGGTGTAGACCAGTATCCAAGGACCTTGGAGAGGGTGGTAGTAAAGGCACCTGATAGCTTCTTTTATTTATTTATCATTATTTTTCTTTTACATGCACTTTTCTGGTCTGGCCAGCAGATGGTGTTCTTGGGCAGACCTCTCTTCATGCCCCAGGTACTAGGTGGAGGATAACTCCTCAGGTTAGTGGGCAGTGCAGAAGTAATGCCTCCTGGCTCACCAACCTCACAAAATTTCTCAGAGGCTATTCTTCACCCTGGGTTAGCACACCCTCCTTCCCTCTGCCTCTTCAGCAACTAGCCTGGGGCAGTAGGGAGGGTGTTTGAGAAGGCCTATTATCTTTAGCTCTTGGATGGCCCTCAGGGCAAACAGAGTCATGGCCCCACTCAGCCTGGAAGTGTGGGATCCTTCCAATGCAGCAGACCAAGTTTGCTGGCCAAAATTCTGAATTTGCTGTAGGCTATGTCCTTCCCTCATCCCTTTCCTTGGGGAGGAGGACCCCTGCAACCCACTTAGTCCTCAGCCACTGCAGTCCACAGCTACTGCAGTCCACATTGCTATTTGTTCCATAGGTGGGGGAATGGTGTCTGCTGCTGCTTTTGCAACTCTACTCATGGAATTTTTCAGCCAACTGAGATTTCTTTCTTTCACCTCTCTCTCTTCTGGGTGGTGTCTTGCCTTCTCCTGGTGACCTGAGCCCCAGAGGGCTCGGATAGTCTGTCTGTCCTCTAGTTATTTTTTCTGGGAGTGATCCCTCCACCTTTCTAATTCTCCATCTTCCTGGAATTCCACTCCAGCTGTCTTTTGGTTACTATATCAAGGCACATCTCTTTGAATACTTTTACTTTTAATCATTTATGTGATCATTATTAGTGATATAGTTGGATCATATATTTTTATCCATTCTGCCCTTCTCAGTCTTTTTGATCAGTGTGTTTTACCCATTTACATTTAATATAATTACTTATAAGGTAGGACTTACTGCTGCCATATTGTAATTTGTTTTCCATATATCTAAAATCTTTTTCACTCCTCTCTTCCTCAATTACTGCCTTATTTTGTATTAAACAGATAATTTAAATAGCCATTTTAATTGTCATTTATTATATTTTGTGTTATTTCATTTGTCTTCCTTGAGGTTTGCAATTATCAGCTTAATTTATGATAATTGAGTTCACATTAATACCAGGATGATTTCAATAGTATACAAAAACTGCAAAACCTGTGTTCCTATATAGCTCTGTTCATTTTCTACTCCTTTCTGATATTATTGCCTTAAAATTATATATTTAAACACTATATGCCCACCAATACAGATTTGTAATTATTGATTCATGCAGTTGTTTTTATAAATCAGATAGGAGGAAAAAAGAGTTACAAACAAAAATATACATTTACACTTTTGTATTTTTTAATTTTTTTTTATGCTTACCTATGAAGTTAACTTTACTGGTGCTTTTTATTTCATTGTGTAGATTCAATTTACTGTCTTGTGTCCTTTCATTTCAGCCTGAAGGAATTTCTTGTTATTTTTTGTGGGAAAGTTCTTCTAGCGATGAATCTATCTGTTTTGTGTTTAGCTGAGAGGTTCTAAATTTCTCCTTCATTTTGAAAAACAGCGTTTTGGGATAGTGCATTCTTGGTTAATAGTCTTTTCCTTTCATCACTTTGACTTTGTGTTACCATTGCCTTCTAGCCTCATCATGGTTTTGGTTGAGAAATCAACTGCTAATTTTACTATGGACCCCTTGTATATAAAAAGTCACTTCTGGAGGAGAGGCAAGATGGCGTCAGAGTTAAGGCACCACATCATCTCTCCTACAAAAACAGCTAAGTGGGGGCAAAATCCTGCCTGAGTGAGCTGTTTTGGGAACCCACAAAGCAGAAGGCTTCAGGGCATCAATCTGGAGAGAGTGTGACAAAAACAGTGATTGCTCAAAGTAAAAACTGTGAATGTCTGGCATTTGAGGGTAGAGCAGTGGGATGACAGAAGCCTTCCCTCAAGGCTGGAAGCTGCAGTGGACCCTGACCCTTTCCAGTCAGTCAGTTGGAAGAGACAAACAAGTAAAGAGATAGAATCAGTCATTAAAAACCTCCCAAGTGGGGAGCAGACTTGACCCAATGGTTAGGGCATCTGTCTACCACATGGAAGGCCTCCTTGACCTGTGTGGAGCTGGCCCATGTACAGTGCTGATGCGCACAGGAGTGCCCTGCCATGCAGGGGTGTCCCCCACGTAGGGGAGCCCCACGCACAAGGAGTGTGCCCTGTAAGGAGAGCTGCCCAGCATGAGAGAAAGTGCAGCCTGTCCAGGAATTGCGCCTCACACATGGAGAGCTGACACAACAAGATGATGCAACAAAAAGAAACACAGACTGTGCCACTGACAACAACGGAAGCGGACAAAGAAGAACACACAGCAAATAGATACAGAGAACAAATAACTGGGGCGGGGGGAGGAGGGGAGAAATAAATAAAATAAATAAATCTTAAAAAAAAGAAAAAACCTCCCAGGTAAGAAGAGCCCAGGACCATACAGCTACACAGGTGAATTCTATCAAACATTCTGGAAAGAACTAATACCAATCTTGCTGAAACTCTTCCAAAAAATTTAAATAGAAGGAACATTGCCTAACTCATTCTATGATGCCAACATTACCCTAATACCAAAACCAAATGGAGACCCATCAAGAAAGGAAAATTACAGACTAATCTCTCAAATGAACCTAGATGCTAAAATCCGCAACAAAATACTTGCTAATCATATGTTTGTCCTTTTGTATTTGGCTTAATTGACTCAAAATATAATCTTCAAGTTTCTCCAATATTGCCGTATATCACAGAATTTTATTCCTTTTACAGTTGAATAATATTCTGCTGTATGTATATACCCAATATTTTGTTTATCTTTTCACCTGCTGATGGGCTTTTGGGTTGCCTCCATCTTTTGGCAATTGTGCAGAATGACATGATGAATATCATCAGGCAATTAAATATTTTGTCTGCTAAAAAAAAAGTCTATCCTACCCAAACTAATCTATAGATTTAATGTAATCCCAATAAAAATCAACACACCATTTTTTAATGAACTGTAAAAACTAACTATGAAATTTACTTGGAAGGAAAAGAGGACCCAAATAGCTAAAGACATATTGAAAAAGAAATGAAATCAGAGGAATCACACTACCTGACTTTAAAACATACTACAAAGCTATAGTGGTCAAAACAGCATGGTATTGGCACAAGGATAGACATACTGACCAATGGAACTGAATTGAGACTTCTGATACAGATTCTCAGATATACAGTAATCTGATATTCAACAAGGCTACCACGCCCACTCAACTGGGAGAGAATGGTTTCTTCAACAAATGGTGCTTGGAGAACTGGATATCCATGTGCCAAAGAATGAGAGAGGAATACCATCTCACACCTTATACAAAAACAATTCAAGATGAATCAAAGATAACTATAAGAGCCAAGACCATAAAGACCTTGGAAAACAATGTAGGGAAGCATCTACAGGACCTTGTTATAGGGAATGGCTTCATGAACTTCACACCCAAAGCATGAGCAGTGAAAGAAAAATTAGATAAATGGGACCTCCTCAAAATTAAAACCTTTTGCTCCTCAAAGGACTTTATCAAGAAAGTGAAAAGACAGCATACCCAACAGGAGAAAATATTTCATAACCATATATCTGATAGGAGCCTGTAGGAATTTGATATTATTGATGAATTCCAAAAAGAAATATTGGATTATGTTTATAAACTGATCTTCTTCTCCAGGCATATTAGATTATATTGGACTCATAAGGTTTATTGATTAAGGAATTATGTAAACCTCTTCTTCCAGTAGGGTGTTGACTCTGCCCCAAAGGGTGGGGACTCACAGAGAAAAGCCATGGCAAAGAACAGAGTTGAGGGTTTGTGACATTGGAGCTTTTATGTTGGAGTTTGATGCTGAAGTCTTAAACTGGAGCCCCAGGAAATAACCTCACAGAGGAGAGAGAAGCCAGCCCCAGGAAGAAAGAAACCTTAAACCAGAGAAAAGCAAGGCCCAGAAACATAGGAACCCAGGAAGCCTGAAGTCTTGCAGATGTCAGCAGCCATCTTGCTCCAAATAGACTTTGGTGAGGGAAGTAATTTTATGCTTTATGGCCTGGTATCTGTAAGCTCCTACCCAAATAAATACCCCTTATAAAAACCAACCAATTTCTGCTATTTTGTATCAGGACCCCTTTTATATCCTGCAGGCAGTGGTGGGCCGGGTCTGCCAGCTCCCAGGCAGCCAAAGCCCTGGGCCAGTGACAGGGGGTGGTGGTGGACGGAGGGAGGGAGAGTCTGGAATCTGGCCTCAGACCTACCCGGTGTTCACCACGGCTGGAGACGTTTCAGTTTCGTATCCTTTGGAAGGTCTGTGACTTTGAGTGGATTGAAACATTAGACCTAAATTCTCAGGAGACTGGCCCTTAAATAGCCCTCAGATAGTAGATATTAGAAACTGTCCTTTTTGTTTGAAAACTAAACAAGGCCATCTTATAAACTGCCACCAGACTCTTCCCTTTTTCTTGCATGTGCATCTTGATTGCAGAAAGCATCAATCCATGTTATCTATTATTGAAATACTTGTACCATTTTTTCATGTTCCTATTATACTCACGATTTTTGAAAAGTTAAAAATGTATGAGCAGCTTAACCGAAGTATTCATGCTTTTCATAAAGTTTGTATTTAATATGTGTTAATTTCTGTGCATTTTAATATTTTATAATTGTGAACGTTTTAATAAATTCATTTTTACAAACACACACACACACACACACAAAGAAATCCTATATCTTGAAAATAAAAAGACAAACAGCCCTTTTAAAAAATGGGCAAGAGATTTGAACAGAAACTTCTCCAAAGAAGAAATATAAATGGCTAAAAGGCACATGAAAAGATGCTCTACTTCACTAGCTATTAGGGAAATGCAAATCAACACTACAACAAGATACCGTCTTATTCCCATTAGACTGGAAGCTATTAAAAATTCAGAGGACTAAGAGTGTTGGAGAGGATGTAAAGGAATGGGAACCCTCATCCACTGCTGGTGAAAATGTAGAAGGTTCCAGCCATTGTAGAGGACAGTTTGGTCTTCCTCAGAAAACTAGCTAGAGATTTGCCATAAGACCCAATAATTCCACTGCTGGGTATATACCCAGAAGAACTGAAACAAGGACACGAACCCATATATGCACACCAATGTTCATAGTGGCATTATTCACTATTGCCAAAAGTTGGAATCAACCCAAATGCCCATCAGCAGATGAGTGGATAAACAAAATGTGGTATATACATACAATGGAATAGAATACTACTCAGCTGTAAGAAGGAATATGGTACTAACACATGGGATAACATGGATGAATCTTGAGTACCTTATGTTGTATGAAGCAAGCCAGGCATCAAAGGACAAATGACCTCTCTGATATGAATTAAGCAAATCAAGCTGTCTTAGAGAGCTAGAGACTGGAAGATAGGCTTACAGGAAATGGGGGAGGAGAGGAATGTTGTGAGCCAACACCCACACAGGCAAAATCTATGATAAAGTGGAGGTAAGTCGTTGTGCAGTGAAGGGCTAAGACGGAGGTATAGTGATACTATTAGGTTGCATTTGGCAGTCTTGAGGGGGCTAGGGTTGGAAGGATGGGTCAGGTGGCCCATGGAATAGGGGGGAGGGGTGGCAGAAGCAGGTGAACATGGGGGATTGTCAGGTATGTGGCTGAAACTATAATGGTGAGAAAACTATTTAGAAAATTCAATAAGGAAGAGTTACAAGTTTAAGGTGTTTGATGGGAGGCATCTGGCCCATGGTACACCCGGGGCAGGCTTCTAGGGAGTGTGTAAGTGCTCATCTTGTCATAGTGTGTTAAATCACTGGGTGGAAACGATCACAGCGAGTGGGAAAGTGTTGTACCCCCACTCGGGGAGGCCTTGTGTTCTCAAACAGAAGAGAGAGTTTCTCTCAAGAGCATGGATGGCTCACAGTGGGGGAGGACAGACTAGTGTGTCAAGCTCTTAGCATTGTTGCAGGTATCTATGGGTCTGTCCTTCAGGCAGTGAAGCTTGATTTTCACTGTGCACCCCGGGGTGGGGGAGAGGAATAGAGTAGATGGAAGAGGGGGTACCTGGTAGGCAATGGAGGTGTTCTGCGTGATTGTGTGGTGATGGATGCAGGCCATGTTAAATTCTACCAAAAATTTGTAGAGATGTATTGTCTAAAATGTAAAACATAATGTAAACCATAATGTAACCATAAATTTATAAAAGTGTACAGTCTAAAATGTAAACCACAATGTAAACCATAGTAACAATGGTTGGTAACTATGTTTCAATATTTGTACTTTAGTTGTAGCAAATGTAACATACACATGTAAAAAATCACTGCTGGGAGGGGGGAGGATGTTGGGTATATGGGAATTCCCTGTATTCTATATGTGACTTTACTATGACCTAAAACTTTTTTGAAGGTATAATAAAAAAAAAAAGATGTAAGACACTGAGGAAGAAATGGAAGAGATTGCCTTGCCACTGTACATACAGGGCAACACTTATTACAGTAATGAAAGGCAAAACATCAAAAAAAAGATACGGTGTTTTTTTAATATCCCAAATTATTTTTTACTTTATTTTAGTTTTTCTAAATTATTATGTATTTTATTTCTCATCTTTAAACCTATCATTACTATTTCATTTTCCTATTAATTGAATTTGGCAATATATTAGGCTTCATTTTTGAAGAAGTTTTGGATCACAGAGGGGTTCAACTATGGCAGGGGAGGAGCACTAGTGTGGGGTGTCATTGATGGGGGATGCATGGATTGGAGGGTGTTTGCCAGGGCATGTGTATAGGGTGTATAAATACGTTCGGATGTTCGTTGGGTATTGACATAGTGGGTAGAGTTTCACATGACAACTGATGGAGTGCTGAGTTCCCATCCTGGGGATCTCTGTTGCATTCCCCACTGGAACAGGAACAATCCCCCAAGTGCAAGGACCAGAGAAGAAGGGTGGTCCAATGATGGGTCCTGGATACTGATGACTATGCTTATGAGCCTGTGTGATTAAAAGTTGGCCTAGAGCTGCAGGGTGCCTAAGAGTTACCTCCTGAGAACCTCCATGTCGCTCAAATATGGCCACTCTCTAAGCCAAACTCAGCATATAAATGCATTACCTTCCCCCCAGCATGGGACATGACTCCCAGGGATGAGTCTCCCTGGTGCCAAGGAATTACAACCAAGCACCACCTGGTGATGCAACTAGAAAAATATCTTAAATAAAAGGGGGAAATGGTAAAGACAAATGAGTTTATATGGCTAAGAGACTTCAAAATGAGTTGGGAGGTCATCAGAGTGGTTGTGCTTATGCATGTCTCTGCAGGAACTCCAAGACAGTCAAAGTAGATACAACCCCAGGTAGTGGTGCTCCTGAGGGCTACAGAGATCTTCATGTCCTATGGCCATGGCAGATAGCTCTGGAGTTCAGTGCCTTGATAGTGGGCCCTACTTTGGAATTTGTGCCTCTTAGTGTGATGAAGTTAGACTCATATGCGACTTCTCTACACATACCTCTTCTGTCACTTTCACTGAAACTTCGGTTGGTGCTGGAGTTGGTGTATGCCCAGGAGACTTGAATCTCTGGACTCTCCATGTGCCAACTGGGCCCTGAACCTCAAAAGAGTTGCAAAACCTACTCTCCAGGTTGTTGGACTTACAGGTTAGCTAACAAGGAGGTGAGGATGGTCAACCACCACACCAAGGAACTAAGAGAGTCTACAACTGCAAGCAGGAGAATCACATCCATCAGCCATGTGAGATTTAAATTGAGATCAGCCTCTCTCAATTTAGAGGTGGAATGGTCACCGTCATCCAGGATCCTCAGGATAGAGGAATAAAATATGGATTAGAGTGGACTTACTAGTATTCTACTATAGAATTATTGTGATTCTAGCAATGGAAGAAATATCATTGATGTGGAAACAGCGGCCATGGGAGCTGTGAAGGTAGGGAAAAGGAAAAAGAGATGTGATATGGGGGCATTTTGGGGACTCGGAGTTGTCTTCAATGATATTGCAGGGACATATGGAGAACATTATATATCCTGCCATAACCAACTGAAAGGATTAGGAGAGAGTATAAACTACAATGTAAACTATAATCCACGCTGTGTAGCAGTGCTCCAAAATGTATTCATCAAATGCAATGAATGTACCACTCTGATAAAAGAAGTTGTTGATGTGGGAGGTTTGGGAGGTGTGGAGAATGGGGTATATGGGAACCTCATATTTTTTAATGTTACATTTTGTGTGATGTATGTATTTTTTTTAAAAAAGATAATAAATAAAGTCTATTTCATGTAAAAAGGTTTAAAAACAAAGGGTCTCTTCTCTTTGGCTGCTTTCAAGATTCTCTCTTTGTCTTTGGAGATCAACAATTTAATTTAATGTGTGTAGATGAGTATCTTTTTGAGTTTATCCTACTTGGAGATCAGTGATCTTCTTGAATGTGTATATTAATGCTTTTCATCAAATTTGAGAAGATTTCAGTTAATGTTCTTCCTCTTACTTTTTCTTTCTCTTCTAATTTTGATATTCTCAATATGTGAATATTGGTATGAATAATGGTGTCCCATGGGGCTTTGATAATCAGTTCAGGTTTCTTTATTCTTTTTACTTTTTGATTTTTGGACTGGATAACTTCTATTTGCCTATCTTCTAATTTGCTAAGTTTGATTTTTGCAAGCTTAGGTCTTACGTTGAGTTTTTTAGTAGATTTTTCATTTCAGTTATTCAACTTCAACTTCCAAATTTCTCTGTTCCTTTTTTTAATATTTTCTATCTTTTCATTTATATTCTCTACTTTGTGAGACATTGTTTTAATAATTCTTTTAGTTCTTTAGAAACAGTTTTCCTTAGTTCTTCAAATTTGTTTAAAATTTCCAATGCAAATTTTTTGTATAGTAATTCTAACACCTAGACTTCTTCAGGGACGGTTTCTATAGACTGCTTTTAGTCCTTTGTATGGATTATACTTCTAATTTCTTCACTTGTCATATTTTTGTTGAAAATTAGACATTTTAAAGAATATAATGTGGCAAATCACTAAATGAGAGTCCCTCCCTCAGGGTTTATTCTTGTTGCCCTTTGTTGTTGCTGCTGCTGCTAATTGTTTACTTGGTAACTTTACTAAACTGATTCTGATAACTGTAATGTCTATTCTTTGTTGTGTATGGCAGAGAAGTCACTGCTTGACTAGCTTAGTGGATCACTTACATTTGGACACAGATTTCCTTAAATGATGAAAAACAAAAACTCTCCCAGGCTTTGCCAAGTTGCTCTGTGTATCTTTGGGAGTATCTACTCAATGCTCAGATATGCAGTTTACAACACTGCTCTAGCTTTCATGTCCTGCTTTGAAAGAGGAGGACTTTCTCAGGTCTTTCCTGGATACTCTCACAGACTTCAGCTTGGGCATAGCCATGTACAAGTGCATGGCCTCCTGGATTTCCCAGGATATGTCAGAGCTTTTCAAGCTTTCAATGGACAAATATTTTCCCCATATTTTTTTGGCCATCTGGCTTGTTCCAACTATCATTGAATGGTTTTTCACTGATTGCTTTTTCCCAGGGGAATAAAAGTTGTTCACATAGAAGAATGACCTCTGAGTTTGGTCAAATAAAGACTAGCCCTATAAATTAGAATTTCCAGTGAACTATCAGGCAGGCCGAATGGTGACAATTCTCTGTAGACAGGGTTTTAAAAGTGCTCCAAACCTGTTTTCACCACTTCAGTGACTGCTAAGCTGCTGGTTTACACTCTAATTGTGAGACAGTTGATTTGCAAGGCTACTGTATAGCTGGAAGAGGTAGATAAGTTAGAATAAGATAAAACAGCACAAAGCTTGCTGTTCTTATTGTGATCCAGCCGTTTTTCTTTAATGAAGTCTCCTTGGAGAATTCCAAGCCTTTGGATAATTTTCAGAGTTCTATTATATTATTTTCACTATTTTTGACACTGCTCTTTTTCTTTTAGGAAGGAGTGGACTTTTGGAGGTCTTTATTCCACATTTATATATCCAACTGAAGTCCATGACCTTTATACATTGAACCATTTATTACCTTTAAAGGTTTCAATAGATTATTTAGGACATTTACAGATTTTATTCCTCTCAATCCAGCTCAAGAAATTCATCTTCCCCCTCCCCTCCCCGAGATGGCTTGCTTGTCTGTTTGCTCACTGTTCTCACTTGTCTCCTTGTTCTGTCTGCTTGTTGTATCCACTTGTTGTCTGCGCATCTTCTTTGGGAGGCACTGGGAACTAAACCTGGTACCTCCCATGTGGGAGATAAGCACCCAACTGCTTGAGCTGCATTTGCTCCCTCAATTCATCTTTGATCCAGGGAAATAATTGTCTTTATTTTCTCATTTCAACAAGTGTATGTCATTATAGGTGCCATAGCTGGTAATCTCAGTGAGGAGAGTACATCAAAGGCACACAATAATTCTTAAAGAATTATTGTGGTCCCTGAGTTTGGGGAGCAGTTCAATCCAGAGAGAAAGAAGAGAAAACCCTGTTGAGTCACTGGAATTCTTCAGTAGATATTCTAGGAAATTGGCAGAAATGTTCAGCAGTATTGCATCTTTTCTTTCCTAAATAATGATTGGAATGACACCCATGCCAATCCTTCTGAAATACTTTAAGTAGCCCCTCTGACATGTAAAAGACTAGACTAAATTACCCCTTGCTCTTCTCTTCAAATCTTTAAAATGTGTGAATTCTTGTCTTGTTATAGCTATTTCATAACATTTCTGATATCAACTCTATCAAAGCTGAAATTGGTGTTAATTTTAAACAATCAAATCCAGTACATCAATTTCTTTCATTTACTACAAATGGATTTAACAGCTAACTTTTCTAGTTTAGCTGGTGATTTCAATATAGTTTAAAGTCAAATATTCCAAAAATATAAAACTGTACTTCCTTCATAGTGGGATAGATGAATTCCTTTTAAAATGTCAGGGTAAAATTATTTCTGCCACATGCTTTGATATGGCGTTATAAGTTTCATTCAAATATATCTTCAAAATTTGAATAGCTTACAAAACGCTTCTTAAAGAAAAGGTTAAGTCTAAAGGTTAATATCTTTTAACTCACCTTTGTGCAGAAGGGAACACTTCTCTATAAGCAGAACCCAGTTTGACTTTCCAAAGGCCATAAGAGCACATGAAACTTAGAGCCTCTCAATGAGATAGTGAGTTTTCAATTACATGGCACTAGTTATATATTTAATCCTTAATTAAACCTTATGTTAGTCTCTATTATTACCCCCATTTCATAGAAGAGGGTGCAAAGGCACCAAGGTTCTGCTACTAAAAAGAGGGTGGACTAGCATTTGAACCCTTGCTTTCTGTCTCTTCAGCTATTCTTTATACTTCACTAAACTTCTGAGAGCTAAATATAATTAATTCCCAATGCACAAATCATATCCAACACCTGTTTCATTAATGACACAATTCTCATCGCAGAGGACACGTTTTCCAATCTACTCTCCATCAAAATCTCAAAGAAGTGGAACACATCCAAGAAAGAGAGAGAGAAAGAGAAAATTTAGAGGAGAGTATTGATAGTTTGTCTGATAGACTGAGAATTACCTCATAGCAAAATAAAGCATAAAATTATAAACTTAGATTCCATTAGCTAGTCCCCTCACAATAATAGATTTACTAAGTAAGATTTTGATGTGAATCCTTGACATCCTTGATTTATGTCAAGAGTCTCAGATGTTTCCTATAAGAAGTAACAATATAAAAATAATTGGTAATAACCATCTATCTCTTTTTACAATGCCCCTATATAGAATTTTTTTCTTATTGTTTTTGTTTATTGTTTGGCTTTGTTTTTGAGGAGGTTTTGGATAACAGAAGGGTCACAATTGTGGCAGGGGAGGATCACTCTTCTGGGGTGTTGGTGATGGGGGATGTGTGGGGAGAGAAACACCTGGGGCATGACTCTATGGCACATGAATATGTTCATGAGGTCATGTGGCATTGTCTTGGTATATGGAGACCCACATAATAACTGAAAGACTATTGAATTCCCATCCTGGGGAATCCTGCTACATTCTCTAATAGAGTGACAAGTATCCCCCAAGTACATGGGCAGTGCCTAGTGATGGAGTTCAGACCACTATGCCAGGCCCTTGATCTACAGAGAATTTTTAGAATTTAGTAAAAGAAAGGTCTTCCTTTGAAAAAGCAATCAATACGTTTAGTGAAATAAGAGTTATGGAATTCATCCTCTTTTCCTTGTTTCTTTCTGGCTGCTAGGAATCTCCTGGCTAAGCGTAAGACTTAATCAGTTAATGTACTTGTTCCTGAGGTATTATATCTTCTACCTTTGAAAGAAATGTTTCTTTCTTTATTCTGAAAGCATTTTTGTATACATATCTGTTTTTTAATATGTTTCCCAAAACCTTCCCTGTAAGCAAGCAGGAGATTTTTTAATGTCTTATTGAGGAAACATCTTTCTCAAAATTAAGGCAGAAAACTGCTGTCATTGTAGTTTCTTTTCTGTGAGCTAATGATGGACTTTTCATAAAACTACAAACGTTGTATCAAAGAGGATCTTTAATGATAGTTTCTGAATCTCATTTACTCTGATCATATTAACAAGTTGGAAGAAATGGGACTGATGAACTTTAGACATTATTTCTTTGAAACTTCTCCCTCAACCACACAAAGAATGAAATAGCTATGGTTTGTTCTTCAAAACAATCTTCCCACTGTACCAAAAGGCACATTCTACCATTTGGTTCAACAGTTGATTGTTTCATAGGCTGGAGAGTCCTGATTCCAGTACTGTGTGAGAAATGTTCATTCCTCACATTCTTCCTGAAGGTACGGGGATTTTTTCTGTCCCATGCAGTCACCTAAAGGTGTATGCCATGGCTAAATGTCAAAAAAAAAAAAAAAAAAGATAATTTATATTTTTTTCTTTCTGTAGTTAGATTCTCGTATTAAAGAAAAGGGCTGGGGATTATATTCAGTAATTGTCATTTGCCTTTGAAAAATAAGAACTTAATTTCAACTATTTTATACTTTTTGCCCTTGTATTTGATCTAAAAATATATTCCTTTTGGTATTAATTATACATGGCATCTCAATTTCTATACCAGACCCTCTTAATATTGGTTGTTCTTTTCCCCTCCTCACTCTTGTTACCTATCTCAGACTGGAAGTTTCATGATTTTCTATGTGCTAACATGATGTTTTACTTGTATCTCAATTTGTGAACACTTCATTTTCCCCTGTAGGTTTCTTGATTTCTTTAAGGGGAAAGATTGTGTATTTTTGCAACGTGCCAGACTCTAGTTGTGAGCCTCACACACAGTAGCCCTTCGGTATATACAGAGAGCTGTATTAGAACCAGCAATAGATTTGGTTGAGTGGATGATGCAATATAATTTCCCCTTACTTAATAAATTGTGAACCTGGCCTCATCTTTAAACTAGGAATAAAGTACGAGCAGTAGTGTGGTGCAGCTGTTAAGAGCATCTGGGTTCATTATCCTGGCAAATTATTAATCTGTTCTCAATATCCTCTTCTGTAAAAGGGGATAATAAGTGGATGGATCTCAGAGGATGTCAAGACTAAAAGTCAGTTAATACATGTAAACTGATTAGTGTTTGGTAAACACAAAAATTTAGCAATGCAAGTAAACAGGAAATATAAAATTCTGATTTAGGGAATAAAAAATGTCTTCACAGAGTAAGTATTTTTAAGTTAGGATTTGATATCTAGAAATCATTAGTACTTTATGGATCAATGAACTCATGATATATTGATATGGATTTTATAACTTTTTAGAAACATTTTCATTATATGACGTTATCAATATTGAAAAACTCTTGTCCAATAATGTTATCAGTAAGTTTCATTAATTTATAAATATTTAAACTTGTTTTATAACTCATAGAAAATAAAATAACTTTTGCATGAGATTTTTTCTAGAGTATATATATATTTTTAAGTCCTTCATACTCACAATTTAGGCAAAAATTTAGATTCTGGAGTAATAACTATATTAATAATAGATCTCTTAGATTCCAGAATCTGAGGATGAATATATTTGTCTGTCTTTTATAAGACAAATACATTCATGAAAAAACACTGCTAATAATAATACACAGAACAAGTTTTCATCTACTTACCTCTCTCTAGCACATGTTCTGATAATGACCCATAAAGGAAGAGAAAAGTATTTTAAAAACTGTAATGAAATTTTACTTAAGTCAAGATGAGCCAAAACTTAAAATTCATGTCTGTATTGTGGATCTTTATATTTTATAATTTAGAGTAAGCCTAGATCAAAAATTTAAAAAGTAAGAACGAGTGAGCAAGCATTTATTTCCAAAAGTACTTTTCCAAAATATCCTATTGATTCTTGTTTTAAAACTCTGTAAATTCTGACTTTAAAATCTTTTCTGATTGACCAAATATTAGTCATTTTTTGCATCTGAATTATTTTTATATAATTTCTGTAAAGTAAAATAATTATCCGTTATCATGAAAAAAATAATTTTTAGATTTACTTTCTCTCATACTTGATAGTTCTGAGAACTGAAGAAGTCAATATAAGCTTTGGTAGTGGAAACACATGTCATTACTTTGCAATTATTTATAATTTTACATTTGTTCAAAATATTCATAATTTTAATAATTCTAAGTATTTTGGGAGGAGTTCATTTAGTATCGTAATTAAGACATTCTTAAATAGTACTAAGCTTTAAAATGCATTAATCCTCACACGGTTAAAGGCCATGATATGTTTTTTCTTTAGCATTTATCACTATTATTCAATTTAGTTTACACCTATAAACTAAACATGAAAGTAGTCAGAAAGGGAAAATAACATGATAAGAGTTTTAAAGCTGATATACATGATTTATTTTTCTTTTAATATTTTAATTCCTACCTGGGATCACAAAGCCTTCATGTTCACAGCATACCACCTTATAAGCTTTCTACAGAATTCTCTGTTGCATTCTATCACATTTAATATGGAGCTTGATATATTGTCCCAACACCCAAATATGCATTTAAAATTTAACTTGTGCATTGTGCTTTAGATATTCCAATATTAAAAATAACAATAATAATGTAAAATTTAGATCTTTCTAGCAATTGAAACAGCCTTATGAATTGGTGTGGAATTAACAACAGGCTATTTTAATGTGCACATTTTAACCAAAGATTTCAAAAGAGTAGAAGATTGTCAGGTATCAAGGGAAGTTAAAGGATTCATTTAAAAAGTAATTTAAATTAACAGAGTTTCCTTTTAAAACCTTTTCAATAGCTGAGTACCTCTGGATGAAAAAAACATCAAATACAAAAGGAAGTTTATTTTTCATTTTAATATCAGTTATTAAAAAGCTGATACTGAGTTCTAAATTAGCATGCTAATTTTTCTTTATAAAATGTGAAGTGGACAGGCTTGATTAGTGAATTGATTTGTTAAATTCTTTAAATCTTTATTTTTTCCTCACAAATGTGTTAAAATTTCTTTTAAAAAGGCAAGAGACAATAAACTAGGCATGTCTGAAGAGACTGACAATTTAAAAGTGAATAAGGGTCTGTCCTTTAATAACAAGACAAATGTCTGTAGCAAACAATAAAAAATGCCAGGATTTTAGATATCTGAAAAATATATCATAGGGATATACATGAATTTCAGCATATGTACCTGTGAAAATAATATGTCTATGATTTCTTAAAAAATAAATACTAAAATACTGCATGTCATATTGGGAAATAAAAGTTAAGAGAAATTAGACTACGTTTTCAAGTAGCCTTTCAACAATGAAAAAAGCAACAATTGTTTATTCTACATTATTTCCTTGTAGAGTACTTGCACATTAAAATAAGGAGGCTTAATTACTTCTAAATGCATAAGAGAAAATCAGAAAATGTACAAAAGTCTTAAGATATGTGTGTTTATATACACATTCAATATACTTAACTATGTAGACATAATATATAATGTAAATATATAGCACATGGAATAAATTAATCAAATTGCACCAATGAAATGACAGACGTGTCTTTAAAAAAAAAATTCCTGCATTATAAGAAAAGTCAATTATTCCCCAAATTGTAGGTAAATAGCAACAGCCTGTGGTCATTTCTGATGTTGCAGTCTTCCTAAGTATTTATTTACTTTATTAAATGAATATTTATTTTAAGCAGTTGATCTAAGTTTTATTTGCAATACTAAAGTGTCCATTACAATAAATATTACTTTAGTCCCTGTCCTGATAGCAGTGAAATGCCCTCCATCTATATCCTTATCCCATGAAGTACCAGCTTCCCAAAAAAACAATCTGAAATGAAGAAATTTGATTAACCAGTCATTGACTAATTGACTACTGTGGAAGGGTGTGGCTACTTTTTATCTGAAAACATAGGAAATTTCCAGGCCTTGTAGATATTGATATACTTTGCAATCCATTTTGCATTCTGAATTGATATAAAGGGTTTTTTTGTTTGTTTGTTTGTTTAAGGTACTGGGGCTGAGGATTGAACCCAGGACCTTGTATTTGGGAAGCCAGCTCTCAACCCCTGAGCCACATCGTCTCCCCTGAGTTGTGTTTTTCAGTTGTTTTGCATGTTATTTGCTTTATTTGTTGTTTAGGAGGCACTGGGAACCAAATCTGGGACCTCCCATGTGGGAAACAGGAGTTCAACTGCTTGAGCCACATCTGCTCCCCATATACAAAGGGTTTTGATTTAAATCTTACAGGTCATGGTAAAGAGATTATAGTCTCAGATCAGTTAACAGCCATTAGAAATTACTAACCAGGGGAACGATAGGGCATTTTAAAAATACCTCATCAGGATTCTATGTTGATTCGGGTTGTGGGGTAAGAGTGAGAGTGGGAAATTAGGAAAACAGTTTAGCAATCCCAATGAAGATGATGGGTTCAATAAAGGTGGTAGCAGCAAAGATGGTGAAAGGTGGACAGATTCACAATATATTGGAAATTGTGCTAAAACAATTTCTGGTGGATTAAATTGAGGGGCTCAGGAATCAAATACAAATATTAGGTTTTTCACTTGAGCAAATAGATCATGAAACAAGGAAGACAGGAGGAAAAACAAGTTGGAAGTTATCTAGAAATATACTTCAGACATGGTAAGATGGAGATGCCTTTTAACCACGCTAGTTGAGATGTGGAAAGTGTTTAGAAAATGCAGGTCTGGAGTTCACAGATAAAGAAGCCCAACAAAAGCTTGTCATTTAAAAGTCATCAATGGGGAAGTAGGTGTGGCTCAAGCAATTGAGCTCTTGCCTCCTAAAGAAGACGAGCAAGGCAACAGGCTGGCATGGTGAGCTGATGCAACAAGATGATACAACAAGAGGCACAAGGAGGAAAACATAATGAGGGCCACAGCAAAGCAGGGAGCAGTGGCTTAGGTGATTGGGCAATTCCGTACCACATGGGAGGTCCCTGGTTCAGTTCCTGGTGCCTCCTGAAAGGATGATGAGCACACAGTGAACAGGCAGCAAGTACAAACAATGAGGGGGTAGGGAGAAATAAATAAATTAAATCTTTTTCTTTTGAAAGTCATCAGTGTATAGATGATACTCTGTGTGTGGGGCCTTGGAGTAGTTTATTCATCCATTTATTTTAAAAAAATATTTACTGAGCATCTAATATGAACCAGGTACTATCGTAGGTTTTAGGAATATAATATTGGAAAAAAAATCAGAAAAAAATCTGGACCTAATGGAGCGAGATCTACAGAAGGAAAGAAGAGGATTCATGAGCAATCTTTGGGATCATCCCATCTTTGACCCATTTATATAGTATGTCCAAGTCCATTTCTCTGCATTTCAACTGACTTCCTTAATGGACAATTAAGTTTGCTAAAATAGAAAGGAGTATCTTAAACAGAGCTCTCTAGAGAAACAGAACTGACAAGATATGGGTCTATGAAATTGTGAAATAGTAAGAAATTTATTATAGGAATTGGCTAACATGACCCTGGGGATTGGCAGGTCCAAATTCCATAGGGCAGGCATGGTTGAAAACACCAATGAAGGTGACATTGAATTCTCCAGGACAAGTGGGCTGACTGCAGTTGAGATAGAAAGTTTTCTTTCCGATTAATGACTTTCTCAGTTCTCACTTTAAGGCCTCCAACTAATTGGCTGAGGAGATTACTCTCATTGCTGAAGCTAATCTCCTTTGTCGACTGTAGATGGACTCAGTCATAGATGCAATCACCTGAATAATGATTTAAATCCATCTACAATATAACCTTGAGGTAACAATCAGACCAGTCCATGCTTGACCAAACAACTGGACATCATAACCTAGCAAAGTTGTCACTAAAATTTAACCATCACAGAACACCCCTTCTCAACTTGACACCCATATAAATCTCATTAAAACACACATACTCAAAAGTAGAGACAATAACATAGCATACTTTCACCTAACATAATTCAACTACCATGTGTATAAACTGAAACACACAAACACTGTCCTTGGAAGTAGATGCAAGTCCTTAGGTGGCTTTAAAAGCTGTAAATTTAAAACTATGACCTAAAGTTAAGGTAATTTATGTTGTTTGAAAAGGAGGTACAAGAGAAAAGAAAACGAAGATATTTACTTTATAGATATATCAAATACATTCATAATAAAACAAAGAAAAAATAAAAATAACCATTACAGTACCCACTTCTGCAACTTGTCGCATGGACATAGCTTTTATTTATCACTATCTTCTTTTGCTACCAGTTCCATTTTCCCTTCACCCTAAGCAAGAACCACAGCTGGTAATGGTTCAAAGCTTGGTAAGGCAAAGCAACTATCCATATCTGAAAGTTCTGTGCCATTAGTAGTCCTGCCTAGGTTGGGTTGTAGTTTTCCAGTGACTTTAATCACAAGGAGGAGGAGTATTAAGAGACATCCTAAAGGATCTCGAGTATTCCAGACATACACATTGTGTAGTAACAGTTCTGATTTCCCTTATACTATCAGGATCACTCACCCAAGCCTGCATGGTATCTTCCTTCTTTGCCTGTGGATTCAGAGGCATGAAGAGACAAAACTGGCCAGGTTGCAGTCTTAACTTCCAGTTCAAAGGACACTTTTGTTGTATCTCCTTTTGGAAACACTACTCCCTTTGGAACTAGGCCCTCTAGACTATCAGATCTTAAATCGATGAGGGCAGGAATAAATTTTTTTTTCAGTGGGATCATTAAGGGTAGTAGTGATTGATGACACTTACATTTCCACCCCTCGATTCCTGGGCCTGTGAATCCTTGCTGTAAGAGCAACTGTATTGTAGACTGGCTGCTAATTTAAAGCATATACAGCCTCCTGGATAACTTTGCCCCAGCACACTGCAGAGTATTGCTGCCCAATTGGTGTTGTCATTGAGTCTTCAAAAGCCATTCCACAGTTCTCTCAATCCAGCTGTTTTGGGATGATGGTGAACATGGTAAGACCATTAATTCCATAAATACGGGCCCATTGGCACAATTCATTTGCTGTGAATCAAGGTTCCTTGATCAGAAGCAATGTTGTGTAGAATATCTACCCTGATGGTAGATAAGGCATTCTGTAAGTGAATGACTGGTAGTTTTAGAAGAAGCTTCCTGCAAGGAAGGAAAATATGCATTGTTCCAGGATGAACAAAACACTATTTTTCATGATGGAGGTGGTCCAATGTGACCAACCTGCTGCCAAGTACCAGGCTGATCACTTCAGGGAATGGTGTGCTATTGGGTACTGAAAATAAATCTCTAACACTGGCAGATTGGTCACTCAGCAGTGTTTGTAGCCAGGTGAGCCTTGGCAAGTGGAAATTCATGTTGTGGAACCCATGCATGATTTTAGTTCTCACCAACAGGGCCACTTTTTCATTGGCCCATTGGACAATGAAGGGGGCGGCTATGGAAAAAGGCTAGTTAATATCTACAAAATGTGTCATCTTATTCACTTGGTTATTAAAATCACCTTTTGGTGACCATTCATATGGGACACAAAAAAATATTAATGGTTTTCATTCATTCAAAAATACCAATCCAAATACCTCTCTTCCAGACCTCTTTGTCACCAATTTTGCAGTTGTGATCCTTTCAAGTCCCTACCATCAGGTAAACCTTTGGCCACAACCCTTAAGCAATATGCTAAAGCACCTCTGGCCATTTCTCCTTTCAAGCAAAATGAATAACCAGGTGCACTGATCAAAGTTCTGTTTCCTGGGAGAATTTACCTTCATATCTCTGAAAGGGGCTGTAGTGATGTAGCACCCACTTCTGTTTTTTTGTTTCTTCGTTTTTTGAATTTTATATTATGTTTTTTTTGTCTTTATTTATTTTTTTAATGTTACATTCAAGAAATATGAGGTGCCCATATACCCCCACCTCCCTCACCCCACTCCTCCCTCCATAACAACAACCTCCTTTTGGATGATACCTGTATATCATGAAGCACCATCTATAAACCAGGCTTGAGTTTTGTCTTCCTTAGTCAACAAATTGTAGGGAATTCCCCAAGAGTCTATAGCTGTGGGCTGGCAAAGAGAAGGTAATATGGCAGGAGTGGGAGCCATGGGCGTTTTAGCCACTTGTCCTGTAACTTACTTCTTCCTTAAGGGCCTGTTTGAGCCTGATCTCATGTTTACCATTTCTATTTGATGATGGAATGCTGTTGTACACGCCAAACTTTATGGTTCAGACAACACCTAGTTCATGATGGGCAACTCAGTTCCCAAGGGAATAGTGGCCCTTGGTTAATTCTTTGGTCTCAACTAAGGACCAGGAGCAGGAAAAAGCTATTTCTCAAATAGAGAGAAGTTACTGTAAGGATAGCAAGGCATTGTTCCAAAATCTTAAGGATCTGTGCTCTGATCCCCTACAGGCACTTGCCAGCAGCCCCAAACAACATCCCTATTTGCCATTGAAACATTTATCTGCTGGAACAGTTGGCCAAAGTGGCATAGCAGCTTGCACGACAACCTGAACCTCTTGCTGAACCTCCTTGATTTCCAGTCCCCATTCAAAACTAGCAGCATTTCAGGTCACTCAGTAAATGGGTTAGAGAGTTATAACCAAATGTAGAGCCTGTTGCTTCAAAATTTCAAAGAGGCCAATAAGGCATAGTGCTTCATTTTTAGTTGTAAAAGAGGCCAGATGTAACAGCTTATCCTTCAGTTTAGAAGGGGTTTCTCAACATACCCCACATGACTGGATACATAGATATTTCACTGAGGTTGATAACCCAAACATTTTTACTGGATTTATCTCCCACCGTCTGACACTCAAATGCTTTACCAATAAATCTAGAGTAGCTGCTACTTCTTGTCCACTAGGTCCAGTCAGCATAATGTTATCAATATAATGGACCACTATGGTGTTGTTTGGAAGGAAAAGGTGATGAAGCTCCCTCTGGACAATATTATGACATAGGGCTGGAGAGGTGATATACACTTGAGGTAGGAGAGTGAAGGGGTATTGTTGACCTTGCCAGCTGAAGCAACCTATTTCTAGTGGTTTTATTAACAGGTATTGTAGCAATTTGATATTGTTTATGAATTCCAAAAATAGAGATTGGATTGTTTTTGTAAACTGGTCTTTTTCTCTGGGTGTATTAGAGTGTATTGAATTCAGAGGTTTCACTTTTATTGATTAAATAATGATTAAAACTTTATTTAAAGGGGTCAGGGCTCACAGAGAAAATGGCATGGCACGAGAGTTAGCTGGAGTTTTAATGCTGAAGCTCCAGGAAGTAAATACACAGAGAAGCAGATATATGAGGAAAGAGAGAAGGCTCCATTGGACACAGCAGAGGCCCTGGGAAGAGAGACAAGCCATTCACCTAAGAGTTTACAGCTGATCCTGTGGAGAGAGCAGAGCAGCTGAGCCCAGAGAGAGATAAGCCCCAGGAAAGAGATGAGACTTATCCCAGTCTATAGCTGATATTGGAAGAAGCTGAGACCACTGCAGCTTAAGAGGAAGAGGAAGCCTGAAACCTTGCAGATATCACCAGTCATCTTGCTCTAACATGTGGCAACAGACTTTAGTAAGGAAGTAGCTTTGAGTTGAACTCTTTAGGGCCTTGTAACTATAAGTTTCTACCCCAACTAAATACCCTTTTTAAAAACCAACCAATTTCTGGTATTTTGCCTGGTATTTTACCTTTGACTGACTAATACAGTTATTAAGATCTGGCATTTGCCTGATCAATCGCTGATACCAGTGACAAAGGATGTGTTGATTTGCTCAAGTAATGATTACACATCTGGAACAACAGCTGAAATAGGAGTCACCGCCTTGTTAAGAATATGGTAATTCACTGTCATATTCCATGATCCGTCTGTTTTCTGCAGGGCAAATAGGAGGTTGAATCAGGATGTTGTAGGAATCATCACCCTGCACCTCCAAGTCCTTAATTGGCACTAATCTCTGCATCCCTCCAGAAATGCAGTATTGCTTTTGGTTTACTATTTTGATAGACAGAGGCAGTTCTAGTGGTTTCCACTTGGCTTTCCTAACATAATAGCCCTTACTCCACAAATCAGAGAACCAAAGTGGGGATCCTGACAGTTGCTTAATTGTCTATTTTAATTAGGCTCTCCTGAAGCTGGGAAATAATCACAGAATGATTTCAGGAGCCCACTGGAATCATTGGACCCATTGTGAGATAAACCTGAGCTAAAACTGCATTCACCACCAGACCTTCATAAGCCACTACTCTGGCTGGTGGACCACAATGATGTTTTGGGTCTCTTGGAGTTGATAGCAGTTCAGAATCGGTGTCCAGTAATCCCACAAATATCTACTAATGGCCTTTCTCCTGATGCACAATTATCCTTGTAAAAGGTCATTTATCCCTTTGGGGAAGACTGGGAAGAAAAATAGTTTTTGATAGTGTAGCAGGGTCCTTCCACAAAGGGGCCTGGCCTTCCCTTCATGCAAGGATTTCTGGGTCTGTAAGCTGTCTCAGATCTGGGAACTGATATGAAGGACCATTGCTCTGTTTTTGCTCTTCTTTTTTTGTCCACTTGACCTAGAACTCTTCTGATTATAGAAATTAAGTAACATTTAGTAGACTGCCCATCTATTTCGCTTCTAGATATCCCTTGATCAATTAGTTAACACCATAGATCTCTACAAGTCAGACTATTTAATTACTTCTCAGTAATGCCTACCTTGTTTTTGCAATTAAGTACTGACCCATGGCTCCTGCCAATCCAGCATCTAATCATCCCCATTGTATTTAAGAATCCAAATTCAGTTGCAGACATTCCCACAGTAATATCTGGCAAAGAGAAAAGACCAAAGAGCTTTTCAGGAATGATGGAACTTCTCTCATAAATTTATTACTCATGGTCCTGGTGAAATGTCTATCTTCTGGACATTCCTTGGATGGGTGAGCATGTCTTACTTAATAAATCCACTTTAACATTCCAAGCTCTTTAAGCAATATACAAAGGTAATTCTAGCATTTTGACTTCAGGTAATATTGGTCAGCTGTTGACCCTTTCTCCATCCAATCACCCAAATAAGTGGTTACAGCACTTTCTAACCCCCCAAATTAAAATATTGAATTCAGAATCTCTGCTTAATGGGCCCATATCCACAAATTCAGCCTGATCCAACTTTATGTTCCCTCCATCTTTATCTCACAACTTAATACACATTTCCACACATATTTCCCTGCTTTCTGTCTCTATTGTCTGGAAAAATCATGCAGTTCCTTTGGAGTATAATTCACTTCATGGGTCTTACTTTGTACCTCACTGTCTATGGCCTATTGGGATGTCAATCTTGTTTTAAGTTTAGAAACAAAGTCAGGTATTGGGGCGGGCCATGAGATGAATTAACAGTGTCTTGAAAGACAACTGTCTCAAGGCATTCCGTTAGAGTTTCATCTGTTGAAACAGGAGTAATCTCCTCAGATGTAAGTGTGAGAGCTGTTTTTTTAGGGGAGGAAAATTATAGGTTTATCAGGTGAAGTAGAGTCAATCTCTTCAGAGGAGGTGGAATGGTTGACTCCTCAGGTTTATCTGCAAAGATGGCACAGGAGGATCTAGGGTTTCAATGTCCCCATTGTCATCATGATCAGCTCACATATCCCCATTCCAATTTTCAGGATCCCATTCCTTCACAATTAAAACCCTCACTCTAACCACAGACACCCTGCAAGGTTGAGCATTCAATTTGCAGTGAAATTCATCCACAAACACATTGAATTTCTGTGTTTGGTTCCCAGAATTTCAAGTCTGTAGTTACAAGAAATAAGCGTTTCTTTCAGAGCACACTTAGAAATTTTTGTGTCCTTCATGTGGCACTTGATGTGGGAATTTTAAGCCCTTAACACATCTTTTGAATGACTTTGTACAGCATATTTAGGAACAACTAGTCAACATCTTCATACTGTTCAACATCTCAAAACTCTGCTAAGATATCAAATATAATGTTACCCAGTGATAGTATTCAATGATGATATTTTGCATACCTTCATTGTCAATTCACACCATGGACTATCAGTCCCTCTTGATCAATGGAAATAAAATCTGTTTCTTAAAACCATTTCTGATTCCAAAATCTGTTCTACTCAGGGTTCTCCAGAGAACAGAACTGTCAAGAGGGGTGTGTGTGTGTAAATATTAAGAGATTGTAATAGGAATTGGCTCATGTGACCATCAGGACTGGCGTGTCTGAATTCCATAGGACAGGTCACAATTTGGAAACTATGATGAAGGTGACATCAAGTTCCTTAGGAAAAGTGGGACTGGCTAAAGTAGGAATTGAAATTATTCTTTATGACTCCTGAAATCCTCTTATTTCACTTTTAGGCCTTCAACTGATTGGATAAGGAGACTTTTTCCATTGCTGAAGGCAATCTCCTATGTTGATTTTCCATGTAATAATCTGTAAATGCAATCAACTTGGTAATGATTTAAATCCATCTACAAATTGACCTAGTGCTTACTTGACCAAACAACTAGCTGCCATAACCTAGCCAAGTTGCCATATGAACTAAACCATCACGGGGGACAAGAGCATACCTGTTACTATTGAATAATGCCTCAAGGTCTCCTGGCTAATGTTACTGCCTGGATTGTATGAAGAAGGCTGCCTTGTAATCGTGATGGTGTTGGGAGAGATACAGTGTTGGCTAGTGATACAGTGCAACTAACACCCTACTTCCTGCAACCCACCTTCATCTCCTGGGCCCTCTTTCCCTAGTCTCCAAACCCCTGGATTCTCATGCTATCCTCTAGCTGTCCAAAGCCCTATATCATTTCATGGAAGTTTAAAGTCCACCAATAAAATATCCTATTCCCTAAATTCTTCCCTTACTTTAGATCTCATCACTGAAAGTTCCACACTTATATAGTCGATCTCAATATTTAAAGATTCTACATAAGTAAAATAATTTACACTTTGATGCCAAGAACTGAAAGGCTTAACTGTCTTCAGGAGTACTGATTCCTTAAAAGAAGAAAGAATGGCTGCACAAGAATCTTTAATTAGGAAAACTAAAAGGGAGAGATTTTTGAGCAGGAAGTTCTTTTAGCACATCTTTTATAACTATACATTTCCAACAGTATCTCGTTATGAGTAAAAAGTAGATGGAGCACATGTTCCTCTGTTGAGAAGATTATAGATCCAGAGTGTAATAAAGATGCCACAATAATTTATTCTATAAAAGAAGAACATATATTTTCCTCATTCTATACCAAAGTGAATTATATTCTTCCATATTATATTAATATGGAAAATCAAAAGAACCCTGGGACTGAGACAATGCTTAATACTATCATTTGTATATACAGTCCATATTTTCTTCTAACTCAGAATATTTTCTTTGGGGATTTCTGTGAAAATAAGTTCTGAAATAACTTGGTGACATTTTATTCTAGCATCATTTAACATCAAAGAAGAAAAAGATTTCCAGAAACAGAAAATAGAATAGATTCTTCAAACAAGAAAAGAGTGAATTACATATTAGATTACCAAGTGTTGATATCAGTGAATTTAAAAGCAAATATTAGATTCTTAATCCTCAAAACTAAAACAAAATAGAAAGAACTTACTACCCTTTGTTAATTGTAAAATAAACAGTTATCCAGGTGAGAGGGCATCTCCTCTTACTTTAGAGAATCTCAAATTATTAAACAACACTCATAACAACTAGACAGCCATAACTAGACAACCATAGCCGATACTAAAAAAAATGTTAGCTATTTTCAGGTTAACAAAGAAAAAGTTGTTTTACAAAAACACACATTAGTAAATGGAAGTTTTAAAAGAAAAAATTTGGAGACTTTATGAAACAAGTCTCCAGCAATCTTTTGAGTTTGCTGGGATAGCAACCAAAAAAAAAAAATGAGTGAAAAAGTAAGAAGTGGCAACAGTGAAATCCCTCCTATTATTTTGGAGTGTGCTGATCAATAAAATATGATAGACTAAAAATAGTTAACTAAACTCATATCTACAAGGTATTCTACATCCCCTAGCAATTTTGTGATGAATTTAACTCTTACAATGAACTTCTAATTCTCTTTCCATAATAATTCTTTAAAATAAAAGCATGGATAAAACAAAATTTTTAAAGGAACATTAGTATAGTCATTTCTGGAAATTCATATACTTAAATCTGCTCTAATATCTGGTGTTTCAGACTGAAGGCATTTCCTTCTTCCTCTCTTGCCTGAAATATGGTGGGAAAGAAAGATTTTAGTTTTGTTTATTTTTCTTGTAAATCTCATTATAGTATATTTAACAGTATACACAATATAGAGTTTAAAAACACAAAACTCTGATGTTTAAAAAAACTAAGAAATATATACATTCTGTAAGTAGCTCCTGATGTGATATTGGTGAAATACCTATCCATTCAGACTTTCAGCACTGCCAGGCTAATTGTTGTAAAGCTGCAAAACTCTATACTTAATGCAAGCATTGAAGACCACCCAGAGGTTCCTGCAGATGGGAGTGCAGCTGCTCACCCTCTTAGTAGGCTGAACTTCTAAGAGCACAAACACCTGAGTGCCAATATCTAGGTTGATTTCCATTCTTTTTACCTTTTTCGTCTGAAAGAATTCTAAATGAATGGCAATATTCCTTAAAGTGTTTTTCCCAATAGTTCATTGCTCACATTCAGCCACCCTATTCTCAGAGCAGTACAGAGCCATATGGGCTGAGGGAGCCAAGCCAAATCATTTCGGTTCGGCTAAAATTTGGTGGCCCCCAGGCTGATATATTAAGTGAAAAGAAGAACTCTACAATGCTCTAAGTGCTTGAAGGGCAGCAAAGCAAAGTAAGGTCTAGTATCTTGACATATGATGATTCTGACATGTTTGGATCATTGTTGATCCTATGAAGCTATACAAACTTTTAATGGCTGCAGACAGGGCTCATTTCAACAATTTACAATTTTTTTAAAAAAGCATAATTATAATATTTCCTTTGAGCTTTAGGAGTAATCTTTTCCCCATTTAAGATATGAGGAGCTCAAATTCAGGGACAGTATTCCCTATGTAGTAATGAGGATTTTCTTCCTAAGGTTTCATTAACCACTCTGAGCATAATCCCTGAAAGGGGCACAATGTTTAGTAGAATAGCTACAGAGTATGAGGAGGTATGAAGGTGATATAATAATTTACCTCTGCCCTTTAAAGGCAATTGGTAATACACCAGCAAGTCTTTCTTTCCACTAGCTGCTTTTACATATGGCCCAGAACATGCTTCCAGCACCAGTGTCTTTGAGAGAGGTGTGAAAAAGACTTCTGAGTCCAGGAGAGTGGGCTGTTCGAATCTTCCTTGAGACAAAAGGAAGAATTGGTTCCAGTGCCTTTTTCAATCCTAACAGCTTTCAGATGACACATTGGGAGTCATTTATACAGACTTACCCAAAGCTTTCCTCGCCAAGCCTTCCCACAGTCTACATGAGCCAATGCAGATCGTTTTATTTAAAAAGGTTATGTGTTATGCAAAACCCACACAACTAAGCTGTCTTGGATTTTTTTTCTGCCCCTAGTTGGAATTCTGTGGGGTTTCCTCGGTATTTTCCATCTTTAACTACAGAATAACTGATTTATTGTCACCCATAAAGCAATGTTCATTTTTGTAACCCACCTTCCAAAGGAAGTCTTCCTCAGCTTATCACTAAATCTTACTGTTTAGCAGTTACCACCCTTGCCAGAAGACAAGCAAACTCTATAAATTCAAATGTCAACACTCCCAGGAGTCTATTTTTCTACTGACAAGCAATCAGACCAATATACTGTGCAATGTATTCCCCGAAGTGTTACCTTTTTATTAATAGGAAAAACTTGGGGTTATCTTTGAATCACTCCCCTGACCTATGTATGGGTCAACTGTATTCAACCCAGCTATAGGTGGCTGCCTCAGCAGTGTGTTATCCTGGTAGTTTATCTTGGCATCCAGAAAGCCAACATATATTTTTAAAGATAAGTACACCACTCAATATGCCCTAACACCAAAATGCACAAGAAATTTCTGCAGCAATATGGTGGATAGGGGGAACTTATATCTAGACCAAATGTACCATCCCAGTGGAAAACCTTTGGAGGGTTCTATTGCCTCCTACATACAAATTAGAAAATGAAGTTTTATTCCTACTATTTGTTAATATAGCTACTGTTTTAATTTTGCAGAATGCCTTTCACTCTTTCATGGTTAAAAAGGGCTTATGTTCTATTATTTTTGGTCTTCTTCAAACTAGCTATTAGGTAAATATTTTTTGAAGAAATTGACATGTACAGTATTTTAGAAATGAGAGATATTTCCCTATCATGTACAGCCCTGATCTATTTCATGAACAGATTTCAGTGAAATAGTAAGAAGGGGACTCATAGACAAAGCTTTCACTGATAGGCATTTGATTACTCATCATCTTTAGCTTTAAGAGTTTCTCTGACCCATAATATCATTTTTATTCTTCCTTGATCAAGCCTATATATTTTATTGAAATAAATTCTTTAGCTCAAATAATCCCAGGTTTGATTACTGTTAGGAAATTTCAGGTTCAGCTGGTCATTAATTTGTAATCTTATGCTTCATATATTCAAATCTAGTTAAAATATAAGAACAGATGGCAAAACTAAGTCTTCATAAATATAAAGATTTTAAAACCATTAAAGAGAATGATATATATTTATAATTTTCTTTTATAAATTAAGAGTATAAATTTATATTTTAAATAGCGTAATTTAAATTTTATAGTAATATAAATTAAAATTTATTAGTAAATTAAAATAATATTAATTTATACATATATATTTCTATATGCATATTTGTCCTAGATTTTAAAAATACACTGCTATGAAAATATGTATACAAACTCAATTTCTAGATTTCATGTTTGAGTCTGTTGCTAAGGGCAATAAGCAATTTTTTCAAATCAATTTTTTATCATTTATTTGCTTGAAATGAATCCGACATGAAATTATACTTTAATAGTGGATTGCCAATGCAATTATAAGTTATTTTTCCCTAACCATATCTATTTTCGGTAGATGATTAGGGCCCCATGGGATCCAGAGACTACTCTGATCGAGAGCTGTTTGTTTTCTGCCTGCTGCAATTACATATTACACATACATCAATGATGAGTAGCCTCATGTGTTGAGATAAATATGTTATTATAAGTTCAAATGCTTAGATACTTTTTCGATGTTTATTTGAGCTGAGCAAAACATAGTGGTTTGAGTTCACAGGGGGCTTATGTAAACCTTTTGGGGGAGAATTTCAGCTCACAGGGGTTTGTAAGCAGATGGCATATGCAAGTAATCACACTTCTCTTTAGTGGGAGGAATGACATTCTCAGGGTAACAAAGTAAGAGGGAGGTGCCATGACAAGTCTGCTATCAGAGTCTCCACTGCGACTTTCCCAACAAGGCAGAAACATTACGTGTAAGTTTGAAGGATAATATGGAGTCAGAGCACAATGAAGCGCTTCTCTCAACACCTCTAGACTGGCTCGCCCCTCCCTGCTCCCTCTGGGAGAATCGAAACTAAGTTGAACCATCACATTGTTAAGAACTGAGGTGAGAGTTGCAGAAAATTGATGAGATTATGCAAAACCCTGATCTATCAACCACTCATCTTCACAGTGTCATCAGAAGAGCAACAGCCAAGAAACAATTGCAAAATGGAAATCAAAGAACCACATTTATATTAATTGTATCACCACTCAGTCCTACAATGTAGGGAAATCTGGAAAACTGGGCTGGAATACATATAAGAGCAGTCCCCTACCTCTGACCAGTACCATCCAAACCCCCATCTAAATCTTAGCAGGAATTTTCTGTCCAAAGTTGGAAGAACTCAAAGCAGTGACCAGTAACCTAATGTGAAGACAAAGAGGGAGATAGGAAAGCCCTAAACCTGTTTGGTGAATGCACAAACTTTGGATGAAGGGAAACAGGGAAGGGGCAAGAGAAAGGAAAAAAAGGAGACAGAAAAGAGAAGGAAAAAGGAGAGAAGGCAGGAAGGGGAAAGAAAGAGAAAGGAGGGAAGAAGAGAAAGAAAAGAGATAGGAAAGGGTCCATGTTTCTTAACCCTCAGTGGCCCTGCTCACTAGCAAACGTGTCCCTACCAAAGACCTACAGTCTGACAGAGAAAATAGCAATGTTTCCTCGCAGAGAGGGGAAATCATGGGAAAAAAATGGCCACATGGTTGGTCAGAGGAGACATTTTAATCCTCTTCCTCTATGAAATGTTGTGTTTGAAAATAACCAGAGATACCTAACCAGAGTTCAGGTTATCCAATCTAAAATGTGATACAACTAAAGATAGTTGTTTTCAGGAAAGAGCCTGGCACTCAAATGTGCCCTAGAAAGGGCCTGTGACTTTACCACTAGAAAACAGACCAAAGATGACTTTGTCATTCTGGTTAAACTAGAAATAAACTTACCTTAAAGGGCAGAGGAGACAATTGACAAGACTTCACATTCTTACCTTGCATGTTGGGTCACTATAAATGTTTATTTCAAAGGATATGCTTTTCAATCCGGATCAATATGGTCCTACCCAGAGTTAAACAGCAAACAGGTTACAAAGAAATAACCAAGCCACTGTGGATATTCGTAGAATTTTTTAGCTTAACCAGGCTCACTTCATATACAATGAAGCATCCCAAAGTATTAGCTAAATATAAAAAGATCTTTAAAAGTCCTTATGCTGTATCCTTTTTTCTAACTACCATTATTCCAAAATGTGAATATAAACCAATTCTAGTCTTTTACATCCAATTCTTACAAAGAAAGCAGCAGGTAAAACAAACGACAATGCTCCTCATAGTTTAAGTTCCATCACTTCCCTGGTTTCACTTTACCCAATTGATAATAAATCTTTTAAGTATGTATAACTTTGTTGATAAATAAAGGAAATAGGCTAAATCCTGAAAATTTGGGAGGGATCACCATTATACAACAGGCTGTTATTTTAGAAGTAGATAAATAAAAGGGTAATACAGATGCCAGTCATTTATGTCAACTACTTGCAATTTATGCCTAATAACCATTGTGCTTAATAATGTGTACATATCTTCAAATACAAAGGTTGTATATAATTAGAACACAAAACACCAGGCAGACATACATGCATTCATAGCACGTTGTCCATATAGCATGACCATATTAAGCTTAAGAAAGAAAGAACTTTGGCCTATGTTCACATGAGAGCATGAAATAAGTTTAGATAGATCCAATGATTTTGTAATGGAATAATCAATAAGACCTGGTAATCCGGAAAATGGGTAAGTAGAAAGAGATATCAAAGATGAGCTGAAGATTTTAAAATCACTTAGTGTTCAAATTTTATTCCATTAATAAAAAATAAAACAGTTGTTTATTCTTAATGACCAAAAACAGAAACAAGACATTCACAAGGAACAGTTTTTAACAGGAACAGATCACCTGGCGTCTGCAAAGTGAGGTTCACAAGAATCTAAGGGGATATTAAGGAACTCTTGGTTCATGATACCAAATGACAAGGGGGCAGCTAGAGAAGGACTCTTGATCAGGTGGTTCAGTGAGAGAAGATGTGACAACTTGAAGATAGATGTGCAACATTTAAACATCCCTTGGCAATTACAGAAATGCTTGGGGGAAGAAAACCAATAAAAGACTGGGATTCGTACAGTAAATTAGTGTGGGTTTTTGGACATTAGACTAATGTGCATATTCCATATTTATTTTTTCTATTACAAAAAACAGCACTTGGAACAGAAAAGAGGCTTAAGAGAAAAACTAATGAAATACAATAAAGCTTAGATTAATAATAATAAATAATAATAAAGTATAGATTTAGTTAATAGCAATGTGCCATACTATTGTAAAATATTAACAGAGGAATATGGCTGCAGGGTATACAGGAACTCTTTGTAGTATCTTTGCAAATTTCCTGTAAATCTAAAATGAAACATTTACTTAAAAACGAAAAAAGCACTCACTAATATATAAAAATTTCAAAATTTTGGCCTTAATAAATGATAGGTATTATTATTATATGCAATATACAAAAATTTAAGAGTTTAAGAAAGATGTTGATTTGATAAAAAAAAGTTTTAGGGAAGCAGCGGTGGCTCAATCAGTTGGGCTCCTACCAGATGGGAGGCCCTGGGTTCACGACCTGGGGCCTCCTTGTGAAGGCAGGCTTGCCTGCCAGCACCATGGAGTGCTGTCCAGTCTGCCAGCACCATGGAGAGCCGACTCAACAAGGTGACCCAACAAAGAGGGAGACAAGTAAAGACACAGAAGAGCGCACAGTGAATGGACACAGAGAGCAGACAACAAGCAAGCCACAAGGGAGGTGGGGAATAAATAAATAAATACAGACACAGAAGAATGCACAGCGAATGGACACAGAGAGCATCCAGCAAGAAAAAAGCCACAAAGGGAGGGGGATAAAAAAATGAACAAGGAATTAAAAAAAAAGAAAGAAAGTTT
This sequence comes from Dasypus novemcinctus, assembly GCF_030445035.2. NCBI lineage: Eukaryota > Metazoa > Chordata > Mammalia > Cingulata > Dasypodidae > Dasypus > Dasypus novemcinctus. The sequence continues at coordinate 85,831,921 of NC_080675.1, read as the reverse complement.
TAGAAATATTCATTTATTGACCATTTCATGGCTGATTTGGATAAAGACTAAGTTCTGTAGATTCTAGGAGACCATTTAAAAAACTTTACATCTCTCTGTCCATTGGCTTCCACATGTGTAAATGCTGAAGCTAATTGTATCTCTCCATAACGTTTTTGTGAGGAGTGAATGAGTTATTAAATATAAAGTTCTTAGAACAATACTTGTCATAAATAAAGAGTTCAAGAAGTATTACTTATTATTATCACTATTTTATCATTACATTATTATACTGAGCTTTGATGAAGAAGAAAATAAGGACACTATGAACAAAATGGGAAAACAGGAAATAAAAGCAATTTTGCAAGAGAAGTATCTAGTAGAGATTTTGCAGCATGAGATAAATAACTTTTCTGTAGAAGTGATTATTTAAATCATGAACTAGGTGAGAGCTCTGATACTGTAGAGAAAAAAAAGAAAGCCAATATCACGCTGTAGCAGTTTCATATGGTTATGAATTCCAAAAATATATGTTGGATTATGTTTGTGATCTGGTCTTTACCTAGGCATGATTGAGTTATGATTGGTGCTTTGAACAGGCCATGTCACCCCTTGGTGGGTGGAGACTCACAGATAAAAGGCATGGCAAAGACAGAGTTGAATGCTGGAGATTTGATGTTGGAGTTTGAGCCTGAAGTCTTAAGCTGGCACCCTGGGAAGTAAGCACACAGAGGAAAGAGATGCAAGCCCCAGGAAGAAAGGAACCTTGAACCCAGAGAGAAGCAAGACCTTGGAAGGGAGGAACCCAGGAAGCCTGAACCCTCGCAGATGTAGGCAGCCATCTTGTTCTCACATGTGAACTTTGGTGAGGGAAGTAACTTATGCTTTATGGCCTGGTATCTGTAAGCTCATACCCCAAATAAATACCCTTTATGAAAACCAAACAATTTCTGGTATTTTGCATCAGCACCCCCTTGGCTGACTAATACACGTGCCTTGAAAAATAACTCCAGTTTAAGGGTAGGAAAAGAAAGAAAAATTGAAGAAGGAAAAGATAAGAGATAGAAAGGAAGAAATGATCAGACTATCATAATCTCAGAAGGTGAAAGAATAAACATTAATAAAAAGGAAAGGGGAACAGCCATGTTGAATCCCTTAGAGAGATCAAATAAAATGAAGTCTAAAAAGCAAGAAGAGTCACTAGTGACTGGAAACAATTCAAAACAGTATAATGAAAAGTCAAAGAAGAAAATATTTTTCTTCATTATGCATATTATTTTTTATGTCTTCCACTCTTGGTATGTAAGCCCAAGGCAGGGACTTTTATTTCTAATTTGTTTATCGATGCATGCCAGTGCCTGACATAGTAGGTATTCGATTAATATACACTGAATCAATAAATAAAATAATTATTGAAGTAAACATGTTTAATATAATCTGCATGGTTATAACAGAATTGCTACATGACTACAAAAATGTGTGTTGCCAAAATTACTGTACAATATAAATTTGACTGCAAAAAAAATGCAACTAGGACTACATAACTGCAGACTGATAAAAGCAAAGTTTTTGTCCCCCCCCCACCTGCCCCCCCCCCCAAGGAAAAAAGAACTAACAACCACTTCCAAGTAAACCCAGAATTAATTACACATAGCCTTTGGCTAAAGGACTGGTTATCTTTTCTAGCACTTTCAAGACAATAATTATCCTACATATTCTTCTCACCTTTGCTACACACTGTTTTGTGATTTGTTTATGATAATAAAATAAAGCAGCCATGCTGCCCTTGCAAGAGTTATTGCCCTTTTCTTTTCCACTAAGATTGTTTTATAAGCAATACAATTTTGTTTACCCATTATAGTCCTAATTAAGTAATTTTGTACTATGAAAAAATCATACTGTAGAGTAAACTTCCATAAAAATTTGGAAGTAATTTTTTCATTATTTTAATTGAGAATCTTGAGGCAGTGGGAAATAAATGTGTATAAAGTCACATATTGTTTGAAGGTTATTATCAAAATTCTTCACGAAGATAATGAAACACAGGGTCAATTTTTAAAATATAGAAATAGCATGTAAAACTTCCAAACCACTAGGGAGAGAAAAGAAAAAAGGAGCAAAATGAGCATGATCTTTTCATAAAAGTTAAGAATTATGTAAACAGAAACAACAAAAAAGAATGCAAAATTGAGACCATAGAAATAAAAGGGTCAACTCAGACCAGCAGAATATCTCAGCCACATGTAGGATCATCTGTTAAAAACTGCTTTTTGACCTTGAATAAAAGGTGGAAATGGCAAAGTCAAATGAGTTTATATGGCTAAGAGTCTTCAAAAAAGAGTCAGGAGGTCATCAGAGGGGTCACCTTATGCCCTCCTCAGAAGGACCCCAGAAACGCCAAAGTGGATACAACCACAGGTACTGATTCTCCTGAGGGCTACAGAGACCCACAAGGATATGGTCTTGGCAGATAGCTCTGGAGCTCAATACCATGTCATTGGACCCTACTTTGGAATTTGTGTCCCTGAGAGTGATGGAGTTGGACTCAGATGTGACCTTTCTACACAGGCCTCTTCTGTCACTTTTAATGAACCTTTGGTTGGTGCTTGCATTGGTTTATACTCAGGAGACTTGAATCTCTGAACTGTCCATGTGCCAGCTGGGCACTGAGCCTCAGCAGACTTGCAACTCCTACTCTCTTGTTCGTTGGACTAACGCAGGTCAGCTAACAGGGAGGTGAAGATGATCAATCACCACACCAGGAAACTGAGAGTGCCTACAACTGCTAGCAGGAGAATTGCATCCATCATCCATGTGGAATCTAAGTCCCCTCTCAATATAAATGTGGAGTGGACATCACCACCCCAGGGCCCACAGAATGGAGGAATAAAATATGGATTAGAGTGGACTTACTGATACTCTACTATAAAACTTTTGTGACTAATAATAGAAGAAATTGTATCATTGATGGGGGAAAAGTGGCCACAGTACTTGCTGATGGCAGGGAGTGGGAAGAAGATATGTGAGGACAGGGCATTTTTGGGACTTTGGAGTTGTCCTAAATGACATTGCAAGGTCAGATGCTGATCATTATATATCCTGCCATAAATCACTGAATATATCGGGGGAGAGTGTGAACTACAGCGTAAACTATTATCCACGTGGGGCAGCAGTGCTCCAAAATGTGTTCGCTGAGTGCGATGAGTGTGCCACAATGATGGGGGAGGTTGTTGGTGTGGGAGGAGTGGGGTGGGGGGAGGGGGTTATATGGAACCTCATGTTTTTTTATAATGTAACCTTTTTCGTGATGTCTCTTCAAAAAAAATACAATTTACAAAAAAGAATGCAAAATTGAGACCATAGAAATAAGACATATCTAAGTTCATATAAATATGAATGGATTAAAAACCCCTTTTATAAAACCAAATGTTCCTATTGATAAAAGGAAATGGAAAGTCCATAAATGCTGTTTTCTGAGACATTTAAATTAAGATTACACAGAATAATTGAAAGTAAAGAGAAAGATAAAAATGTATCAGGCAAATAAAAATAAAAAGAAAGCTTGAAATTTAATGTATCAGTAAGTGTCCTGGCAGAATATTTAGTACATTCAAATTGGGTAATTTGAAGAGAGTTTACTAAAGAAATTATTCATAAAGAGTGTGCAGAGTATAGGGAAACCTGCACTAGTTATAGCAAGACATTGTTATCACCCCTTGGTCTTAGAGGACAAGGGAAGGGCTGTTATTGGAGCTCAGAAACTTAAAAGAAAAATCCAACTGAGCTGTAACCTTTGGTAAAAATCTATAGCCATATGGCAACCACACAAAGAAAGAGCATTCTTCTCCCTTAATGGTATAACCTATTATGCTCCCATTAGCCTATCAAACTAGAAACCAGAGAGAAAGGGCATTTATAAATCAGCACTCAGAGGCAGAGCAGGGTGAGGAAAAGTGGAGAGTAGATCTGGGGGACAAACTTAAAATTTCCAATAAAAATGATAATAAAAGAGAACGTAGAGGACAACCAACAAGATGGGAGCATAGGAAGGAGCTCCTAGAGTCAGTGTGCTATAGGGCAGTTAGTAATCACCCAGAACTATCTAAAGCATCTGTTTGGAGACTTCAGGACACCAGAAGAGCATCCTGTAACATCACTGAAAGAATGAAAGGAGAAGATGGCCCATATGCAGAGAAGATTTGTGAGTAGAGCACTCTACGCCATGGAGGCCAGTGCCCATCTTCTACTGGTGGCGCAAGTCACCTCAGGAACTATTCTGTGGCTGGAATTGGAAGCTCCAATACCCAAAAATAGGGGAGGAATAGATGGTTGGGCACCAACTTCAGCTACTGATTGTAAATTTGGCAGGCTAAAGTATAATCCTAAGAACAGCTAAAGTGTGAAACTGTCCAAGTGAGAAAGAGGTCACTAGCCACATTTTAACTCTTGCCCCCAGTATGAGAAGAAGCAGAGTGGACTAAAAATCATAGTGCTGGTAGGGACTGACTTCTTTCCATCCAGATCAGATTGCAACTGTAGCTAGACCCCAGCTCCACCTCTGACAGAGAGGAAGCTGAGGGGACCTGCACCAGCCTCTCTAGGAAAATATAGGCCATGCTGTGGATGTTTGTGATCATCCTACTCTGGTGGCCAAAGCTGCCTCAGGAGTTATTTTGTGGCTGGAGCTGGAAGCTCCGTTTCACAAAAACAGGGGCGGAAGAGATGTTTGGCCACTGACTTCAGTTACTGATTAGTAAGTTTGACTCTCTAAAGTATAACCCTAAAATCAGCTGAAGTTTGAGACTGTCCAAGTCAGAAAGAGGCCAGTAGCTGCCATTATGACTCCGCTCCTTCATGAGGGGAAGCTGGGAAGACTGAAAATCACAGTGAAGACAGGGACTGGCTTTTTAAATTCAGATTGGACTGCAGGCCTAGCCTAGGCTTCAGCCCCACCTCTGACAAGGAGGGAGCTGGCAGGACCTGCACCAGCCTCTCTGGGGAACTGCAGGTACATTCGACTGGCACAGACTGAATAGTTGAATGTCTACCAGTGCAAACACAGTCATTTTGGACCTGCATGGCATAGATTATTGCCTATACCTGCAGCACCATCCCTGTCCCAGGTAGAGGAAAAAGTGGCAAGAAGCTTCATCAGTCTGTCTGGTCAACTACAGTCTAGACCTGCACAATTTGGATTATTAAACATGGCTGTGGCTCTGTCCTACCCCTGACAAAGCAGAAAGGTGGCAGAAGGTTCAACAGTCCCTGGGGCAATGTGGGCAGCTTGAGCCTCCACAACTTATAGCACCAATTACATCCTTTACTCCTACTACACAACCAGCTAGGGAGAAAGGGCAAGAAGGCCCTAAACTAAAGAGGGAAACTGCACCCAGAACAAATACATCTAGTAAGTCAGATGCCAAGATGCCAACAAAAAATTACAGTCAATACTAAGAAACAGGAAGATATTACCTAGTTAAAGGAACAAGTTAAGTCTCCATATGACATAAAGGAGGAGAGACAACTAATCAGAGATGTTCAAACAAATCTCCTTCATAAATTCAATGAAATGGCTAAAGATATTAAGGATATTAAGAACACATTAGTGGGAAACGGACTTTGGCCCAGTTGTTAGGGCGTCCGTCTACCACATGGGAGGTCCGCGGTTCAAACCCTGGGCCTCCTTGACCCATGTGGAGCTGGCCATGTGCAGTGCTGATGCGCGCAAGGAGTGCCGTGCCATGCAAGGGTGTCCCCCGCGTGGGGGAGCCCCACGCGCAAGGAGTGCACCCATGAGGAGAGCCGCCCAGCGTGAAAAGAAAGTGCAGCCTGCCCAGGAATGGCGCCGCCCACACTTCCCATGCCGCTGACGACAACAGAAGTGGACAAAGAAACAAGACACAGCAAATAGACACCAAGAACAGACAACCAGGGGAGGGGGGGAAATTAAATAAATAAATAAATCTTTAAAAAAAAAAAAAAAAGGACACATTAGATGAGCACAAAGAAATTGAAAGTATATAAAGAAAAAGAGCAGATCTTACAGGAATGAAAGATGCAGAAAATGAAATTATAAAAACACTGGAATCATTAAACAGCAGATTTGAGGAGGCAGAAGAAAGGATTGGTGAACTTGAAGAAATGGTCTCCAAAAGTGAACATACAAAAGAACAGATGAAGAAAAGAATGAAAAAAATTGAACAAGATCTCAGAGAACTAAATAGCAAGAGAAGTGCAAACATATGTGTCATGGGTGTCCCAAAAGGAGAAGAGAGGGGGAAAGGGGCAGAAAGAATATCTGAAGAAATAATGATAGAAAATTTCCCAACCCTATTGAAGGATATAGATTTCCATGTCCAACATACTCCCATCCAAATAAATCCAAATAGACCAATTCCGAGACACATACTAATCAGAATGTCAAATGCCAAAGACAAAGAGAGAATTCTGAGGGCAGCAAGAGAAAAGCAATGCACAACATATAAGGGATACCCAATAAGATTAAGTGCTGATTTCTCATCAGAAACCATAGAGGCAAGAAGACAGTGGTAAGATATTAATATAGTTAAGATATTGCAAGAAAAAACTTTCAGCCAAGAATCTTATATCTAGTATGATTGTCTTTCAAAAATGAGGGCGAGTTTGGAATATTCATAGATAAACAGAAAATGTGAGACTTTGTAACCAAGAGACCAGCTTTGCAGGAAATATTAAAGGATGTGCTACAATCTGAAAAGAAAAGACAGAAGAGAGAGGCTTGAAAGAGAGTCTAGAAATGAAGATTATAACAGTTAAAATAACTAAAAGTCTCAAAAGAGTGGTGAAAATAAAATATGACACATAAAACTCAAAGGTCAAAATGAGTAAACTAAGAATTCCATTTACAGTAATAACATTGAACGTTATTGGATTAAACTCCCCAATCAAAAGAAATAGACTGGAAGAATGGATAAGAAAATATGAGCCACCTATATGCTGTCTGCCAGAGACTCACCTTAGACCCAAGGATACCAATAAATTGAAAGAGAAAGGCTGGAAAAAATATTCCATGTGTGCAATAACTGAAAAAAAAAATAGGAGTAGCTATGCTTTTATCAGAAGAAATGGACTTTAAATGGCACTAGTAATGTGCAATCTGAGGAAGAATTAAAAAAAAAACAAATTCCATTTACAACTTTGACTAAAAGAATCAAATATTTAGGAATAAACTTGTATTCAGAAAGCTACAATGCATTGTTAAGAGAAATTTTAAAAGACCTAAATAATTGGAAGAACATTCCATTCATGGATTGGAAGACTAAATAGCATTAAGATGTCAATTCTACCCAAATACATATACAGATTCAATGAAATCCTGATAAAAAACTCCACCACCATTTTTTAAATAAATAGAAAGCATGATTACCAAATTTATTTGGAAGGGTAAGGGGCCAGGAATAGGCAGAACATCTTAAAAACGAAAAGTGAAGTTGACTCTCACTTCCAGACTTTTAATCATATTACCTAGCTACATTGGTAGAAACAGCCTGGTACTGGCATAAAGACAGACACATAGGCCAATGGAACTCAACTGATGGATCAGGAACATCTATGGTCAATTTTTGACAAACCTGTCAAACAGCCCCAGCTCTGGCAGAACAGTCCATTCAACAAATGGTGCCAAGACAACTGGATAGCAATAGCTAAAAGAAAGAAAGAGGGCCCCTATCTCACATCATATACAAAAATTATCTCAAAATGGATCAAAAATCTAAATATAAAAGCAAGAACCATAAAGCTTCTAGAAGAAAATGTAGGGAAACATCTTCAAGACCTACTGGTAGGTGGTGCATTCTTAAAGGAGCAAAGTTGGATTGAGATGGACTACTGATGTTTAATCTATGTAGAAGTTTTAATTAACTTTACTGTAAAAGTGTGGAAATGTATAGAATTTATGTTAACACATTATAGTGAGTAACAGCTGGTTTATAAATGAGAATGTGGCTGGAAAGTGTAGTCTAGGGATGTAAATATCAATTGAAAGACAGCTAGAGAATAATCTAGGGACTGAATAACACAGTAAACCCAGAGGTGGATGAGAATTGTAGTTGATGGTACAGATGTAAGAGTATCCTTCTGTGAGCAAGAGGAGATGTGCATCACTATTGCAGGATGGTGGGAATGTGGAGAAGCATGGGAAAAATACAACTGGAGCAATCTATAACTGTGGTTAATAGCATTACTATAATATTCATGCATCTATGCCAAAGATGTACTGTGTTGATAATGGGGGAGTATGGAAAAAGTGTGCCAAATGCATGCTATGGACCATGGTTAGTGGTAACAGTCTGATGATATTATCTTATAATCTGTAACAAATGTTCCACCATGGTGTTGTGTGTTAATAGAGAGGTGTTGTATGGGAATTCTGCAAATGTGCACGATTGTTTCGTAAATTCACAACTTCTGTAATAAAAATACATTTAAAAAATAGTAATAGAATGGGTTAGGGGGAAACTACACCAAATGTAAGGTATGGACTATAGTTAGTAGTAAGCTTTTGATGATATTTTTTCATAATTTGTAGCAACTGTCTCACAAAAATGCAAGTGTTGGTGGTGAGTTGATGTATGGGACCCCAGTATGATGTTATGCATGTCTGCTTTATAATTTCACTCCTTTTACTATACACTTATTATTTATGTATGTTCATATATAAATGATATAAAAATAATAATTATAATAGGGTGGGTTAGGGGAAAATACACAAAATGTAAGACACTTTGGTTAGTAATACTATTTTGAGGATTCTCTTTCATCATTAATTAAAAATGTTTTACAACAATGCAAAGTATTGGAGGTAGGGTGAGGTATAAAAACCCTGTATGATGTTATATATGTTTGTTTCATAAGTTCACAACCATTATTATACACTTACTGTTTATGTATGTTTATGTATGTGTGATATTTTAATAATTTTTTTAATTGAAGAAAAAAAAGAGAAAGAATTCAAGTCAAAGTCATTAAATGAATAAAAGGTGTGAGAGGGATAATTTATAAATTTAAAAATTTCAAATACATATACCCAAGACCTTTTGTACATCAATAAATGCATCACTGAAATGTATAAAGCAAAAAACATCAGGAATATAAGAATGATATGATGAAACTCTGATTGTGGAAAGACATAATTTAGATTTTGACATAACCAGAAATGAATGAACAATTGATAAATGCACCTAGCAAATGCATACCAAGAGCTCTTTGTACCTGAGTAACATTTTTCCCCAAAGACTCAGGAAAACAGTAATCATCTGTAAGACATAAAATAAGCTGCAAAAATATACACGAGCTAGAACATTCTCATATCACAATTCAATAATAACTAGAATTTACTAAGCACTAATTTTTCATTTTCATTTAATTCACATACTGCTATAAAGAAAATATTGATATGATTCTCATTTCAGAAAAAAGGAAACTCTAAAAATAAAAGAAAAATGCTGTAGAGATAGTGAGGAAAATCAAGTATTAGTCATACATATTCTTACAGCATAATAAAGTGATAAAGATGGTGAGAAAAAAGAATCTAGCTCCATAAATGTTGTATGCATATATACATATATTTCATAATTTATATGTGAATTATATATTCAGATTATATATGCATATTTACAGAAAGACAAAACAGAAAAGAGACAATTATCTAATACCATCCGCCCCCCCTTAGGTGGCTTCCTATCTGTTTGCTCGTTGCTTTTGCTCAATGATTTTTTTTGACTTGTTGCTTGTGTTCGTTAGCTGCTCATTGTTTTTTGCTCGTTGTCTGTTTGTTTGCTTTTTTAGGAAGCACCTCCATATGGGAAGCAGGTGCTTAACTGCTTGAGCCACATCTGCTCCCTGCTCATTTGTTTTTGCTCCTTGTCTGCTGGTTGTTTTTGTTCATTGTCTGCTCGTTGTTTGTTTGTCTTCTTTAGGAGGTACTGGGAACTGAACCTGAGACCTCCTATGTGGGAGGCATGCACTCACCTGCTTGAGCTTCATCCACTCCCAATCATTTCATTTTAAAAGGGAATTTCCCTCAGTTAAACATTTACAAATTGAAATAGCTTTTTGGGTATGAGGCAAAATGAAAGGAGAAAGATACCTAAACCCATCTTCTAAAAATTTTCTGTTTCAAAGGTTGTTACCCCTGTTAACCACAAGTCTGAAGTTGCAAAAACCTAATGATAACCACAAAGGATTTTTTAATACTGTATTTTATTTACTTATTTTTAATACTGTATTTTAATTTTATTTATTTTTTAATGTTACATTAAAAAAATATACCCTCCATCCCCCTCACCCCACTCCTCCTATAAAAACATCCTCCTCCATCATCGTGGGACATTCATTGCACTTGGTGAATATATCTCTGAGCACTGCTGCACCACATGGTCAATGGTTCACATTATAGTTTACACTCTCCCCTAGTCCACCCAGTGGGCCATGGGAGGACATACAATGTACAGTAATTGTGCCTGCAGTACCACCCAGGACAACTCCAAGTCCTGAAATCGCCCCCACATCACATCTCTTCTTCCCACTCCCTACCCTCAGCAGCTACGTGGCCTTTCTCCACATCAATGCTACATTTACTTCCATTATTAATCACAATAGTTCCAGAATAGAATATCAGTAAGTCCACTCTAATCTATACTCTATCCCTCCATTCTGTGGACCCTGGATGGTTATGTCCACGCCACTCTATATCGAGAGGATGTTTTGATTCCACTTGGATGATGGATGCAATTCTCCTGCTTGCAGTTGTAGGCACTCTTGGCTCCCTGGTGTGGTGGTTGACCTTCTTCACCTCCCTGTTAGCTGGCAGGGGTAAGTCCAGTAAACCAGAGGGTAGGAGTTGCAAGTCTGTTGAGACTCAGGGCCTGGCTGTCACATGGACAGTCCAGAGATTCAGGTCCCCTGAGTATACACTAAACCCCAGCGCCAACCACAGGTCTGGTAAAAGTGACAGGAGAGGCTTGAGAACAAAGATCACATTCAGGAACACAAACTCCAAAGTAGGGCCAACTGACATGGCACTGAACTCCAAAGGATTTTAACTTTTAAACACAATGAAAATGGTCTCAAATGGAAATAAAAGTTAAGTTTCCTTCTATCCAATATCTGGGGTACTTTCTCTCCTGGGCAAACTCACCAATGCTTTGGATCATGGCTTTCTTGAGTTTTCCAGATAATGAAATTTTTTTCTTTGTTAGAAAAGTTATGGGTCAAAACAATCATTCATAAAATGTAGAATTCCTGCATACCACTCTATTACTAACACTTGCATTAGTGTGGTGCATTTGTTACAATTGATGAAAGTACATCTTGAAAATTATACTATTAACTATAGTCCATGGTTTAACTTAGGGTTTACTGTGTAGTATACTTCCATGGATTGTTCAAAATTTTTTATTCTGTTATCATATATACAATCTAACATTTCCCCTTTTAATCATATCAGGTATATATATTTGGGGGCTGTTAATTACATTCATAAGATTGTGCTACCATCACCACCCTCCATTTCCAAAACACTCTTCCATCATTCTGAATAGAAACCCAGTATATTTTAAGCCTTAAGTTCCTACTCCTTATCCCCACCCTGACCTCTTGTAACTTATATTCTAGATTCTAACTCTGTAGCTTTGGTTATTTTAATTGTTTCAACAATATTTGTCCTTCTGTGTCTGGCTTAGTTCACTCATCACGATGTCTTCCACGTTCATCCATTTTGTTACTTACATCAGGATTTCATTCCTTTTTATAGCTAAACAATATCCCATTACATGTATATAACACATTTTATTTGACCATGCATTGTTTGATGGACATTTGAGTTGTTTACATTTTTTGGCAAGTGAATAATGCTGCTGTGAACATCTGTTTGGATACTATTTTTAAATGTCATGTTTGGAAACAAATTACAGAACAATTTATGTTGAAAAAAGTTGTGTGTGTATTTGTGTATGTGTACATAGAAAGAAAAAATCTGAATCTGGAAGCAATCATACAAACTGTTAAAGAATAGTTACCTGAGGGACATATGCCAAAATTTATGAAGCCCTAAATTATGGAGTTGAAGAAAACTTCCAGGCTCATCTAGAACAATAGGCAAAGACCTCATCCATGGTCAGCCATCAGCCATCATAATTATGCTCATGTGAACAGAAGCCCAAGTGTACAAACACCTGCATTCAAGTCAAGGCAATCTATCTGAGGCAGTTTCATTGCAGAGATAAATTAAGTGGGAAATACCATTTAAAGTATCACTACACTGTCCAGCCATATTTCTTAGCTGAATTATTAGTGTCAATGCACAAAAAATGCCTCTGCAAAAATTTTGAAAATTTTGTTGCAACATTTTTGCCCTGTTCATACATGTGTGGCTCAGTCAGCAGTTCCAGTTGTTCAAATTCCCTGTGGTTCCCGAAGACACACAGCCCACTGAGTTGAGAGAGTTGTTATTTCTGAGTTCCTAAAGTTCACATAGCTGCCTAGAAAGTAATAGAGGTAAACAGACAAATTTTATTCACTTTGAATCTATTAATAAAAACAAAATTGGCTAGCTTCATAGGCTTCTTTTAAATTTTTACAGTTTTGCTATCTACGTAGCAATGTTGAAATGTAGTCTCACTCAGTAGACCTTAAATCCCTTGAGGATAGGGATCAAATTTTATTCATTCCTGTATCTCAATACTTAATATTTAACCTATGTCTGAAATAGGGAGATTGAACATCAATATTTTATAGGTGGATGGAAGGGTAAGTGGGTGGATGGGTGGTTGGGTGAGTCACATTCCCTTACAACTTTCAGCTTTATTTCATAAAAGAGAAATTTGTATATAGGATTTTTGCAGAAATGGTTAATATTTGGGCTTTGCTAAACTTTAGTCATTGTGCTGACTTTATTGCCTTGATGTAAGCTATATTAAGAAATAGTTTTTATTCTTTCTCCCAAAATTTTAATGCAAGTGATTAACAAGCAACCTCATTTATCAAAAATATGGTATTTTTCCACATTTCTGGCCTACTGTTTTTATTGGCTGTTGCAATTCGCCCTTTTCCTATTCATCAAAAAGATTTCTTCTCTATCTTTTCTATCAGGGGCCGTCAAATAACATTAGGATTTTATTTCAAAATGGGTTCTAAAATAGATTTTTTAAAAACTCCAGTAAGAACTGGAGCTAGCCTCAATATGTCTCTATTTGACCAATTTAAGACTGACAATCTCCATAAAGTGATAGAGAAAATTCTTCTCAAAAATCTGTCACTCTCAAGAAGCCATTACCCAAAACCTAAAATCATTTTTACTTTATTTCTGTATCATCAGCCCAGCTGCAGGTTAATCATCCTATGACAGCTGTTGCTCACTGAATTAAACCAAAATGACATTAGTGAGCAAAATTGAGCAAGCAACCCATATATACCCCAGAACTGAACAGATTATTTTCATTGTGTTCTCAAGCTCAGCAAAAAAGGAGAGATGATGGAGAAGTTGTTACATTAAAATTTTCACATAACAATTTCCACTTCTGGCTGTTTTCCTATTTTCTTTTGGTCAAATGGTTTTAAATTGCCATTAAAAATCAGTGAAGGAATAATAAGAATGAAAATCTGAATCTAAACTCAAATCTGTGAAATCAGGCTCACTGTCCACTGAATACGCCCTATACCTGTTACATTTTGCCACTGGAATGGGATAAGCATTGTAACTAAATGGATTATGCTGCATTTTACTAGAAACAAATTACTCAATACTACAATTTATGAGTTAAGATTTCCCGTAAGAAAATAGTGCAGGAAAAAAAGGATTATTTCATATCTTTGAAGGGTGTTTTATCACACTGTGCAATTGCATGCAATTTAACACCTAAACTGCTTAAAGTGCAAATGATATCAACTAGTCCACCCTAAGGGCCTGGTAATAGTCCTGCCGTTTATGCTGCTAGAGCTAGTTTTGTCAGCACTTCCATTATAGGCCTGGTCTTTCAGGATTTTTTTTCCCCACTCAACCATGAAAATTTGCTGTAGTTTCAACTTGGCATAGGGCGTTTTAGCTTAAGAGCTCCTATTTTTTCTCCCAGCTATTTTGTTCTAAAAGAAGTCAGCTGGCCATCTCTCTGGCTTATCAAGTAAAAAAAGAAAAAGAAGAATTTATGCTATAAATTAAAGAAAATAAGTTTCAAATTAATAATTAACTCACCAAGAGTGTTATTTAATCTCATTAGTGCTAATGTGGTGATGCTCCTACAGTCCCTTCTCCACAAAACCTCCTAATATAATTGGGGAATTATAGTCATACCTTTCCAAATAATTCCTGACTTGGAAAGTTTTCTTTGGTGCATATACACATGAACTACAGTGAAGAAATAAGAATAATAACTCTCAAAAGTTTATTATGGATAGGAGTAAAATGCATTATAATTACATCTAATTAGTTGTTTTCTTGGACCATAAAAACACAAAGAGAAGGAAGCACTTACAGAATTAGGCCATTGAAACCAGAGTGATCCAATGTAGACATTCCAATTTCTTTGAACTCTCTCATCCCCCCTATAAATTAAAACCATTCTTTCTGTTACCTTTCTGGAAAAATCCTTCCTACTCCTCACAAGAAATATTTTTTTCCTCCACAGTATCTAGTTTTCCTAAAGAAAAAAAATCAAAAATATAAATGGAGCTCTTTTTGGTTTTCTTGCAAACTAAATCCTACCTACAATTGCAGCTCAACTCTCCAGTTGCAGATGAACTGTCCTTCCTCTGAGGTGATGCTATCACCTCCATTAGAGTTATATATCTTCTCTCCTCATCTCTCCTCTGGGACTTTATTCCTTTGTTTATTCTTTTGCCTCTTTGTACTCCCAAACCTCTTTCTTTTCTGTTTTCGTCCCTGTAAACTCATAAAACAAACCATTTTGAAAAATAAATTATCCTTCAATTATGCAATCTTAAGGAAAATGTTTGCATTTCTTTCAAATGCTATACACATGTTTATACAGTTAATTGATCTGGAATTTTAATGTGTGTATGTACTGAAGTAGGGATCTAGGTTAATTTTCTACCAAATTGTTGCTGATTCTTCCCCAATCCTTTATTGAATAAGCCTTAATTTCCAGATTGACTTGACAGCTTGCTGACCTATTTACTCAGATCAATTCATATGCCTTTCAGCAAAGTTTTTGAGTTGTGTATTTCTATATACATATGCACACACAGCACATATATATGTATGTGCATGCATCTTACATCTTCATTACAAAATGTATTCCTATTTATTTTATATATTTGATGCTAGTGTGATCGGAATTTTTGCTTCCATTTTATTTTCCAGCTAATCATGACTTGTATGAAAAACAGCTTTCAGTTTTGTATATTTATTCTGTACTCCTCAACCTTACAGAACTTGTGTTAGTAGTCTCACTTGTTCTAAGTAAGTGCTCATTTCTTTCATAGCAACTGCAAAAATTAATATATTTTCTTCTCTTGACAGCCTTTCCACTTTTTGTGGCTTACTCTTATTGTGTTAGGGGGAATCTCCAGGAATGTTAAATAATGATAACAGTAGAAAGAATCCTATCTTGATACAGACTTGAGAAGGAATGTATTTAGTATGTCATTATTTAGTATGAATTCTGATATTTGATGTTTCTGATGAATGTTTTATAACAATTAGTTATATCTGTTATTCTTATTTTGCCCTTAAGGGATTTATCAGGAATGGATGAATTTTGTCAAGTGCTTTTTTGGTATCAATTTATATAATCATATGACTTTTTGTCATTAGATTAATAATAATAATACCTAATGCTTGTACAGTTATCACTATGTGCCAGGGATTATTAAGCGTTTCATATATATGAACTCATTAAGTAAGGCCTATCATTATCCCCAATTTAAAATGAGGAAGCTGATACATATAAAGCTGGTACAGACACAGCAGCATAATAAGGATTCACACCCAGCAGTCTAGGACCAGAGCATATACTCTGAGTGACAAAAGACTGCCTCTATCATGGTGATCTACTTTCTGGAATTTAGCAATTCTTGAATTCCTACAATAAAATGCCCTTGATCATTATGTATTTGTTTTAGAGTTTGGTAGATAAAAGTTAATGTCATTCTATCCTTCACCTAGTTTAAGTTTTATCTTTATACAGCTAGGCAAAGATTTGATTGTATTTGTTAAAAAATATAAAGTTAAATCACTAGAAAAATAGATTCCATAGATCTTCCAAATTTCTCCAGTAAAAGGAGGGGATTCAAAGAAACATCTCTATCAGTTTAGCAAAAGCAAGAAATAGGACAAAGAAAACAAGAATGTGGTAGTAACATAATAGTAGAGAAATATAAAGTAGTAGCAAAATCAAAAGGATAAAAAAGATGGTAGAATTTTAAAAAATCAATTATCAAGGTTAAATCTCTATTTTCAAAAACAAAGATTTTTTAATTAAGTTGAGGACAAAGCAAAATCAAGTTTTTATTCTGTATTTAAGAAAAAAAACATGGCTGGTTCACAAATAAAAAGGATGGCAAGTTATATTACTTATGCACCTTTATATTCACACTCTCAGTCTCATTTAGTCTGTTCCCACTGAAACTAAGGTAAAGATTTTTCCCTTTTTGGCTTTGATTACTAAAATGGCTTCATAAGTGGTCTCCACACATCTAAATTGACTATCCTCAATTAATCCCTCTACACTGTAACTTGAGTAAACTTTCTAATATAAATTCTGACTCAATCTCTCTCTTGCCCAAAGCTTCTTTTCCTTTATCCATTCCAAATTCCAATTCTCTAAATGAGTGTACAATATCACATCTTTGAGTTTTATTGCTCAGTTATAAATTCAATGAAGCAGAGATTGTGTCTGTTTTGTTCACAATGATATGCCTGAGCCTAACACAGTGCCTGTAACCTAATACGCTTTCAATAAATATTTGTTTAGTGAACAAATGAATGAACAAAGAAAAAAGGGATTTATAATAAATAAATTCAAATCCCTTTATTTAGGGTCCTATCCCCATCAGCTGCGGTCACCCCTCGGGCTGAAGTGTGGTTTGCTGGCCTGGCAGGGGAGCGGCCGCGGTAGGCCTAATTCCGCTGCCCCCATAATAGGGTGGTTGGTCGGGCCCACCGCCACCCCTGAAGGAAGCTCGGCATGGGCGCAGAGTGCCCTCGGGCCTCCCCTTCTCAGCAGCCATGCTTCCGCGGCCACCCCTCCTCCCAGATGGCGCCACCCGATGCCTTGTGGGGCGGCACCCTTCTTCTTCCTTCTCCCTGCGCAGGCGCAGGGCAGAAAATTCCAGTCTGCCCTTTTCCCCTCCCCCGACAGCAGCAACAGCCAGGTGTGGGCGGAAAAATCCAGCCCGCCCTTTTCCCCTCCCCCGACAGCAGCAACAGCCAGGTGTGGGCGGAAAAATACAGCCCGCCCTTTTCCCTTCCCCCAACAGCAGCAACAGCCAGGCGTGGGCGGGAAACTCAAGTCTGCCCTCCACCTCAGCAACAGCAGCCACCAATCCCTAAACCCTGCCCCTTCCCCCAGCAACAGCGACAGCCAATCCCTAACCACCACCCCTCCCCCGTCCAGTACCGCCCACTGACCTTTTGCCGGCAACCAGTCAGAACAGGGCGTGGCTTCGACCAATCAGCCTTCCCCAGCCCCTATAAAACTGTTGCCTCTCCCTCAGTAAAGTGGACTTGCGTGTTTACCTTGTCTCCGCGGTAGTTCTTCTGCCGTGCGCCCTCCAGTCCTGAGAGCCCCCGACAAGGGCCTGGCCTCCCTTGTCCCCAGTTCGTCGCCGGCTTCTCCGGGCGACCCCTTCGTCGCCGGCTTCTCCGGGCGACCCCTTCGTCGCCGGCTTCGCCGGGCGACCCCGTCAGCCGAACCGCACAACCCCTTGTGAGACCGATCCCTCGTCTGCTGCCGGACCGACCCCTCGTCCCAAGTGGGACTGACCCCTCGTCCCAAGCGGGACCGACCCCTCGTCCAGAGCTGGACCGACCCCTCGTCCGCAGCCAGACCCCACCTCTACCGACTGAGCAAGCCGCCGCAATCAGCCTGACCAATTCCTGCTCATTTTTCAAGATTTCTCTGAGAAGCCTTCCCCAACCTCTGAAGGAAAGCTGATTTTACCCTCCCTTGTCCATGTGCTACCTTTGTGTATAGCATTTATATCTATTATGGTACTCATCCTAATTATTTGTTTGCCTGCCTACCTTCTTTAATATACAAAGAGCTCCTTGAGAATAGGAAACCATCATATCATTTCTAAATCCTCAGTACTTCTATTCTTGCTCAATAACTATCTGAGGAATGAATAGATGACGGGTAAAAATCATTTGCATAACAGCCATATATTTTTACTAGAGAAATATAGGTTTACAGGAAAATCATGCAGAAAATAGAGTTCCCATATACACACTCTATAATTAACACCTTGCATTAGTGATGATATATCTGTTATAATTGATGAAAGACCACTTTTAAAAGTTATTAAAGATCAGTTAATCTTAAATGCATTACCTTGATTCAAAATAGTGTTTCTGTATTAATTCTGTATAATCATAAGAGTATATTATTATAATGCATGTAGTATGAGAAAAGACTGAACAAATAAGATGTTTGTATTGAACAAGGAATTGCTTGGTCTGGGCAAACTTATTAACAACTAGAAGCACTCTTGCTTAAAAGTTAGTAACCTATATTGCTCTACCTTATAGTTCATGATGTAATGAATCAAGTATTTATTTATTTTTAAAGGCTGTCATATAAATTGAGCTTACTTTTATTCAGGAACTCAAACTGTGAATGGAGTTGACAGAGATTTTATTCCATTTAGAAAGAATAGCTACCATAATTGAAACAAAGATGAAAGAGAAATGAGATAACAATGGGAATTATTTTTGGAGTACCTCTTAATATAAAAATATCTGTGCATTGTTCTAGGAAAGGGAGATAAGCAGTTAACCAAATAGACAAAAGTCCTGCCCTCGTGGGTCTTATATACTAGTTGAGAACACATTAAATAGATAATTGAAAGGGGTAAAATGTGCTTCAATAATCAATTGAAAAGAAATTATGGGCGGCGGACTTGGCCCAGTGGTTAGGGCGTCCGTCTACCACATGGGAGGTCCGCGGTTCAAATCCTGGGCCTCCCTGACCCGTGTGGAGCTGGCCCATGTGCAGTGCTGATGCGCGCAAGGAGTGCCCTGCCACGCAGGGGTGTCCCCCGCGTAGGGAAGCCCCACGCGCAAGGAGTGTGCCCCATAAGGAGAGCCGCCCAGTTGGTGTTGGGGTTTAAGATATATTTAGGGGATTTGAATCTCTGGACTGACAATGTGATAGCCAGGCCCTGAGCGTCAACAGACTCCAGCTCCTACAATCTGATTTATTGGACTCACCTCACTCAGCTAAGATGGAGTTGAAGAAGGACAACCACCACACCATGGAGCCTAGAGTGCCTACAACTGAAAGCAGGAGGATTGCATCCAGTATCCATGTGGAATCTGAGCCTCCTCCTGACATAGAGGTGCAACGGACACAACCAATCCAAGGCCCACAGAGAAAAGGTGGCATTGGAGTGGGAAAAGTGGACATGGTGGCTGATGGATATGGGGAATGGCAGGAAGAGATGAGATGTGGAGGCACCTTTGGGACTTGGAGTTGCCCTGGATGGTGCTTCAGGAGCAATCACCGGACATTGTAAATCCTCCCAGGGCCCACTGGATGGAATGTGGGAGAGTATGGGCCATGATGTGGACCATTGACCACGAGGTGCAGAGATGCCCAGAGATGTACTTGCCGGGCACAATGGATGTGTCATGAGGGAAGTGAGTGTTGCTGGGGGGGGAGTGATGGGGTGGGGGTGATGGGGTTGAATGGGACCTCATATATATATATATATTTTTTAATGTAACATTTTTACAAAATCAATTAAAAATAAAAATAAAAGAAAAGAAAAAAGAAAAAAAAAAAAAGAAAGCGCAGTCTGCCCAGGAATGGTGTTGCACACATGGATAGCTGACACAGCAAGATGACGCAACAAAAAGAAACACAGATTCCCGTGCCACTGACAACAGAAGTGACAAAGAAGCCACAGCAAACAGACCCAGAGAACAGACAACCGGGGTAGGGGGGAAGGGGAGAGAAATAAATAAATAAATAAATCTTTAAAAAAAAAAAGAAGAGAAATTATCAAATGCTTTTTATGTCTGAGATTTTCTACAATAAAAAAATAGGATAAGTTAAAGTTCCTGTTCACAAGGAACTCATGGTATAATAAATAATGTACACATAGATAGAAAATGAAAATAAAATACAAAAATACCCACAGGTTTCAAAAGTAAGACAGAGGAGGAAGACAGAGTATCAGTAATGCACCATCATTTATAGCTAAATATACTGGCTTCTGGCCTAAATCAGCTATAAATGTTCAATTTGAAATGGACCATTTAGAAAAATACTGAAGAAATTAAAATCATTAACATAAATGAGGTTGAAGGATAGATAACATAGATAACATGACAGGAAAACAATTGTAAAGGACTCTATTGACAATGATAAAAAAAACAGGATCCAATTGGTGTGGACAGTTAAACACAGAGTTGGTATGGATTTGGAATAAAAATTATTAAAATCAACAATATTTTCAAATTACAGAAAATAAATTTTATACCAAGCAATTCATATGTAAGGCATCAATACACAAAAATAGATCAAATTGAGACTATTATATCAAAAATATGAGTGTGGTATATGAAGCAATTCCTGTATTTGTAATGGGAAAATGCCATATCCTATTTGAATGCCAAATTTCTCATTTAAGAAGCTTATGGCAAAATATGATATAACAGCATTTTTGTAAAGGACTCCATGCACACTGGAAGAAATGCTGGGTGGACCTAAAAATGACTTCCTTTTATCATGTGGCCCATGATTTGTGTTCAGTTCTTTCCCTGCCCTTATCCTCTATTCAACATTTTACCTAATTATCCCAACCCTTCTCTTCTTTAGTCACTCAACTCAGTGACAACTGTTCCTCTTGTCTTTTGATAAGAAGTCACAGTTCAGCTTTCCGGGGCTCTGGAAATGAGTTAAAATCCCAGATGACTCACTCACAGAGACAACTAAGATCAGCCTATCCATCTTCACACACTCCTTCCCTGAACTGATTCAGCTATAGGAGAGATTGGTACACAGGGGTAGTGAGGGCAGGGGGAAAGTTTCTCAGCCTCAGTTTCTTTACCTGTAAAATGAGTCTCAGATGATAATCCTGATATTAGTTGACATCTGATCTGGTAGAGGAATGCTTTGTACCAGCTGTGCTAGTCCTATGCTAGATACCTGGAAAATTGACAGTTCTTCCCTTTGCATAATTCTTCTGCCAAGGCCTCCTAACAGTCTCAAGAGAGAGGGCCTTGTTTTAAAAGAAATTGACCATGAGAATTAGGATAATGAATGAAGCCTTCAGTCTCTCACCTCAGGGCCCATTGGTGATTCCACAAGGAAGGAGAACCTGACAGATGGAAACCTAAGCCCTATGTATACACTCTTTTCTAATTCAATAATTTTGCATTTTTCAGGCTAAGGAGTTATAAGCTGGAGTCAAAAGGCTGACCAGTGCCTTTGTATGATAATCTATTGCTTTCAATCATGAGATAGTTTAATATTGTAATTTACCTTGATTAATTGTGAGGTATGCCTCAAGTAACTTGTTGCTAATAATAAACTACCAAAGTTTGCAAATAATCACCTTTTAAAATAAATTATAGCAGACTATATTTTATAGCAGATCCAATCTATAATGTCACATTTACTGACTTAAATTTCCATCTTTTCTGGAATGAGAAAGATGAAATTATAGCAAGAACATGCAGAAAATTAAGCATGGGTTCTGCATAAACATCATCCCTTGTATCTGTTATAGGGAAGATAGAGTTGAGAACTAGTGCATTAAATGATTGATTCAATCCACAACCATTTATATGGGAATGTCTGTATGCTGAAGGGATAGAGTGGACTTAAGTGAAAGAGGGCCCTAGGATAGGAAAAAAAATGCTTTTATTATCTTACCTGCAAGAAGCAGCCTTGGAGGGAGGCCCAGGTATTTCTCTGTTCTATATATTAATTCATCGCTCAGCTCTTCTCAGCCAAATCGTCAGGTGCTGAGTCTCTCTCTGGCCATATTCCTTTTTCCTGGGTGGCAATGATGAGTCTTTTTCCTTGGTTTTCCATAGGACAGCACTTGTGGCAATAGAAGAAAAGAGAGTGCTGCCTTCTCCCCTAGGGCTGCCAACTCAGCCCCTTACCAGATTGTTAAGGCTGGGCTCCACATAAGGAGTGGGGTGTTTCTCAACCACAGCTACACATGAATACCACCTAGTGGGTTTTTTCAAAAATCCATGTCTGGGAGATCCTGACTCCATTAATTTATTCCCTATTAATCCTATGGTTCTCAAATTTAGCGTGTTTCAGAATCACCAGGATGACTTGTTAAAACACTAATTGGTAAGGCCCATCTCCAGAGTTTCTGATTCAGTAGTCTGGGGTGTGGCCTGAGAATTTGCCTTTACAAATGATGCTGATGCTGCTTTTCTAGAGCTTTTGAGGACCACCGTATTAAACAATACCACAAAAAGTACCAGATGATCAAAATTACCTTAAAAATCGTTAATAGTATGGCTTGCCAGAGTAGTCCCATGAACTTTTTGATTCAGAGCATTTGGCAAAGGATCAGGAAATATTTATTTTTATAATATCTTCAATGATTCTTTTCACCAGGCAAGTCTGGGAATCCAATGCCATAGTCTTCTGGCAGAAAATGCAGAAGGACAAAGGGGATGGTGTTACAGTTGTTTGCATGGTGCTGCTTTGTGCCAAGTTGCCATGTGTTACCCATCAGTTCCCAGGTGACAAGAGTCAGGAAAGACCTTGTTCCTCCACACTTTGCTCTCTCTGGCCTCTTCCTTGCCACGGCTTTCATTCACACCTGGGTCATCTCTATCTTGACCCAGTCGTGCCTGACCCTCTTGACTTCTCCAGCACCATTTCTCTTCTTCATTTTCCCAATATGTTTTCCTAATGATGGTTTTCCTTTTTTTTTTTTAATCACCACAACCACCATTTCCTCAACATATATTCTACTTAGATGAAAGATATATGGCTTCTATCCTTATTACTTCAGAAATTAAACTTGAGAAAAATTTTACTTATAGTTGAATATGTACCCTTGTAACGGGTACTCTTCTAAAACATTGACAGTGTTAAATTATTTGTATTTTCATGTTGCTTAAATATGCATAAACAGAAATTTAATTTAAACTCCTTATACTTTTAGCAATTATGACAATGAATCCATATAATTATAAATTAAGTGAAAATTGGAAAATTAATAAATTGCAAGTTAATGTAAATTTATACACTTGATAATGCATTTCTGAAATATTTAGTTCGTTTACTGACAACATAATGCAGCCTAATTTATGCTTCTATATATAATCATTTTCTCGATTTTGATACCAATAGTACTTAAGCCTAGTCATATAAGTAGTTGTAGCCATGCCCCAGTTTTAGAAAATATGGGAATAATATCAAGTCTTTAAATTCTAATTCAGGATAAAAAGACCTCATACTTAACCTAAACTCTCTGAGGGAGCAATCTTCAAATGTCAGTTTTAATTAGATGTCCTTTGAAAACTCTCTAAATCTGTCTTCTTCACTTAAAGATAAATATAGTAATGTTATATTGTTGAAATCTATGTTAAATGCATATGTAATCCAATTAGCCCTACAAGAGGAAATAGAAAAGTTCTTCATTTGGTAATACTCTTAGTGATTGATGCGAGCAAAGACAGAATCTGTACCATACAGCTCACAAAATGAATATGGTACATCCTGTTATTGCCCTGGTTCTTAGAATTTAGGGTGCCTGTGTGATGAATTGCCATGTTGTACTGTAACTCCCTCCAACATTTCTTACTAGCAACTATGAAACCACCACCAGTACAGCATGCCCTGAAGGAGATGACATTTGGCCCTCACATCCTAAAAAAATGATTAAAGTGCCATATGAGCATTGATCACATAGCAAGTGAGTATTCAATAACAGGGGTTATGCTTATACTATTTTCCAAGATTTTTTACTAAAACAAAAATTTTAATTTTTTTCGTGGTCAATGCATAGACCCCAAGGCTATGTATGTACCCTAGAACTACACAGAAGGCAGATTAAGAAAACTACTTTAGAATAATGGTTCTCATTAGAGTGGAGAAAAGAGTTGTTTGACCCACTAGGGCTGCAGAACAGAATAACTTGAAACTTTTTCAAACTACCCATGTTCCACCATGACATTCTGATAAAAAATATTGCTTTTGAAAATTTCCTACTGAGGCAATGTATTGTTGTATCTTTTGTTACAAGGGAAAAAGAAATTTAACAATCTTTATATTCAGAAATCACCAAAGATAGCCTTAATAGCAAAATAAGATTTCTTCCCTCTTGTTATCTGTCTCTGAGAATCAGGTGATGTTTACTGTCTATTTCTTGAAACTATTTTTCCCTATGATTCTTGAAAACTTATTTTATTACCTCAACTACTACCTACTTGACTGGTCTAATCTTTCATTTTCATGATTCCACTTCATCTACCTGATCCTTCGCTGTATGTGCCCTGCAAAGTTACCTTTCTTTTCTAGTTTTCATTTTTAAAAATCTTTTACACTTCCATGGAATACTCAGGAAATTGCTTTTCATCTTTCAAATTTTGGGGCAAAGCAGGAAAGATGACTGAGGATTAAGTAAATGACTAACACAAATATGAATTTAAATAATCCTACTTCTCAACAGTATAGCATGATTTTAAAAATGAGTCAATATTTGTCCTTTTGTGTCTCCTATTTTACTCAATGTAATATTCTCTAGGTTCATCTATGTTGTCATGTGCATCCCAATTTCATTTCTTCTAAAAGCTGGATAGTATTCCATGATATGTCTATATCACATTTTGTTTATCCATTCATCAGTTGATGGACACTTGGGCTGGTTCCATATTTTAACAATTGGGAATAATGCTGCTGTGAACATGGGTATGCAAATGTCAGTTCGTAACAGGACAAATATAAGAAAGTTCTCTCAAGAACAATAACAAATATAAAATACTAATATAGGATGTTAATAATTAATGGGTTGGGAGAAAAATGCATCAAATGTAAGATATGGCCTATAGTTAGTAGTAATATTTTGATGATGCTCTTTCATAGTTTGTAACAAATATTTCACAACAGTACATGGTGTTGGTTGTGGGATAATGTGTGGTAGCCTTGTATGATGATATACATGTTTGTTTTATAAATTCACAAGTTTTACTATCCACTTATTGTTTACAGATGGTAATGTATGAATGATATACTTCAATACAATTAAAAAAAAAATTGGTTAAGTCTTTCAAATGGCAGCCAAACATTGGAAAACAAATTAAATGTAATCATAAATTTCAGTCCACATCTACCTTAGCAGAGTGAAAAATAACATTTAGGGCAAATAGCTTAAAACAATCCTTTATAGAATGCAGGACCTGAGTAACTTAATTTAATAATTAAAATAGTTTAAAGAAATATTTTAAAAAAACAACCACAGTTGGGCAGAGAAAAGTATCTGGGAAAGGATTTCTAGTTTCAAAATATGTTCCTAATGAATAGAATTTAATATTTTGATCATAGCTTACAACTTCCCCAAATGATGGGATAAACAAGAAGGTTGTTTCCCAAGACCTTCTGATGTGATCAAGAGGTCTTTATATGGAATATGGATGGAAGAGAGAAAATATAAAAACAAAAACATAACGTTTCAGTTTTCTTAAAGGAACTTAGAAAAATATAGACCAGCTACATTTATATGGAGGAATTTAAGAAAGTGCCTTCACTTAGTTTCATAAGAGGCAACACGAGAAAGGGTCCTTGATACCTATATATGAATTTCATTTTGTGTTCTAATCTTGGATTTTACACAAACTGACTTCTCTGGATTTAGTTTCCTTATTAACAAAACGGAAGTGTTTAGGTTAGATCAGTTATAAGTATAAATCAGATCAGGCTGCAGTGATAATTTAATGCCTTAACACCAAATGTTTTTACCTGGCTCATGTCACATGTCTAATACGGTCTGCAAGGGTTCTGCTCAATATAGTCATGCAGTGACCAGATGATGGACATTTGCTATGTTGGAACACCACCATCTCAGTAGGAGGCTTGTAGCATCCCCATGGCAGAAGAAGCTATTGATGAAGGCAGCTCATAGCTTTTAATTACTGCAGCCAGAGAATGACAGATATCACTCCTACCATAGCCTATTGATCAGAGCTATTCCAATGGCCCAAACTAATTACAAGAGTGGTTAAGAAATGGAAAA
This sequence comes from Dasypus novemcinctus, assembly GCF_030445035.2. NCBI lineage: Eukaryota > Metazoa > Chordata > Mammalia > Cingulata > Dasypodidae > Dasypus > Dasypus novemcinctus. The sequence goes on along the minus strand of NC_080675.1, from coordinate 85,805,515 downwards.
AAGTACCTAGAATATTTTGTGATCACTTCTATATGCCATAATCTCAGATTTCTCAACAAGGGTCCCAATGCCTCTGGGTCTCTAATGATGAAGGCTGGCATTTACTGACTATTTTATATTTGTCAGGCAATTTGCATATGCCAAATTTACTATCCACAATAATCCACTTAAAGTAGGTAATAGCCCAATTTTATATACAAAAAACAGGTTTAGAAGACTATTTTCCTAAAAAGAATTGAAACCAGTGCTGCTAAATTCCAATAACTTCGCCCTTTCCTCCATGTCTCAGGGTCTTCATGAGTATAGTGTAATGAAAACAGCTTTCCAGAACTTGTGCTTTGGCTAAATTTAGGATTGCAGGTCATCTAAAATGTCACTTTTCTTTACTCTTGAGTGAAATGATATCAAACCATATCAAACCATCTTGAGTGAAATGATATCTAATGCTTATTAAAAACTCTGATAGCTCATTAGAGGTCTTTGATGGATATTAAAAAAAGAATTATTTCTTAATATACAAAATAATACAAACTATTGGGTTAACTGGGTAACCTAATGATACTGGGTGTTAATGGGATAGACTAGATGGTCATAAAGAGATTTACAGCTCTTGAATTTCCAGACTGTATAATATATATTATTGCTCCCATATTTGCAACTTCTTTTTTCTGCCATTTGGATATATAGATATCACATTAGCTCTCCTGATGTTTTGTTTACATGGCACTGACTCTGCAGTTATTGGGAAACCCCAGGTGATTGAATGAAATTTTCCCTTTGCATTTGAAGGTTTAACACTGATTAACACAAGTCATTAATTGAATTAATAATCACTGAAAATTTTCTCTTGCCCCACCACTTCTAAATTTATCCTCACTTAAAGAGATGCTTTCATTTATTCATTCAGCCATATGAGTAAATTCAATTCTTTCATTCAATGAATACCTACTATGTGTCCACAACTGGGGTTACAAAGATAAGCCAGAGGCCTCCACCTTAAACAGCTCAAGAGCCTAGGAGTAAAAATATTTTAATATTTGTTTCTGTTTCCCCTGAGCTGGGGTCCAACCTCTTTCTTTCTATCAACTTACTTTGTCTAATTTCCTAATAAAACTAAGCTTTTCATCATTTTATTAAGGCATTTGTGATGTATTATCTAAATGGCACCTGTTTTCAAAATACTTAGGAATACTTAGGAATATTAATTAGCTTGTTTTTCAGCACAAAAGATAAAATCATGTTTAAAAAATGCAATTACCTTTTATCAGTTGTAGTAATAAGAATTATTTTACATATTTGTCTTGCGTTAGTATACAAACAAATGTTAGAAACAAAAAATGAGTGAATTTTTTTATTGTTGCAATATTTTTAGGTTCTCCATATTTTGAAAAAAGAAGACTTATTGACATCTAAAATTTATATGTACATAAACTACTTCTCATTTGGAAATAAAGAACAGCCAATTCTCCAGTTTTCTACAACAGAATTAATATAAAAAATTTTTTTAGAAAATTTGTTTTCTCCCTTTCAATTTTTATTAATTAAATATCCTTAGTTTGCTTGTGAGAGTTGGAAATGCTTTTCAGTGTTTTCAAATATAGAAACAATATGTACTGAGCTAATCCATAAATGCCCTCTGGTGACAGTCTCAAAAAATGCAACTGCCTTTTCCATTATTTGCTTGATTTTATTTTTCTAAAATTATTTAGTATATACAGACTGTAACAACTCTGATAAGGAAAAACATCAGTTTATATTTTGTCTAATCAAATTAATTTATCTCTCTTTTTAATAACCTATGTGGTGCTTTGAGATTTAGGCAGAAAAAATTATGACAATACTATTCCATGGGCAGCATAATTATTGGAAAGCCCTAGAGTAGATTCCTCTTCCACCATCACCTAGCACCACTTGGTGTTCTTTGTGAGAGAATTCTAGAACTTGTGAAAAGATTTTTTTCAAGCTTTCCTTAAGAAATTCCAAGGGTCACAGAACAGCATTTCCCAATGTGTTAAAGATAATAAATATATTGAATTAACCTATACCATTCTTTCATAAATTGTTGGTAATATCTTGACCAGTTGTCATCTCATTTATATTCTATGGTCGTCTTTACAGTTCCTAGAAGCAAATGATATCCTTTGAATTTTTAAATGAAACAATTAAATATTAGAGCAATTAAGTGACTTGCCCAGAGTTAGACATGAGTGCATCTCTGTAAGACATCTGGCCCTTCCAGTGGGCTTAAAATTTACCTGGATTCAGATGGCAGCAAATGTTTTTCATGGGGTAAATGAAGTGTATTTCTTAAAATTTATTTCTTAAACCTTGTTTTAGGCCATGAATACCTAACTTTACTCTAGTTTTAAATCACAAAAAGAAGATTGAAATGTATTTTCTTTCCACAATTCCCTCTAGAAAAGCTTTCAATAAAGAAATAAATCATGAACTTTCTTCTCCAGGAGATAGTATGATATAGAACTTTGAAATTAGGCAGACATGTGTTTGGACAAGTTTATTTTTTTAAAATATCAGTTTCCTTTTCTGAAAAACTGGGGATAATAATAACCTGCCTCATAGGATTTTAGTGATATATATATATGAATGTATAAAGTTCCTTGCCTTTACTAGAGGTATACAATGATAGTCGTAATTATTAGAAAAAGTTTAAATTTGTGAGGTGGATACAAAAGAAAGCACAGTTTATGTTTATTCTATGACTATGGTGGCCACATATCAATACTACTTCCTTATCCTTCAAATTAAAAAATAATGTAATTATATGTGACATGCTTAATGTTCATAGCAGATGAGAATAATAAGCAAATTAAAAATAATGTATACCCGATAAAAGCATGTCTATTAACTCATTTATTTGAAATAAATTCTCTTGATATTAAAACCTGCCAATAAGTAACAAGGACCAACACATTTTTCCTGAGGCTGATATAATTTGAATTTATGATATCTTACCATCATCGACTGGGAGTGAGAGGATTGTAGGGAATGAAAAACAGTGATTTGTGATGGAACTCAGAAACACCTTGGACAAAGGAAGGTTAAAGTAGAAGCAAGGAAAAGGGACTTGCCATTCTTAACTGTAGGAGAGAAACCTTGGGAACAATGAAACACTGAATCTGCCACCATTTTTTGAAAAGGAGTGTGATTTTCTATTTGGGGAGCTCTTATAAATACTCATGTCCTTTAATTAAACAAATATGAATGGATTTCAAATCAGAGTACAGGACTTCATGTGAGAAAGTGATTGCCAGTTATGATATTTGCTAAAGTCCCCCATCCTAAGAGTTGGCTTGATGCTGGCCTTCCCCACAGCTCCCATACTCAATCTATTAACTTACGTATAAATTTTACTTTCTAAGTAAATTTTAAATCTTCCTAACCCTCTCCACCTTTACCATCACCATCTTAGTTGAAGACACTAACATCTTTCATTTGGTTTACAATAATAGCTTCCAAGTTTGTATACCTGAACCCACTGTTTCCCCCCCACCACCCATTACCTTTCCCTCCCCACCCCAAACATACCCTCTGAATTCTCTCTCCAAACCAAAACCAAGGCAATCTGTTAAAAACACAAATGTGATGAAATAATGCACCAATTTGGATCTTTCAACACCTTCCAATCATTCACAAGATAGTTCCCAATTCTAACATCGTCCAATTTCCTGTCTAACCACTCTCCCCAGAAAATTCTTGGCCACATTGGCCTTTGTGCAGTCCCCCAAATACACTGAATTCCTGCCTGTTTTAGGAACTTCCCATGCATTTTTTCCTCTACCACCTTATGCCCAACTATTGCCTACTTATCTTCTGATCCCTGCTCAGGTATCACTTCCACAGAGATCTTGCTATTCCCAGAACAGGTTTAGCTACTCTGTTATAATCTAGCATACTCCTTTTTTACTTCTTCCAAAGCCTTACCACAGTTTATATATAAGTGTTTCTTTGATAATGAGTTGGTAAGTACTGGCTATTGGTTTCACTAGACTGTAAGCTCCATGAGGCTATTTGCTTCACCACTACAATTCCAGGACTTTTAACAACACTTGGCACAGTTTATACTCAGCAATTATTTGTTGAATAAATTAATTGCTTGTTGTTCCTCTCTACTGAAGAAAAAACCTGTTTTTAATTTTACTTCTGGACAAATATGTGCACAGACAATGTTTTCATTCTGTCCTTCTCTTCTATCCTACCAATTCCAAACTGACCAGCTATGCTTGCTGTACAACTGAACTGTCTTAATCCAACGGTGCCACCTGTTGGCACTTCTCTGCGTCATATACTTCTCTCCATTCCCTTACCTCTTTTGAGGGGAATTAGGCCCCTGCTGCACACTTCCCATACCCATGCTTCTCCCCAATTTTATGTGCGTAATTAAACTTACCTTTATTCAATCTCTTCCTCACATATGCACACATATCCTCCCAAACTTCCTTTCTTTTTCTATTTCAATTTTTATTCAGTCATTCAGAAGAATTTCCTCCTGTTTTCCCTTTGCCCTCTTCCTCCTTCCATCCTCCTTCTTCCTCCTTTTATTCCTCTCAGCTTCTTCCTCTTCCTTTGTCTCCTTCACTATATTATTATTTCTCTAGAAAAATAGATTCTAAATCCAGAAAGCTACTTAACGCATTTGAGGTAATAGTATTTGTAAAACTGAACTTGCTTATACCTTTGACTTACAAAAATTAAGTGGTATATATTTGTCTCATTACCATCCTGATAAAGCCTAACTTGTAGAATTTTGATTGTAATACTATGTCATACATCTGTCTTCGTGATACACTTTCATAAATAACTTTAATAAATCTACATGAATGAATTACCCTGTAATTAGTTGTTGACTAATTGTACATATATGGTATTAAATTCAGTGAAAAGAATTCATTTCAGACTTATTAACAGGAAAATTAAATAGACAAATGAATAGTAAAAGGAAAAAGTCTTTTATAATTTTCAATGTAGATTATTTACTTCCTCATTCCAACCATACTCTACTCAATTTTTATAACTTAACTATCTAGAAATTATCTAAACCAGGAAAATATGTTGAATTCCCAGACATATTTAAATTTTAATCTTAAATGAATTATATAATCTTTCTGGATTCACCTCTAAAATGCAGTGAGTCAGATGGTAAATTGAGTGGAAATAGCCTTATGTAATCTGGATATTTTACAAGTATAATTGGTGAGCATTGATGATACAAAGGAATATGTATTAAGGAATTTTTAAATGTCAAAATTAATTTTATTAAAATGATTTGGTATGAGTACTTGGATACTCAAGCATGAGATATTATGTCATTCAGTATTTTTTGGAACTGCTAATACAATAATACAAAAATATTTTATAGGCAGTCAGTTCAATAAAGTGATTATGGCCAAAGTTTTTCTATATTTAATACATGGAAACTAAGAAGGGGATTTATACTTTGTCTAAGTTTATCCTATGGAGTTAATTATCAAATAATTTTTATAAATGTAATAAATCTTTTAACAAAAGAGGCAGAATCTCCTCTTGTGCTTAAAGACAAACTCACCTACCACAGAATTTCAATCCAAGTGGTCAAATGTTGAGGAAGCTCTACCTCAGTGCTACAGGGAATACAGATTTCAGGAAGAAAAAAATCTTCAACTTCCTGAGGCATGAGTGAACCAAGTGAGAAAATTGAAGTCTAATTCAAAAAGAAGGAAATGAAGAGGGAGAGTTGGTGGTTTTATGATTATTAATTTTGTACAAGTCAGAAACCCACCTTTCAATATCTTATGATTAACTCTTTAACGAGGCCATCAGTCCAGCCGTTCCTTATATGCCAAATTTGAAATGATTCTTGATTGAGTTGAGTAGTATCATCTTAATCCTTTAAAAATTTTTCCAATATGAGTGCTACAGCATAAAGAGTGTGAAAAATGTCCATAAAATATCACTGAGAATACTTAAACAAGTTTTCTAGAGTATGAGAGGTATTTATAGAAAATTTGCATTACCTTTTATTGACTAACAAATGAGAAAATGTCATCATCGTAAAAGTTCTGAAAATAAGATTTACACATTAACAATGGGGTGACCCAGTTCTGTGATGAGTTTGTGAAAATATTCTTTGGCTTTATCAAAATCAGGTGCAGTTGATAGAGATAAAGCTTTTGATAGAAATCTTTTCTTTATATGCGTAAGTATGTTTTCTATAGAATAATCCAAATATGATATTGCATACTTTACTTTTTTGCCCTCCACAAGAGTCTCTCTTCTTATGAAATATAAGATTATTTCTCTATCTTGGAGGGAAAAGCAAAACAAACCAACAAAAGCAAAATCTTTAGGGATTGGCTAGAACATAAGATCCCATACACAAAACAATATTCTAGGACTAGATCCTTTAAAATATCTTAATCACTGGAGCAGTTACGAATAAGAGTCAACAATTGCTTATGAATTAATTGATAAGAAAACATCAAATAACACTATAGTTAACTTTTAAAATATCATAACAGGTATATTATTTTGTGTCTTCTTCAATTAATTAGGGGATATTATTAATGTACTGGATAATAAAGAAGAAAAACTGAAGACAGATATCTGAATTTTTCTAGAAAATAACAAAACCAACATATTATCATTACACTGACATAATTGTCTTTATTATCATCATATATGTAAACCATTTTTTCTTTACTTGGATTATTTCAAGTTTATTATTTACATCTTATTACATATTTTATAGTAGGTAAATTAGAGCAATAAAAATTATATCTCTGGCTAAAATATCTTTTGAGGTCACTAACATGATTTAAATAATAAAACCTATTGAAATTGACATTCTTATTTTACAATCATTTTAATATAACTTTATGATGTTATAACTTTAAAATGTATGATGTGTTCAATTTTCACACTTTATGCAAAATATTGTATAAATGTGCTGCTATATTTAATTCAGAAATAATGAATATTCAGACCTTTACTCAAAATGAGTCATCTCCTGAGCAAATTGAGATTTTACCACATAGCTAATTTGAATTCACTTGACTCTTGACCAACTTTTTTGCTGAATTATATTTCCCTAAATAGTGGTTAAGATAAATATTAAAGAGGTATAAATGTGAAGGTCAAGTATCTTGGTCCCTCTCCCAATATTGGCTTTTTAAAAACTCTGTTCAAATCTTAAAATTCAAAAGGATTTGAGAGGTTATTAAATTATTCTCCCTTTCTCCTGCCCCCAACTCAGCAAATGCACATTGAATTAAACAGGACTGAAACATTACTCAATAAAAGATGAATTCTAAATGCTAAGCCAAAAATTGACTATCTACTGTTGAATTTTAAATGCTTGTTTTTTCAGCACTCTATATTCAAAATGTTCCAATAATATTATGTGTACCATAAATTTAGTAAGCATATGACTACAGGGTTGGTATAATTCAGGTATACTTGCCTATTTATGTTCATTCATTTGTTCAATAGATATTTACAGGCATTTATTGTTTGGTTTTAAATATATTTTAATGTTAGTTTTATTTTTTATAGATTCAATATATGCTACTTTAAACTTCTTACAATTAACATTTCTAAAAATAACTCCTTTACTTGATATATATTGACTGTACTTCATCTATATTGCAGTGATTACAATAAATATTGCTTATATATTAAGGATTGTATAAATTTTATAGTAGTATATATAAGCAGTTATGAAGCAACAGGATAATTCAATATTACCAGAGTTAATTTCCTTAGTCTCAAATATATTAACAAATAAATATAAATGTGTCTTTGAGCACCATTGGTCTTAACGAGGTTCATTCTCTTTTACTTATATACCTGTATGAAAATAAACACAACAATTGCTGCTAACAGAAGAATGATGGTTAACCTACGGTGTGTGTGTATATATATGTATATATTTATATATAGGTAAACATAATAAAATCATTTTTCCTCTGAATTTTAATTTTTATCTTTTTTTCATGGCCATGTAAGTCCAACAATAGTTTTCTTTACTCTTAAGATTAAGTATGGATTTTGGAAGTCATCATGAGAAAATAAGAGAATTCACGAGTGTGATATCAGACCTAAAATATATAGTTTTATTATCATGAGAAAATAATAACATAATAAGTAATTTAAAAAATCACATACATATCTATACATATGTATAGATGTATGTGTACATATACACATGCATTATATATGCGTGTATATTCTACAGTTTTGCTGACAGAGAAAGAGATCAACAAGATCTTTGTCTACATTGAAGGCTTTATTGTGGGGGTGCCTACAAAATTGTCAAAATCAAAAGAATGTGAATTATGAGCTGTTACCACAAGATAATTTTTTAATGTAGCCAAATTCATAGTAATATATATTATATTATTTATAGTATGTCTATTCAATGAATCTCATTATAAAGGTAACCATAATTTAGTGTACTTAAAACATAAATGTGGTGCCATTTAACTGCTGACAAACCAGTTTTATTGATAGAAATAGCTTGAGTTGAAAGAAGGCTCTTGAAAAGTTTACACTTTTATTTTTTCAAGTACCACAAACTAATAAGCAAAAACATATGAATTAGATAAAATACTTCATTAAGTTACTTTTATTGGGTGAGTCAATGTGATATGATTACATTTAAGAGACATTTAATTCCCTATCATATAAAATCACATTGATGTTTGGTTATATTTTTCTCTTCTGGTGATGTAGCCATTCAAAGTACTTTACTCATATCAAAGCAGAGATATTATGAAGTTAAAACTAAAGTCATTTTCATCAAAGCTAATCATAAATTTTATTTTCTTAAGTGTTTCCCAGAGTAATTGCATTGCAGGTCTGTAAAGGAGATGCTTAAAAGTACTCTCAGGTCTTGAGTTCTAATTTGAAAGAAGCCCATCAAACTTTGGATCATTGCTGTGACGATATTAGGAGAGCAAAAACAAAAAGCACCCACATTTGGTTGAGGAAGCTTTGGAGGAACCCATTGAACAGTGATATTTTAGGAAGGTATTTCTTAATGTTGAAGTATAATTCGCCATTCATTACTTAGATGGCCATTTCTATAATGGTTTGCACCCACTTGTATAACTTAAGTAAATGTATAAATGCTTGCTTTGAAATGACACAAAAAGTTGAATCACCACATAAACTGGCAAATGATAGTTGCTCTCTCTCCTGTACCCAGGTCCCTTTTTATTGGTTAAAGAAGGTAGGTGAACATCACAGATGCCAAATGTTTGTTGTTAAGAACGTGTGTTTACAGGTGTGGAATACCCTAAGGATGGGTAGAAATGATCTCCTGCTGCAGGTGCAGGCTTTAATAAACAGGAACTTGTCTTTCCTCTAATCACTTCTCTCCTTTATCATGCTTATGGATTATCTCAATTCACATTAAGTATCACTTGTGCATAAAGCATATACTGTGTACTATATTTATTTAGATACACATGTGACTAGCTCTTCTGTGAATAAAACCCAAAGTGCATTCACATGAGAAAAAGGAGTAGTTTAATTTAAATATTTTAGGGGTGCTAGAATACTAATAAACATCTGGAAGAACAGATAAAACTAGATAAATGTTTAGCCTTGTTATGAGTAACACACTAGCATACGATTAGGTTTATAATGGTTGTAATTTAACAAAACTGTTGTATGAAATATTTTGTTTAGCATTCATTAAAAACTGTTAATGCACTTGTGTTTTTCATGGACTAAATTTTTTGCAGCAGACGCACATTATTAGTATAATACAAATATGCTAAAAAGCAAACAGTTTGGTGTTAAAATGCTTTAAGTAAGATTGTGAAAAGAAATTTTACACCAATCTTTATCTTTTTTTCCTTTTTACAGGGAAAATTTTACCACAAATTCCATATTTTAATGATATTATACCAACTCTATTTTTTAAACTCATTTTGTCACTGTTTTGTAACAGAAACACTGTAAATATTATAGATGTGGTAAACTATTATACTTGTTTTCTTATAAATGAAATGATCTGTGCCAACACTGACAAAATGAATTAATGTGTTACTAAGGCAACAGCCACATTACATGCTTTCTCTTTCACAGTAGGCAGCAGAGCATATGGTTTTCTCTTAATGGAACGCTAGCTTCTCATTAACATACCAGTAGCAGTGTCAGAACTTACAAACCAGCATAACAGGGAGATGGAAAAACTTATAAATTAGACCCTTTCAGTACTATTGAGAAGGAAATGACTGATGTTCAAAGGTACAATATTTAGCTAATACTGTGCCCTTTTCTGCACCTTCTTTGCACAAAAAAAAAACTTTTTTCTTATAATAAATATAAATATAAATATTGAATTGCAAGTAATTTTTACCCTGCTTCTAAGAGTGATTGGCACCCTGATTTTGGTAACTCTTCTTAAAAATACTATTTCAGTGCCTTTTTGCTCACAGTATGATTTAAAGAGCTGTATTCTCGCCACATATTTCAGTACAGTGAAGCAGTATTTTCTATTCAAAGCTAAATTTCATATCTTCCTTAAAGAGGAAGTCCATCAGATAAATAAAAAATGAGGGTGAAAAGGAAACCACTTATTTTCTGGAGGCTAAAGATGACCATTCCAATAGCAGACATAGAGCCACCAAGAGGTTATGCTTGAAAGTGAAGCAAGAGAATTATTTTATTTAGTTCCCATTTCACTATGCATGGTTGAAACCATATTTAGCTGTGTCATAATAATTATGGTAATTTGAATTTTTCATCCAATCCTTTTCTTTATTTCATGTTCCTTCTCACTGAGAGTTCAGCTGTATTTGTAGAAAGAATACAACAATGTCATATCATAAGAGACACATTTAAAAATTTTACCCATCCATATCATAGATTGTGAAATTATATTTACATATGGATAAGCATAACATACCATATGATCTCACATTCCAGTAATCCCATGAACTGAAGTAGGTTTAATATTTATACTTTAGAATTTTCATAACTTTAACCTTTAATTAGATGGTTGAGTGTTATAAAATGGAAATATAAAGTCCTAGGAAAGTGGCCTATTTCTTCAAGTTTGCTGTAGAGTAATTGTCAAAAAGAAAGCAGATGTACAAATCCGCTGATAACCAAAAATCTGGATGGGGAGCAAAGATGATTCTTTCCAAAGACTTTCATACCAGAAGGACTCTCTAGTTCCATTCACTGAATGTCAAGTTTTACTCCTAGGAGTCTAATATTTTGCTAAGCTCTTTCTGCTTAGTAACTGGAGATGTATTCCTTAGATCTGCAGAACATGATGAATGACAAGAATATCTATTAAAAGAATAAGTTAGGAATATATAAATGATACAAATGCTATTTGAATCTTAACTATAAAATATGAACAATTATTCAAGTAAGTAATCAGTTAATATATGTAGCTTTTAAAAACTTTTTAGAGTTCAAAATTTTACTGAATTTTGATGATTACTAAAACTTTAGTATATTTGTGACTTTGTATATTTTCTACAAATGCCCAAAGATATGGGGCATAGAATCAATAGTATAATTACCTGTATGAAAAGGTATCTGAGGAACTTTGTTTCCAGAGGAGCCTCAACTTTATGTCATAGAAGGTGAACTGCAGTGCGAAGAGAAAGATACTAATTCCAATCACAGAATTTAAGATACCCTATTGTTGAAAGACCCTTTCTCTTTCCCATTCACCACAAGAAGTGACACTATGTTTATTTCATAACCATCTTTTCCATCTACCTCGAAATTTGCCATCATCCCCAACATGATGGCAAATGCTTTGTAAGCTGTTAATTACTATTGATTCAGGCACAATGTTCCTAATGCAAACTATTAATTTAAGGGTGTTTCATACTTTCTGAGTAGCAGCCAGATAACCATGTTGCACATTTAATTTGATTGTCAGTGGATCCAGAGTTTTCCACTGCATAAGTAAACTGTTCCTTTTTAAAAATCTTTCCATTGTATCAGAATCCAAGAGAACTACACCAAGTAGCTGGCTGCTTGGCATATCCTTCTCCTACATATATATACTTTCTCTGTAACCCTAACAGAGGCGTGTAAAAAGTCACTACCTCTCCGTGTGTTTTCCAACACCACGGAATCAGGAACGTCTCTGCATACAGGTGTTAAAAGAAGCTTCCACCTCACGTCTAGCATTAAAACTTCAACTGATGATTGTTATTCAGCTGAAGACAGTATCAGTGTAAAGTGTCACCGATCTGGTCACTCTCTCTGGGAGGCTGCCAGGGCTTCTGCCCTGGCCTCATGGCACCTGTGAAGGAAGCCAATTAAGATCACAAGATAGTGGTTGGTAATAATAAACTTCTAATGATGTTCCTGACTGAAAAGAGGTAATTAAAATGTGTATATGGGTGACCCCAGCTTCTGTCAGCTCAGTGTAGCTGTTATGCTGACAAGATCTATGTTTTGTTTTAGGAAATGGAGTTAGTATTGTCTAACAATAGAATAAGCTATGTATTATAATAATAAAGAAATGCCTTGGAAATGAGTACTAGTTTTAATTTTGTTGCAGTCTTCATAGAGTTCAGTTGGCTGCTGTCTTTGATTGGTCAACATTTTGTTGCTTTGGTTACCAATTCTGTAACTTCTCCCTCCACTTCATTCCATGCTCCCCTGTCCCCATAATACACTCCCACTCCCAAACCCCAACATGAGTTTTTTGGTTGTTGCATTTCACTAAGGCCAGGTCTTATCTTCTTCAGGTGCTTCTTGAAGTCAAAAACTGTGTTTTGAAAAGAAAGACAATTAATTACATAGCAAAGGAAGCCGGTCTTCTTATCACTAGATCTGGTCATGGACATAAGCGCTTCACACTTTTTCCACTCCCTAACCCTGCAGCCCAAAGCTTTCCTGTACACCTGCTCAGCTTGGCTCATCAATTTTCTGTGAGCCAGTTAAATTCCTTTAAGCCAGTCCACGAAGAGGTGGCGATAGCTCTCTGAGAAAAAGAAGAAAGAGAAAGAGAAACAGAATGCTGCTCCAGGCCCTTATCTTGATCACACTGTTTGTTTTCGCATTGATGTCTGTAATGAAACAAAGAGGATTTAATCGTGTTAAACAAAAGCCTGTTGGTACCCAGAGGAAACTCATTTAACTCTACTCCAAGTCTTAGAGTTTCAGGTTTCTTGTCTTCCTCTTTGCAGATCTACTAGGCTGAGTTTCTTACCTGGGGCTTAAAATTGTGAGGTGCGAAACTCTTCTTTTGTTTTGACAGGTGCTCTCTGCTAAACATCAGCCTAGCCTTGATGGTGATAATACACAGAAAGGAGAGAAGAAAAAACACAAAACTTCAGAGATGCTAATGACTGTAGTTACCCAACTTCTGCCTTTAATGCAATTTATTAGCATCCCTTTTTGGAGTTCTTTAGGGCAAAGTGGGAAAACAAATTGGGTTGACAGAAAGTAAGTGTGAAAAGAGTTCCTTAGGAGAAGACACAGGAACCATACCCATTTTGGAATTCCAAGGAGAAAGACAGGTGAAGAATACAGATCTAAAACCAATCCTTCTTAATCCAGTAGTTGGTTGGCAGGCCCAGCAGCTTGAAGTCTTATCTGGCCCAAGAATAGATTCATAGGTGGTCCCCATTGTCTTGACGTTTGGCAAGGAGTCCTCAGACTCAGCTCTCGGTTTGACTTGCTAGGCCCATAATTAAGAGGGAGGTGGAGCTCTGAACGGATAGCACCTCATTCTCATGCTAAGGAAATGGTCTCTGTGTAGACAGAAACTTTGAGACTCCTTTCATGGATATGAAACCACACTAGTTTGTTCCTTTGCTAAGCACTGCCTTGGGATTCTATAGGAACCTTTCATTTCAAGCACTAGCTTATTTTCACCAATCTCTACCTGAGGCCGCATGCCTCTCTCTGCCTCCCACCTTCTCCTGAAACATTTTTTCCTTGACATCACTCTCCTGAGGAGTGGGAACTTTCCCTTTGCCAGACACTGATGGATCTGCTGTGCTGACCAGACACTCTTGGGTAAGGGCAGTGGAACTGCATCTCCAAATAGTGAAAGAATATGGGAGTTTTGCATATTTCCCTAATGAAAGACATTACACTGTTCCAAAATGAAGGAATGGAAAAGCACCCTCTCATTTTGCCTTATAATACCCTTGTCTTTCTCCATCTTCATTTAGACATTGGGAATGAGAGTAGGGTATGGACTTCTCTCAGAAAATTCAGTACCTACAAAACATTCCCAGAAAATTATTAAGGAGGTAGAATGTATTAGAGGTTAAAAGTGGACCCAGGACACCTGAATGATTATTGGGAAAGCTGAAATTGTTTGTGCTGTAGATCCTCAACTTTAAAATGGGTAGGCAATGCACCAAGGTCATAGGATTGTCATAAGCATTTAATTAATTAATGTCAAACCCTTAGAAGAAGCCTTAAGTCATCATTTGTACTCAATAACTGCTAATCATTACTGTATGCAAACTGGATGGTCTTTTCAAGGCAGGATGCTAATTCACTGAGCTTTTCTCCCATCATGAATTTCATCTTCCAAGCATTAGCTTCACTTCTTCACCACAGCCTTGGTGGAAGCTGGCTTCTTTCTTCATGCAAGGGATTCTCCCTCCAGTAACCATCCTGTCTTCTCAGCAAGAGAAATCACCTTGGTTTCTCCCCACACACTCCTTTCCTCAAAATAAATAATTGAGCTTCCCAGTCTTTTTCTCCTCCCCTAAGTTTTAAAGGGGATGGAATTCTATGTTTCATTTCAGTCTTTTCCTTAAATAAGAACTATAAGGCAGAGAACATAATGAGAAGGCTATGGCTCTTTTTTCAGATTCCCGCTTTGCTTTAGTCCTTGGCTAAACCTTCTGGCACCCTAGCTGGAATCCAACCCTACACAACACTCCACGCCTTTCTTCTTCCTTTGCAGCCAGCAAGTAAGGAAAGTGGATTGCTCTGGAAGGTAGGCCTTTGAGACTGCCTCATACCTGGTCTTTCCATCTTAAAGAGAAGGTTGGTCTTGGATCCTTGGTTTTTACACCAAAGTTGGATTTTTAAATTACTTTTTCTGGCAAAGTTTAGTTTAAACTGGTATCTTTATAGAAGATAACAAGTATTTGTCAGGAGAAAGAGGCAGGTAAGAAAGCTGATTTTTTTTTAAAAAGGCTAATAAAAGATAACATTATCTCTAGTCAGAGACAAGAAAATGAAAAGCAAACTACAAATATGGTTGATTCTTTAAATCAAATACCTGGAATTAATCAAAAGGATAATAAAAAGAAGAAGAAAAAAAGAGTAGCAATCCTGACTCCTTCCAAACAGGGAATATGCTCATCCCTTGAACAATTCAAAACTGAAAAGCTTTGAAATAGTAATGGATATTGTGGCAAGTAGTTTCAGTTTAATAAGTAAGCTCTTCTCAATGAAACTGTAAAACAAAACAAAACAAAACAAAAAAACAAAACCTGACAACAAGAACAACAACAAAAAACAACTCTGGTGTCATCTCTGACAGTTGAAGCAACCAGAAAAATACTTATTTCTGAAAATTTCTTTGGGGGTGTTTGTGTGTCTGTGCTGGAAAATATATGGATAATTCCATTTTATTCTTTTCATTGTAATAGTATTACTTTTTATAATCAGATTTTTATGAAGATTTATAAGTAGTTTTCTTATAATACAGCAATGACTCAGGTTAGCTAAGTAGTCACGAAATAAAGAATAATAATGAAAAATTTTTTTTGCTCTTTCTTTCCCAAATAAGAATTTTCTGATCTGAAAAAAGAAAGACTTGCTTTGGTTTTCTTTTTCCTACTCTTCATATCCAGAGCTTGCCTAGCATGTACATTTGCGGAGGTCTGTTAAAACGTTCACCTATGGCACACAAATTATTTTGTTAGGCTGCCATCTGCTGGTGTCAAACAACAAGGATTTATTTTTCTTATAGATTAATGGTGCACTTCTATTAAAACTGCAGTAAAGACTTAGGAGTTATTTGGTTCAAATAACTTTTTCTCTTTTCTCATTTAGAATTGTTATAGAGCCTATTTTCAAATGGCTGTGTGAACCATTATTCTTAAACACTTCTATAAGTAATATAAAATGTAACTTTATTCTAACATAGGAAAATGAAGACATCAGGTATTGTTTTGATTTACTGGTTCCTGACCTACTTGGATTTAAGTTTCCTTTCCTAGTTTTTATTGCTCCCCTGTCTTTTTAAAAAGTTATATTAATGGTCCTCCTACCCACAAAGGCAATTCAGTTGCTATGTTTGTGACTGTATCCATTTTGGCACATAAAGTTTCAACTTATCACCCACTAAACCTGTGCTCTATGTCATAGTATAGGGTGCGTGCACAATCTGTTATCTCTCTATAAAGAAGCTTATCGGCATAGTCCTTATAATTTATGTTCAATATCTATGCTGTACCCAGGTTTTCCCCCAACTCATCCTGTACAAGAAAGAAGTGAGGAAAATCACACACACACCTTTTTAAATCTTTACCACTTACTAGCTGTGTGTCCTTGAGCAAGTTGCTTAACTTCCCTGTGCTTCTTCATCCTCAGTCATAAATTGCAGAAAATAATCATAACTACTTCAAAGGATTATAGTGAGTGTTAAATGAAATCATACGTACGATGTTCTTAGAGCAGTGCCTGTAACATAGTAAACACGCAAAAATTGTTAGCTGTTTTGGCATAGTTCTTATTTAAGCTTGTCAAAGTTATCAGTTAATATCAACTAGAGAATCAATTAGTGCTTTACGATAACTCTTGGAATCCTTAACTTCTCCCTGATTGAAACATTTGCTAAACCCTTTCCATATTTACATTTTGGGGAGGAGGGATATAAAATTATTATCCTTTTTTTCCCCCTTTCTTAGTGCTTGACTGGCTTGAAATCTCAGCTCCCTAGAAGCCTGTGTAAGTCCCTTCATGGTCTGACTTCTACTTACTTCTCCATCCACATTTTTCAATACTCTCATTTTCAAACTCCCGTCCCAGTCATAATGGACTTTTTTTCAGTTGTCTGGGTGAACCAGGCTTTACTCTCCAGAGCTTTCCGCATGCTACCGTCCACTCTACCTAGAGTAGCTTTTTCCTTCCTGCCTGCCTCCCTGGGTCACCTAACACTTTCTAACCTTGCAACTTAAGACACGGACCAAATCATGTCTTCATGGACCCCCACAGCACCCAGCATTCCAGCTACTGGACCCTGTATCCTTACATTTTGATAGTATGGAGGTTTGGAGGCTCTAGTTTATTCATGATTAAGCTCCGAGTATCTACAGCAGTGCCAGGCCCTCAGTGAGTGCTCGTTAAATACTTATTAAATAAGGGGCTGTACAAACGGGGTGCTTATGTTGGGGGAACTGAAAGAGAGACTTTTTCCTATTAAGTTAAATTCTTTCTTAAGAAGTAAACAAATAAATTCTGCCCCCTTATTTCAACTATGGCACAGCCAATATTGCTCTCACCCAATATCTTTTCATTCATATATTTGTAGCAACGAATACATGCAACAAAAATGGGTGTGCTTGAAATTTTTTGCATGCATTTAGGAGGCTATTTTCAATTTCTGTGTTGGTAAATCAAAATATAATCTTTATCTTCTTAATGATAATTCTCATGAAAATTTATATGTATTACAATTCCTTCAACAAATACGTGTTGTAAGCCTGCTATGGGCCAGGCACTCTTCTTGGCAATGAACAAAGCAAACAGAAATTCTTGACTTCATGAGCTTACTTAGCTCCAAGCTTTTGCTTAAGTTTCTCTGTATCTGTCTGAGAATAGAGCAATTAAAGTGCAGCATCCTGGGGCTTTTAACAAGGTGGGCAGTTACCGTGTCTACCAATAGAGGCAAAGGAAAGGAGACTCTACTCAAAATCTCTGGTTGGTGGTTGTATAAAGAAGACTGCTTGATTATATCTTCTTCAAGGGGATTCAGCCTTCTTCAAGGGGATTCAGCCAGCATGCAATGTCTCTTCAGAGAGGGAACGTAGGAAACCAGCACTGAGACCTCTCATTCCTTCCTTCTCCCTTCTCCTGCTGTTTCCTTTCATTGGCTGAAACCAATTGACAGATCAGGGCAGGAAGCCCAGGATCAGCACAAGCTCAGCCTCCTGGGGTGGAGTGGAGGGTCCAAGAGTGGCCGAGTGGATCTGAAGGGCGAATGGAAAATATCCAGCACCAATCCTGATCAAAAACTTTTTAATTATTTGTTTGTGTTTTCGTCTCTGGACCTTTTCTAAACACAGAATAAGAGGCAGCTTTTGTGCTGCATGGTGGGTGCTGCCCTTCGGAAAGTAGGGCTTATTTTTTACAAACGCATGCATTTTTCAGCAAATATTAATGTTAAGTAATTGTGAAGGCTTTTTTTTTTTGTATTAAAATGGGAGATTTAGAGCATCTAGTAGAAAAAACTTTTTCTGACTGTTCCTCTGAGGCTCATGTCAGAACTTTAAAAAAAAAAAAGATTTGAAATTCCTTGACTATAATAGAAGGACTAGTGACAATGCCAATAATTTTTATTCCTTCTGTGCTTCTCCTGCAGCTGTGGCAGAAGCAGTCATAGCTTTGTGTAGTAGCTCATGGTCTGAGTAGACGGCTATACAGGAAGGTTACATGCAAATATAAAGAAGGTTACTGAGGTCCCACGGTATCTTTGAGGAGACTAAGATTCCTTTTTCCCCATGGAAGTTCAAACTAAGTGTGTCTGAAACCCAAAGGCACAAAAAGCAAAGACATTGCATTAACCTTTGTATCATACCACCCATTTTTCTGTCATTTGTTATATCATTTCCTTTGAAAATACATTAGAATTTTTCTTGGCAAGGCCACTACACCTAAGATTTATACTTTCATAGGAATGGCTATTTTCAGTCATTTATTATTCAGATGGTCTACTTCTTATGAGGTAATAAGTTGTTTCAGAACCACTTATTAGGTTCCTTCTTCCTGAAACCTACTAGTCCCCAGTTGAAATATTATTTAATTAATCTAATGGCTTGGTACTTAGCCCTGACAACGTGCTCCATATTGTGGAGCTACCAACTGTATGTGTTCCTTCTTTATGGGAGTTAAAATAGAACTGAGAACAGTAAGAATATCTTATAAATATGATAGCTAACAGCATTGTCTTGTTCATTTTTTAATTGAATTCTCACAATAGTCTTTATAGAAAGGCCCTGTCTTCTTTGGAAAATAAGAAAACCAAGAACTTTAATAAGTCCCCCAAACAAATGAACTTATTAATTTAGAATCTATGATATGCCCCCATTGTCTGACAAATAAACAATGCTCATTAGAAGCTGTGAGTTCTAGTCCAGGGAGCCAGCAATGCATGGCTTTCTGTGATCCTCAGCTCCCTCTTCTGAGTAGTGGGGGTTTAAATTGAGTTCCCTTTTAAAGATACTCTTCTTTGGAATGCTATAGGCCTTTTATTTCTCAGAGTTTTGATATATCATACCTTTGCTTTTTAACTTTCTAGATTACAGTCTACTTGAGGGCCGAGCCTTCATTATCTGGCATAGTGCCTACAAAAGCAGAGTAAACAGTGTACTACTGTGTAGAGCCAAGTACTGTGCAGAGCTGTTTAAGTGTAACCAGGTTTCTACAATTATTTCAAAATATTTTGGAAATCTACTTTTAGCATACTAAGATACTATGTTTTCAGATGTTAACAATGTACAAAGATGCCGTGGAATATTTTGAATGTTGAGAAAACTCAGTCAGGGTTAGAAACTCCATTTGATTAGATTTCTAGAAAGAAGATTCAAATAGATTTATCCCAACTGGACAGAAGAACATGTTTACTTTAATATTTTAACTAGAATTTCATCAAGAAATCAGACACTTGGTTCATCTTTAACTAGTATGCTTTTTAAAGGTGACCCTGTGCAAGTGAATCTGGTCTGTCCACAAACAGAATCACATGGCAGAAAATGTAAGACTCTTAATGGAGTCTTTTATAAGTGTAATTAATGAGTAATAAATCTAGCAATATAATGACAACAGAGACCACATGGCATATTGGCACCAATTGTAGAAATGACCAAATCCAGGCAGCACACAAACTTGATGGTTTTATTCAAAGGCAGATTTATTAAGCCATCTCTAGTCCAAAGAAGAATCCTCCAGTTTCTTCCACTCTGTGAAACCCCCTCCTGTACTCCAACTTTCCCAGGTTGGGAATGACATCACATTATTACTCTTGTATAAACACACAACATTGTTTCTCTGAACGTGATTCTCTTTTAAAACAAAATAAAAGAGTAAATACACACTTTGGTGCTACCTTGACTGTATCAAGACAAACCAGGGAGATTCAACACCTATTTTATCCTTATACCTTCGACAGAGGGCACACTACCTTTGTTACACATAGTTTGATATTGTTTATGAATTCCAAAAAAAGATATCGGATTATGTGTGTGAACTGGTCTGTTCCTCTGGGCATGTTAGATTGTACTGGATTCAGAGGTTTCACTTGATTGAGTTGTGATGAGGGCTTTGATTGGGCCATGTCAGTGCAATGTTGATGAGCGGGGACTCACAGAGAAACTAAACAGCAGAGGAGTTAATTGGAATTTTCATGATAGAGCCTTGGGAAGTAAATGCAGAGAGAAGCAGATATGTGAAGAAAGAAAGAAGGCTTCATTAAATATGGCACAGGCCCTGGGAAGAGAAAAGAGCTGTTCACCTGAGAGTTTACAGCTGGCCTTGTGGAGAGCAGAGCAGCTGATCCCAGAAAGAAATGAGACCAGGTAGAGAGATGAGACTTATCCCAGACTACAGCCTGGTAGTACAGCTCGTTGTCTGCTCATTGTTTTCTCATTGTCTGCTTGTTGTTTTTTGCTCAGTGTCTACTTGTTGTTTGCTTGTCTTCTTTAGGAGTCTCCAGAAACTGAATCCAGGCCCTCCTGTGTGGGAGGCAGATGCTCAACTGTTTTAGCCATATATGTTCTCTATACTGTGATTTTGTTCTTTCCTGGGGCTTGAAAATGTTTATCATTGGTTTATTCCAGTCTTCTTCTAAAACGTGGCTTCAATTATGATACTATTGAAGTAAAGCAATAGTATCCTTTGAAAATGTTTTAGCCTTAATTCCAGACCCTTCTACACAAGTAGAATTAAGGATTCTCCTAGCATTTGGAGTGAGTGGTTCATTCTAGCAAGGCAAGAACTTGGCATCTGGAACTGAAAAGTCCTTCAAGTTCTACTTTTATAGACCATGATAAATTGAATGTTTTTCATTAGCAAAGTAATCAACATGTCAGATTAAACAGACACTGTTCTTCCAGCACTTCTGAGATTATCTATCACCCAGGGATTGTAAAATCCCTGTAAATCACTTATTCCAGAGAAATAATAAATTATTTTAAATGAGTATATTTTTATAAGCTTTAAAATTTTTAAGACCTCCCTCAAGCTCCTGAGAAAAGTCCTGCCTCATGAAATGTTCAGAGACCAATAATTATGAGTATTATCAGACCAAATGTTCCTCTCTCAAAGGCTCCCCATTTTAGCCAAGAACCCTTTAATGTCAAGTAACAAGAGAGACCCAATCAAGGTAACTCAAAATAAAAAATAAAAAGTATTCATGGTAGGGTATAATAGAAAATACAATAAAATTAGCAAAGACTGTCAAGAATCAAGGACAGAAGTTGTTATAGAGATGAGCCTCATGGGAGAACAAAGTCGATCTGAAGTTACTCTCTCCTTTTCTTTGCAAGCACATGGGATTCTCATCTCATTTGAGTATCTTTATCTCATTCTATCCTGGCTTTTCTGTTTCCCTCTGAGCATATGCATCAGACCTTGTACTAGAGATGATAGTGAAAAGGTGAGTAGGATATAGTTACTGCCTTTGAGCTTAGAGAGAGCTGAGGGGCACAGGCAGCTGAACACACTAGGACAACACAGCACCAGAGGTGTTGTGGTGCAGAATATGCAGGAGGGAGGGGAGACTAAAATGCAGGAATGTGCAGCTTTATCTAGGGATGTATGTTTTGGTAAGTTCCACAGAGGAGATGATCAAGTCTTAAAGATAAACTGGTACTATACGAGAGAAATTATAGAAGTGGCAAAATCCAGATCTTGGATGTCCCTATATGACATCCTCAGAAAAACTGAGGGGACTCCACGATTCCATTTGTATTTTAGAAAGGTCATTCCAGAAGAAGTGTGGGAAATGAGTTGGAGCCAGGCCAGCAGATAGGTTGGGAATCCCATGAGTTAGAGAACAGTAGTTTAGTGAGAGACAAGAAGGACCCAAACCCAGGCACTAACAAGAGGGAAAAAGGAGAAGATGAACAAAAAGAGTAGGAAGTAGGCTG
Source organism: Dasypus novemcinctus (assembly GCF_030445035.2). Taxonomy (NCBI): domain Eukaryota; kingdom Metazoa; phylum Chordata; class Mammalia; order Cingulata; family Dasypodidae; genus Dasypus; species Dasypus novemcinctus. Next base: position 85,783,190 of record NC_080675.1, on the reverse strand, counting down.
AGCCTATTGCCTTTGATAACTGAAACCACAGAATTCTGGATAAGTTTAGAAGGTTGATCTGCCCCAGTCACAATCATCTGGTGATAGCACCTCATGCCTGGAAAGGGTGAGTGCTCTTCTTTGTCTTCCTAGATCCATATGAGCATCTATTCTACCTTGTACCATCATCATTTATGATTTTCAGTAGTATGATAAAGTTGTTCCCACACTTCATTAACAGTGCATCCTGCTTTTCTAATTCTCTCTGAGCATTTTACAGCTCCTTGTAGTTGTAGATTCTCTCAGTTCCTTGGTGTGGTATAGCTCCCCTCTCTCTTTCTCTGGCCACTCCATGAACGGGGTAGTCTTGAATTCTAGATTCCAATCTTCTAATATTCAGTCGTTTGCTGCCCATAATTTGGAAAGACTGTGAGAAAGCATTGTATGGGGAATCTGTAAATCCAGGATTGAGGGCCAGTTCTGCTGACATGTAGCTATGCTATATCAAGGAAACCTCACTTTCCCTCAGTTTTCATATTTTAAAAAAGTCTTGGATTAGATAATTTTAGAAGCCTTTATATTTTTAAAAGTGCTAAGACTCTAAGTCAAGAATTACCATGTGCATGGAATAGGGACCTGAATATGTTTATTGAGAAACTGTTTGGGGAAGTAGAATTTTGGAACCCAAAAGACCTGAAATCCAAGCCTGGCTCTTCTACTGTCTATCTTTTTTCTTCTTCTGATGTACCTTGAACTCTGGACCTCACATGTGGGAAGCCAGTGCTCAACCACTGAGCCACATCAGCTCCCTTGAGTTGTTTTCTCCCATTAGTTTTCTTCCTGTTTTTTTTCTTTTTCTTTTTTTTAAGAAGATGCTGGGGACGGAACCCAGGACCTCCTATATGGGAAGCAGAGGCTCAATTGCTTGAGCCACATCCTCATTCTACAGTCTATCTTTACTTCACTTCTCTGTGCTTCAGTTTCTTCATTTGTAAAATGAGGCTAACATCTATATTGCAGTTTCTTGTGAAGATTACATGAGGTAGGTCACAGAATATCTTCCAGCTCAGTATGTGGTATGTAAGAGACAGATAATCAATGGACCCTATTGCTATTATAACTTTGAATTAAATTCAGTAAAGAATATTTAAATAAATTCTGATGAGCATATTCATTCGTAATTCTGACGAGGCTACCAAAAGTGTGTTTTATCAGCTCTGAGTCTGTCACTCAGGGCTCAATTATTTTATAAATGATTAACTGCCACAACAATTTAGCAATTCTCCTTACTGTCTTGATAGCAGTAATAGAAGGTCTTGTTTGTTTAGACTTTAAATTTCCATAGTCTTGCTCAATATGCAATGAAACAACCACCTTAACATAAACTTAAATAATGTTTAAGGTAATAAAATTCAATCTTATGTCTCCTAAGGCCTTTTGGATATTAATTCACAGGAGTTTTGATTTAGGGTTTCTAAATGGCCACATATTTCTGTAGCATTGTAAGAGGTGATGCTATTTTCTGTAATTTTCTAAAATGAAGTGTTTGTTTTGTATTATTTATAATAGCCATCTGATGTGAAGTGAGACCAGAGAAAGAAAAATAAACTTAGGTACACTGTAATTTGTTTTGAATAGGAACATAGGATTTATTGAACACCTCAATTTGACTCGCTGCATATACAAATATCATTAGGAAACAATGAAAAATCAAACACACTGCTTTGTTGGGTAGCAATAGGGCAGCAGCATGGATAGTCAGGGAAGTATAATCCAACTCAAATGGCTTCTTCCTTCATTACCAAACTCTTCTGCTGAGTTCTTCAAAGGAGAGATTCTCACTCACTGAGTTAGGACACACAGTGGACAGTCTCAGGTAAGTTTTATCACAAATTATCTGTTGCCAATAATTACTGTGTGTGGAAATGATGCACTTTGTAAAAGAAGTTGGATCTATAATGTGAGTCTTATTCCCAATCTCCATGCTTTTCTTGGAAGAGAAACGGGCAATCTCCAAAGGAGAAGGAAACAGCACACAATGATATTTCTTCCATTGCTAGAATCACAATAATTCTACAGAAGAATACTAATAAGTCCACTCTAATCCATATTTTATTCCTCCATCCTGAGGATCCTGGATGGTGATGACCATTCCACATTTAAATTGAGAGAGGGCTTAGATCCCACATGGCTGATGGATGTGATTCTCCATGCTTTTCTTGGAAGAGATATGGGTGATCTCCAAAGGAGAAGGAAACAGCATTATTTAAAATTTATGTACAGATTTACATTAATATGAATGTGTGTGTGCATGCGAGTTGTAAAAAAAAATTGAAAGGACGTTCAAAATTTGAAAAGACAGTGGAATTGTGCTTAAAATGTACTTTTTTCTTTTTGTGCATCTGCACTTTCTAATTTTCCAACAATAAAAAAATATTCTTCTAGTGATAGAGGTTATTAGTGTTTGTCATATATCCATTTGCTCTTCTACATTTCCCAGCCCCCCCTACATCTCGATATAATCATGTGGCTTTCTCTCACTAATAGAACACTAGTCAAAATGATGTGTCACTTCCTGTTCTAGGCAACAAAGAGTAGATGTTATTTCTACTGTGTGCTCCCTTCCAGATGTGCTGTTAGAAACCCAGGATCTCTGGGTTCCTGCTTTGACAAGAGCCACACAGGAGCACCACCAGATTTGCATCAGCTGTGGCATGAGCAAAAAATAAACTTTCGTTGTGTGGTTAGCCACCTAGATATAAAGGATTTATTTCTTATTGCAGCAGGTCTAATACATTTATAATCCTGACTAATACATTTGCATGGTTTTTAATGTTTTCCTATGTTCACAAGGCCACTTGAGACAAACATTATTATTAACATATATATTTTTAAAAAATATTTGTTTATTTATTCCCTTCCTCCCCACTGCTGACTTTGCTGTGTCCATTCGCTGTGTGATCTTCTGTATTTCTCTTCACGTTTTCTAGTTTTTTTTTTTCTTCTCTAGGATTCATCAGGATTTGATCCTGGGGACTCTGATCTGGAGAGAGGTTCCCTGTCATCTGTACCACCTCAGTTCCTGGTTTCTGCTGTGCTTCATCTTGACTCCCCTTCGTCTCTCTTTTTGTTGCATCATCATCTTGCTGTGTAATTCACTTGCCCGGGCATAGGCTCACTGTGCAGGAATACGTTCTCTTTTTCTTTTTCTTGTTTTTTACAGGAAGCTCCAGGGATCAAATCTGGATCCTCTGATAGGGTAGGTGGAAGCCCTATCACTTGAGCCACATCTGCTTCCCTCATTATTTTATGCGTGGAAACTGGAACTTGGAAAGATTTATTAGCCTGCCTAGATAAGGAGTAGTCAAGCTGGAATTTAAACTTAGCTTTCATTTAAAAGCATATGTTATTTAAATAAACTATTTATTCTGTCATATATAATATGGTTTGCATGTGAATGGAGCTACTAGTTTAGCATCATATCTCCCCAGAATATGAACAAAAGTGATTCCTTTTATCCATTTTTATCCTTATGTATTTCAATGTATCCCTGCTATGACTATCATAGGAAAACCTCTTCATCCCGTGAGTTAAATAAATCTTCCTCCATAATCTTAGTTAAAGTTTTGAGAAGATACTATAACTTGTTTCCAAAATATAGTAGAAGACCCTCTATTCACTCAGAAATTTCTTTCCTCATGAGGTATTCCATTAAACTGATGTCAACTTGGAACAAATATGTGATAGAATCTGGTGTGTCTTGGGTACGTAATGATTCTGGAGATACTCAATCCTTTGCTAGGGACAGCTAACAAAAATAATATTTGCAAACCCATTATTTAGAATATGGATCTACCATCACCAGCATCATGTGAATTTGGGTTGGTGTTCTTGGAATAGAGAGAGATGACAATCGCCTCTAAGTTGTTTATCTCTTAGAGTCAACGTTATGTGTTTCCAAGAGTTGTGTACATGAGTCCCTACTACTGGTAAGCAAGTCCCTTTAGTTGAATGAGAGTAACTCTGCAGTCTTTCAACACTATCATGAAAGCTAAAAAGTAATCAAAAGGGTATCAAATTTTTAATTTAAAAATTAAGGAAATTTTGCCTGGCTCTTCAATTTGTTAAATTTTAATAACATCTACAGTATTGTGAGAACAAAATTCAGCTTAGGAGTGACTAGGCCTATGAACAATAGTTCAAAACCTAGTTTATTGCTTCAGGCTGCAGGGAATTAGTGACTTGGAATGGCAAAAATCTCTGTTCATGACTAAGAAAGAACAATAAAAGCAGGATGATGATATCTGTCTTTTAAGGCAAATGCTAGAATGTGTTGTAGATTTATAAATAGAGAGAAATCAAATCTCAAGTGAAAAGCAATTAGAAGATGAAACAAAAATATAATAAAACTTGCAGTTATTATCGTCCTACAAATAAACAAAACCCGTAAAAAATGTATATGAATTACATTAGATATCTGGCAGTGGCTACTGCACCTCTACAGATATCTTAAAAATTCATTTCTCCAGTACATTTGTTTCTTATAGACTGAATTAAAAAATGGAGACACTAGAGTTTAGCCAAAGCCCTCATGGATGCTTTGGTTTGAGTGTCACAGGAAGTTGTTATATATATATATATATATATATATATATATATATATATATATATATTTATATATATTTATTTATTTATTTATTTATTTTTCTGTTTATATATATATGAGTTTTCATTTCCTCTTTAAAATCTGTAGCAGAATGCAAAAACAATTACGCCAACATTTTCAAGATTAATAACCTTTTCTTATTTTTAATTAATATTTATTCTCTGTCAAAACAATTACTTTAGCAACATGTGTGGGAAAAATTTAAGAAAGATCTAGAAAAGGTTATCAAACAGACATATCAGTTCATAATAAATTTATCAGACTGTTATTCATCTTGGACATGGTCATTTTTTTGTCAAGATTATTCACGTTTATTCTAATATATTTTTGCTAGTAATATGAATTAAATATGTAAGAACATCTAGCTATTTTAACAGGAAAATCTTCGACAGACAGGATAGATGGAGTCATGCAAATTACTACCATGACCACAAGGTGGCAAAGTATACAAATCTACATCCTTTAGATGGGCTCTTCCAGAAGAAAATGTTTTTTTGTCTTTCAGTATGGGGGATGGGGTTGGGGAGGGTTTCTTTTATGATTACCAGTCTCTTAGCTAGAGAATAGCAAAATTATACTGATTTTTCAAAATTTGTTAATTACTCCAAATTCCTAGGTTCTTGAGATGAGTATATGTATCATGTTACTATTCTAATTTATGGTAAGTTTTTCTGGTTTAGAGCAGAATTGAATTTCTTATATCTTAAATGTATATTTTAAAGGCAAAATTATTGGGTCCCTCTTTCACAACATTTTAAATGCATTTGATGTGTATACATGAGTCAGTCGGAAAGTGGGTGTTATTGCTACACAAATTCAGAGCCATGATGTGATTATATGGTTAGTGCTAGTTATCACAAAATTACAGTTATTTATATTTCAAAAATTTTTGGTTTAGAGAAGCTAGATTATAAGACTTCTTAATATTGTTGTTCTCCAAAAATCCCTATGCACTGCCTTCTCTTTTCCTTGTAAGATACTTTTTAAAAGTTTGACCAGTTTTTTAGCGGCCTAATGTATACCAATGATGCTCAAATCTACATCTGAACCTCTTCTCTCCTGAGTCCTGGACCAGGAAATCTAAATTATATATCTGAATGTGCCATCTACGAATTATATTTAATACATTTAAAATTGAACTTATTATCTTCCTCCCCAAACTCCTATTCCTTTCATCTGATTTCTCTGTCTTAGAGAATGGTAATACAATGGACTGTGACATTCAAGTCAGAAACCTGGAACTGCTTAATATCTATTCTTTTCTTTCTCTGTACTCTTTATCATCTGAATTCTGCTCATTTCTTTGGTCTCCACCTCTGCCATTCTACCAAGCACTTCTCCCAAACTTAGAATATTCTCTCACCCTTCTGTGCCTTTGCCCATACGATTAATTGTTACCTAGCTGGTACTGCTGGGGTATAAACTGATATTAGTTTTCTAGAAAGCCATTCGGCAAAATGTATGAAGCAATCCAGAAAAGCCATCAGAGTTGGTTTGTACAAGTATTATTTATAATAGCAAAAAAAAACCCATAAAGACAAGTTTTTTAAAAAGCAATAAATACTAAAATTATGATAAAGCTCTAAAAATATGGAACACATATTTCAATATTTTCAAATAATTTTATAGTTTACAAAATGTAATAGAATATTAAGTAAAAAGATACAGCTAGAATAAAAGTATAAAATGTTACCTGTTTCCTCTCTCCTAAAGAAGAAACTCAGTTTAACTTTTCCCTCTAGATTCAACTCAATAGAATCCATTTACTCAGCATCATTAACATCACAACACTTAGTGTATCATATTATAATTGTCTTCTATTTTATTTAATTTCTTTTTCATACTATCACTGTTTCTAAATAGATAGTCTATGGGCCACTTTATCAGACTCACTTGGGATGGGATTTGTGTGTGTGTATGTATGTGTTAAGAAATTAAAATTCCAGACCTATTGAATCTAACCTCGATCTAGAGAATCTGACTCTGGCGGTGAAACACAGGAAACTGCATTTTAACCAGCTCTCCATTGTCAAGTTTGAGACCCACCTTTACTCTAAGTTGAGTTTATCCTCATTCTGCTCCCCTTCACTCACTCTTCACTGATTCCAAACTTTGACTCCATCACAAAATGACAGATCACCACATGAAAAACCTCTTGTAGCATTTCAGCTACACCTCAAAGTTAATTTCTCAGTTCTCATCTTCGTGCAGTTAACTTGGTGCATTAGTGAGAAAAGTCTTTGGATTTACATAGACGAAAGGCTATGGTTCTCAAAGGTGCAATTTCACCCCTCAGAGGACATTTGGTAATGCCTGGAGACATTTTTGATTGTCACAACTAGGTGGAAAAGTACTCCTGGCATTTAGTGGGTAGATGCCAGAGATACTGCTAAACATCTGACCATGGACATGACAGCCTCCACAGCAAATATTAAGATAAGAAATTTTGCTATGCCTCTGTCTAGCTTCATTAAGTGATCTTTATACCCACTGATACAGTATAGCTCCTTCACAGATTGTTGGGATTAGTTAACCCATGTGACGTAACTGACACACTAATGAGTACAGTGTGGTTTCTCCTGCCCCACCCTCCTTACCCCACTTCTCTAAATTCTATCCCTTCTTACTGCACCCCATACCATGCCTACACATCTCCTAAGTGACTATACCTTCTTTCTAGAATGATCACTCTAGAATGCACTTTAAGGGCCAGTCAAATGAAGCAGCCATGAAACAAGAACAGGGTTGAAACTTGGATATAAGATCCACTTACGTTGTGGGAACAGGAATGAGGAGAAAGTATCCTGCTAGGACAAGGCCACTGGAATGAAGCAGAAGAGGGCCTGCCTTGATCTCATCAGGACTACAGGAGTGACCATGTCAGGAGGATTGACACTGCATGGTTCCCTCGTGGCCATGAGGCAGGTGTCTAGAGCAAGTCTCACTTCAGAGAACACATAAAAGACATTTATAGAGATTCCATGAATGGGCTGAAAAGACTCTGGAGCCAGACCACTTGGATCATATCTTGGTTTGGCCACTGAACAGTGGCAAGTTCTTTTAATCTCTTTGCTATTCAGATTTTTCATGTATAAAATGGGGATGATAATAATAGAGCTTTTAGGAGGATTACATGCATTAATGCAAATAAAGCACTAACAGTAACTGGCACATAGTAAATATTCAATAAAAGGTGACTAATGTTATTGTTGGCTGGAAGACAGGACTGAGGTTCTGGTGATTTGGCTGGTGGCTAGTAAACCACCTACAACCTATGTGGTGATAGTTTTATTGATCACTGTTCCTTAGATTAATGTCCCATGCTGATGTTGTCTCAGGAAAATAATGAGGCAAATTACTATGCTAAGTTAGAAATCAGGCACCTTTGGTCTCAATAGGACACACCCTAGAGAAATTGTTTATAATTCAACAGAACAAATTTGTTTCATTTCAGTAATTGAACTGTTAAAGTACAACAATATCCTTAGAGAAAGGTCTTAAAAAGATTAGTCTCAAACTGAATGTTCTAGACAAAGCAAGATTTAATGTTCCAGCTTTAGTTCTTTAAATAGAAACTACCACACATTTTTCCCAAATGAATATTAATGAATATAATTAAAGGCATTTTATGATAGTCTACTGATTTACTCTGAGGGTGGCTGACAATTCTTTAGACCAAAACCTAACTTATATAAGTAGGTATGAAAAACCTTTTCTTCTAGTGTTAATTAACTTCTGATATAAAAGCTAATTAATTTGAGTTTGATTAGACAGTTAATAATTACAAATATTCTGATATAACTGTAATATTAAAGGTCAAGATTTAAGACTTTATATCCTTTACCTTCCACCCTCCCCCACCCTTAGCATATATCAAATTGTAGACTTCTTCTAGAACATGAAATCATATTAATCTATAAGAAATAAGTGAATTTAGGTAAGTTTTAATTCTTCAACTATGCACTTCCTCATTCAATTTTTAAATTTGCAAAATTGTATTTCATTCATTCAAATCTGACTAATTTGTGATCATTCAAAAGGGCTCAAGTCAAATGAATTTTGCATTATTGATGGTGAAAATAATTGCTAACCATATCAGCAATCATAAAAAAATAATATAAAGCATAACCATTAGGGAAAAAAAGAACTCATTTTCAAATCTACAAGGCACCATTCTCATTTCACTGGTATAATTCATTTAAAAGATTGTTAGCTTTGCTAAAATTATTCTATATACTAAAATATAATCAGATTTGTAAATATTTTTATTAATTCATACTTCTCCTAATCCCACCCAATTAGCAAGATTTTACCAGAATGTTTAATTTTTTCCTAATTCAGTTTTCTGAGCTGTAATGGGTTGAATTGTGGTTCCAGAAATGAAATGCCCATATGCTAATCCTTTGAACCTGTGACTGTGATCTTACTTGGAAAAAGTTTCTGCAGATACAGTTAAGGATCTAAATATAAGCTCATCCTGACTTAGAGTGGTCCCTAAATGCAATGACACTTATCCTAAGAAGTAGCAGGTAAGAGCTACAGAGGAGAAGGCTGTGTGAAGTCTGAGGCAGAGGCTGGAGTGATGCAGGTAAAAGACGAGGCATACCTGGAGCCATGAAAAGCTGGAAGAAGCAAAGAAGCATTCTTCTCTAGAGCCTCTGCAGGGAGTGGGCCCCACTGATACTTTGTTTCAGAGTTCTGGACTCTAGAACTGTGAGAGAAAACTTTCTGTTGTTTTACTGTCACAGTAAACAAAGCCTGAAACAAACGTGCTCCTGCCGGCTTTGGGGACACTCAGACAGGCAGAGTGTCCCAGGCAGAGCACACAACCTCAGCAAATCAACATCTCCTTGGCGGGCCCTATTTGGGAATATATGAACAGTTGTCTCCCCAATATAACATAGTTAACACTCATTTCTAATTACTCTGATGATGATTCTTCTACTCCTTTGATTCGAACCTATAATTTTCAATATACCTGTTAAATATATCTCTGAGAGTCTTAACGGTTCAGACTGTTCATATGCTGGTTGAGCCCTGAAACCAGGCAGGGCTGCAGCCAACTCCTACTCTCCAGTTCCTTGGGCTTGCCCTGGACAACTAACAAAATAATGATGAATGGATAAGTCTCTTCCCCAGAACAGGGAGTATCTACAGTGGCAAGCAAAACAGTTCCTACCATCTGCCCCACATTATCTAAGTCCCCTTGCAGCCTGAAGCAGTCAGAGCAGACATCATCCCAAATCCCTCAAGATTGAGGAAAAAACAAACATGAGGGAGTGTACTAACTGAGCAAAGCAGACTGATTGTCATTGTAGTTATTGTCTTGAGGGAAGTAACTTGTAACTTTGATATAAAGATAGTGGTTGCCAGGGATTCAGAAGGGAGGGGGAGGGATGACTAGGTGGAATACGGCGTTTTTGGGGCAGTGAAACTGTTCTGTATGATACTGTAAGAACAGATACCTGACATGATACATTTGCCAAAGTCTATAAAACTTTACAGCAAGAAGTGTAAACCATAATGAAAACTATAGACTTTTAGTAGCAATGCTTCAACACTGATTCATCAATTGTAACAAATGTACCACACTAATGTAAGATGTTATTAATAGGGGAAGCTGTGTGTGTGTGTGTGGGGGGGGGGTTATATGGGGATTACCTACACTTGCAGTGAAATTTTGCTGTAAATAAAAAACTTCTATAAAAATAAAGTTTGTTATACAAAATGTTAAAAATTTTTCTGTTGTTTTAAGTTACCAAACCTGAGGTAATTTGTTAAGGTAGCAGCCTAGGAAAACAATACATGAGCCATCTTTAAAAATGCGTTGAATAGAAGTAGTTCGGTTAAATTTCTTTGGAAGTTTGTTTTTTTCTTAAAGAACTGTTATAGATTTTACTCCTTTGGAAAGAATGTTTACAGTATAATGTTAACTGAATTGATTACAACATGTAAATTCAAAATGTTCATTTCCTGTTCATATATGGTGTTTATAGATGCTTAGATGATTGAATGTGGAGCAATATTTGATGTTTGTTTTCTAAGAGTGGTTTTTATCAGGATTTGGCTCTCTCTGTTTCAATGACGGTTGCATTTCTGAAATGGTTTTTGGAGAAATCAAGTTATATGGGGCCACTTCATCCTTTAATTGCACAATTGACTGCTGTAGCCAACACTAGCTGTTAGGACAGTGAAGGATTCTTCCTTGATAGGTCATTTTGGTTTGGAGGATAAAAGAATATACCAGAAAGATGCCTGGCTCCACTTCAGTCTTACCTCCCCTCCACATCATAGGACATGAGTTTTCAGGTGATGAGGGTGGGGGAGGGGAAAAGATAGGGTGGGAGAGAGCAGAAAGTCGCTGCCTAGAGAAAACAACAGGAATTGAGGTGTGAACTGCTAGATTGAAAGAGGAATGAAGCATGTTATGGAGCTAATAGGAACTTCCCATGATTGAACAGGCTAAAAGACTTTCAAAGATAACAAGGATTTCTAGTATTTCATTTCATTTTGTCTACTGTGATGTAACCCCATACCATTATCCCTGAACAGATAATACAGTCAACATTTATTGGATACTTACTGTGTACTAGACCCTTCACATGCATAATTTTCATTTTATCCTTGAAATGGGTCTATAAGGCAGGAATTACTATGAAGTCCAATTTTCAGTAAAGGCGGACAACACCCAGCTGCCTCATGGGACTAAATATCCAGGGGGAATTAAGGGCTATGTTCCACATTTTGGTAAATGTAGACTTGAGAAAAGACAAGAAAGACCCAAAGTTTTTTTGTTTGTTTGTTTTTGCACGCAGGAAGAGATGTTAGAGTAGGAGAAATAGCAGGCTTCTCTCGAAATTTCAGGAAATCTTGGGAGAAACACCATGTTTCCTACCTCATAAAAGGAAATCTATTCAAATTTTTATAGGCTAGAATGGCTCAAATAGACTGAAAGACTTGAATATATTCAGGCAACTGACAGTGGAGACTATAAACTGACGTGAATGGACAATATATAGAACTTGGTATATAACTAATGACTTAATTTTTCTTTTCTGTATTTTGTGACTATATCATGATAGTATTTTGGCTAGAACAAATCAGGACACTTACATGTTCCATTTTTCCAATTCTGCAAATACGTTTCTTTTTTCAATATTGAGATTCAAATCAATTAGGGCAAAAAATGAGAGTCTTGAATAAACTATTAGTTTCATTTAGGTAGGGATTTCTGATTAAATGTTGTAAAACTTCATCACAAAGAACATAATCTAATACTGTAGACAGTTCCTTTCTGTAAGAACACATTTAGAATCTGTTGCAAAGCAATATCTTAAAGTAAGATCTAACTCTGGATGCTTATGGAACTTCCAGAGTAGTTGATTGATTGTCAGGGTTAGCCAGACAACAATATTTATTTAACATGTGGTAACATTAGTAGAAATTAGCTGAGCTGATCAAATTAGAGGAATAAGAGCTGTTTGCCACTGACTGGGTTGAGCAGGAAGGCAAGTAGTAAACATGAGCTAGGATGCACTTGCCTCCACATCCTCTTTTCTATCATCATTCACTTTTATCTTGTGAGGGCTGAGAGTAGCATGTAATGGTGTTCTAAAAGGACCACCTGAAAAAACTGAAAAATCACAAGCTGGGGCTTTGCCTGGCTACAGTGGTGTTCTCCTGCCACCGCCGGGTTAGGGCTCTTTGTTATAGGACTCTTTTTAGGATCGTACCATTCAAGGCAAGAATCTGAAAGAAAAGAAAAAAGTATAAATACCAACTTTCAGGCAGTTTCAAAATTAGCTTTCTTGATCTTTCTCCAGGTCTTTGTCTCTTACAAGCAAACCAACCTTAGTATAACTCTAAACATACATTTTAAAATTGCTAAGACTCATTGAAAGAAGGAAAATATGCCAGGCATCCCATGTTCTCTTTGCCATTGCTTTTTGTTTGTTTGTTTGTTTTAATTAGAAGGTGAATTCTGTGGTTTAGTGCAGTGCTTCCCAAACTGGTTGTTTACAAATAGCTTTTTTTCCCCCAATTCATAATACATTTTAACATTTGTAAAGGTAGTAAAACAGAATTATTAGAAGGCTAAAATAAAAATAAGAGCAATAAAATACAAGCCCAGTTATTATTATTATTATTACTTTCAACAACATAAAATTACTCTATCAAACTGACATAAAAATTCCAAAATACTCTCAATTTCTTATTGCGTTGTGACTTTGGAACAATTCATAAATCAGCACCAGTCCACAGATTTCACTTTATGTTGCACTAGTTTAGTGCCTTTATAGTGTGCTAATCTTATGGATAAAAGAATGCTACTGATTTTTTAAATTAAAAAAAAATATTTTATTGCAGCAGGAGCTGATTCATACAGAAATCTCCTATACTCCACATTCCTTTCACTTAATTTTTGAGTTTAAAAATCTTGGGGGATGGGAAGTGGTTGTGGCTCGACCCATAGAGCATCTACCTACTATATGGAGGGTCCAGGGTTTGATGCCCAGGGCCTCCTGACCTGTGTGGTAAGCTGGCCAATGCGCAGTGCTGCTGCATGCAAGTAGTGCCATGCCACGCAGGGGTGTCCCCCACATAGGGTAGCCCCACATGCAAGGAGTGCACCCCGCAAGAAGAGTTGCTGCACGTGAAAAAAGCACAGCCCGCCCAGGAGTGGTGCCACACACACAGAGAGCTGATGCAGCAAGATGACGCAACAAAAGGAGACACAGTTTCCCGGTCCTGCATGACAAGAATGCAAGTGGACACAGAAGGAACACACAGCAAATGGACACAAAAAGCAGGCAACAGGAGGGGAAGGGGAGAGAAATAAATAAAATAAATCTTAAAAAAAAAAACCTTGGGGGAAAAGGAGAACTGTGGAAATAAATCCAGGTGACATATGCATATTTTTAAAGGATCGCTTAGGCTTTAATGTTTTAATTCGCAGAATCTTTTATCAGCCCTCTCAGGAGTAGTAATGTCACTTGTTTGCCAACTAAGCTTTGTTCTATTCTTAGGGCAAAAAACCTTAAACTTGTAGTTATAATAATTACACTCAGAGTTCTCCCATAGATGCATAATCCTATGTAAACTGAAACAAAACAAAAAAGCAAATAGAAATAGAGAACTGACTCTGGACCAGACCACCTGGATTCAAATTGTAAGACCACTAATTTTTAATTGTATAACTTTTGGCAAGTTAGTTAATATCTCTTTGCCTCAGTTCCCTTATCTGTAAAGAGAAAATATATAAAATATAACCTGGGGTTATAGCAAGGGCTAAATGAGATGCTTGAGTTTTTAGCACTGTAGTTACTTAATAAATCTTACATACTCTTTTTGTTTGGACATTTGTTTTAGGCTCTGGACTAAAACACACTCTCAAGATTGGTTTGATGACTAGCAGTCAAGAAATCTGAACATTGGTTTCTGGTTCTAATCAAGATGGAGTAAACACATTCCATTCTGTCGCTTCTACCAAATGCAACTAAAAACCCTAGACATAATGCATAGAGCAGCTGTCTGAAGACTCAGAAAAGTAAACGGTAGCAGGCAAATTGGGGATAGAAAGAGAACTTGAAGTATCACTACATCAGCAGTGTTCCACATTTTTCATCTCTTGTATCTCCTGGCATGGATTCAAAGGCACCCTGAAAGCTGGGACTGTGCACTCACTGTAAACAGAGAAGCCTTCTATTTCTGGACTGAGGAGCAGGAAAGAGGGTCTCTATGTGTCAGAGAGAGTGGGGCGAAATCCCCTGTTTGTTTTCTTTCTTGAACTCTCTGACCCCAGTCCTCAGGCAATCCTGAAACAATAGTGACAGCAATGGCAGTTACTGTCAGGCAGGCACCTAAAAACTCTAGAGAAGGAAACCCTTATTTTCATGACCAGAGGGACTGGGGCACAAAGAGTGTAGGGGGAGTGCCCTATTCTTTATTTCTCTTTATATATCCACTTGCCACATGGCTTTGGGGACAGATACAATCATAGGAAATATGAGGCAGAGTGGAGAAAATAGTCATGGATTTCTAGCCAGAGGACCAGAAAAGGAGTCTGCTCAGAGACAAATAGTGTCAGGGAGCACGCAGAGAGAAATGGTTCAAGAAGATAATCTCAGAGAGCTGTTTATAAGCTCTTGGGCTCAATCACAAGTTACCAGACTAGATATGATTCTAACCAGCATATCAAAGACCTTGAGAACTAAAATATAGAGCAGATGACTTTCCAGGTCCCAGACTACCACTGCATGGTGCACACACAAGCATTACAAAGGCTTTAAAAATTGAATGGGCTTTGGAACCAGAGGCCATAGAAGGTGAGCTGGAATTGTAAGGATCTGTGGCCTGAATCTAATAGAGCTGATTACTGCTAAATTCAACAAAGAAACCAAATTTTCAATATTCTCCATGGAATTTAAACAAGAGCCAGAGCCATAAACATAATATTCAAAATATCCAGGATAAAATCCCAAATTACTCAATATACAATGAAGCAGGGAATTCTCAATATCACACAAGTGAAATGACAATCAATAATTGCCAATCATAACATGGCATTATCAGATAAAAACTTTATAACATTCATTATAACTATATTCCAAGAAGTTACAGCAGATACTCTTGAAACAATGGAAAGGGAGAAATTCTAAGAAATAGAGGATATAAAAACAACTAAATGTATATTTTAGAGCAGAAAATTACAACAATAAAAAATCAAAACTCACTGAGTGGACTCAAGAGCAGAATTGAGATGCCAGTGGAAAAAAGTCAGAATATTTGAACATAGACTAATAGAAATGATCCAATCTGAAAAAAAAGAGGAAAAAAAAGGAACAGTTTCAGGAGTATATGGGACAATACCAAAAGATTTAGTGTTTATGCCATCAGTGTCCCAGTAGGATAATAAAGTATAGTTCAGAAAAAAAAGTTGAAAAAATAGTGATTGGAAACTTTGCAAATTTAACTAAAGACATGAATTTAGAGATTTATGAATTTCAGTGAACTCCAAATAGGATAAATGCAAAGACTCTATGCTAGAAACATCATAGTGAAACTGTTCAACACGAAAGACATCCAAAAAGTTTTAAAGTAGCCAGAGAAAAATGAAACTACATAAATGGAACAAATGTTTAAATGGTTGTAGATTCCTCATGAGACAGGCCAGGAAGCAATGGGACAACATTTTTAAAGTGCTGAAAGAAAAGAACTGTCAAAACAGAATTCTATCTCCAGTAAAAATATCTTTCAAGAATAGAGATAAAGTAAGGATATTCTTAGATATAGTAACACTAGAGAATTTATTGCCAGTGGAGATATTTTGAAAGAAATGTTAAAAGAAGTTTTTCAGATTGAAGAACAATGATATGGGATACTAGAGGGAAACTTGGAATGTCAGCAATGAAGAAAAATGAGAAGAATAGTAAATATAATAAAATAATTTAATGAATAAATCAATAAATAAAATAAAATAATGAAATTCTTTAAAATCAAAACAGTATGGTACAGGCATAAGAACAGACATATAGACCAACTGAATAGAATTGAGAGCTCCGAAAAGTCAGTTGGCTACCTTCACATTTGTGGGCAACTGATTTTGAACAAGGTTGCAAAGACCACTCAATTGGAAAAGAATTGACCCTTCAACAAATTGCGCTCGGGAAACTCAATCTTCATTTGTACCTACCTCACACCATTTACAAAAATGTACTCAAAATGGGTCAAATACCTAAAGATATGAGGTAAAACTATCAAACTCCTAGAAAGAAATATAGGAAAGCATCAACAGGACCTTGATTAGGCAATGGTTTCTTAGATTTTTACACCCCAAACCGCAAGCAAAAAAAGAAAACATAGATAAGTGGGATCTCATCAACATTAAAAAAGTTTGTTCCTCAAAGGGCTTTATCATGAAAATAAAATGAGCCTGTACAATGGAAGAAAATATTTGGAAAGCACATATCCAATTAACAACAAATTTTTGCCAATTAAAAAACGGACAAAAGACTGAATAGACATTTCTCTGAAGAAGATAAACAAATGGCCAAAAAGCACATGAAAAGATGTTGAATATCATAAGCCATCAGATACCATTTCATACCTATTAGAATGGCTACTATTGAAAAAACAAAGAAAGAAGTGTTGGAGAGGATGTGGAGAAATAGGAACACTCATTCATTGCTAGTGGCAATGTAAAATGGTGTAGCTGCTGTGAAAGATAGGTGGTTCCTCAGAAAGCTAAGTATAGAACTACCATGTGACCCAGCAATCCCACTGCTAGGTATATATACTCAAAAGAAATGAAAGCAGGGACTCAAACAGATGTTTGTATCCAATATTCATAGCAGCATTATTCACAATTGCCAAAAGATGGAAGCAACCCAAGTGTCCATTAAATCATGAATGGATAAATAAAATGTGGTACATATATACAATGGGATATTATTTAACCATAGAAAAGAATGAAATCCTGATACATGCAATAAAATGGAATATCCTGGAAGACTTAATGTTGAGTGAAATAAGCCAGAGACAAAAGGACAAATATTGTAGGAGCTCACTGATGTGAAACAATTAGAATAGCAAACTCATAGAGTTGGAATCTAGAATATAGGTTACCAGGTGACAGGGTGGGGTTAGGAAATGGGGTTAAGGCTTAAAATATACAGGGTTCCTATTTGGAATTATGGAAATATTTTGGTAATGGATTATGGTGATGGTAGCACAACATTGTGAATGCAGTTAACAACACTGAAATATATATCTGAATATGATTAAAAGGGGAAATGTCAGATTGTATATATGGTAATGGAATTAAAGTAATAAAGAAATCAGTGGAACTATACTACACAATTAACTGTAAATTAATCCATGGACTTTAATTTCACTAAAGAAAATATGCCAATGGAAAATGAACACATGAAGTTACTCAACATCATTAGCTACTAGGGAAATGCAAGATGAAAACCACAATGAGATATCACTACACTCCTATTAGAATCTGACTGTAGTTAAAAGGGAGAAATGCTATGTTGTATATATAGTAACAATAAAATTTTATAAAACAATCCATGGAACTATACCACATGAACAGTGAACCCTACTTCAAACCACTGACTACAGTTAATAGTACAATAATAAAAATGTGCTTTCATCAATTTTAACAAATATTCTACACCAATGCAAGGTCTTAATAATAGGGTGATAAATGGGAATCTTGCATTTCATGCATGATTGTTCTGTTAACCCACAACCTTTCTAATAAGGAATAGTAAAAAAAGAATTGTTCAATTTTTCAAAGTGATACACCAAGAGCTGATGAAAATATAGAGCAACTTGAACTCTCATACATTGCAGGTAGGAATTAAAAATGGTACAGTCACTCTGGAAAACAGTTTGGCAGATTCTTATAAAGTTAGCATATACTCATCATATGACTCAGCAATCCCATTCATTGGTATTTAACGCTGGGTAAGTTACAGCCACACTCAGGCCGTATTCCAGCCCTTGCCTACTTTCCCTATCCTTTTCCCCTCTTACTTGATTTTGCGAAGGTCTTCAGTATGTTTCCATTTCGTAAGTAACCACAAACATCTTGGGGACACATTTGATGTCAATTGTGAAAAAACCTGCTACCCCAAAATGGAATGCCCTAACCACACTTTGAACCTGAAACTTTGAACAGGCAGTTCCAGCTGCTTCCCAGGGAAGACATTCCACACACAGTTTGCTTGATGCAGGCTTTTTGCCCTCAGTAGTAAGGTCTCCCTCCCCCTGAGGGAGCCTCCTCCTCCTGAGGTGTTTAAAACCCACCACTCAGGCAGCACTCAGATGGGGACCAGCCACAATGGGACCTCTTCCCCTGCTCTTTTGGACTCTTTGTGCTGTGAAAATAATAAAAGTGGTCATTTGCTGAAAATCTCTGTTCTACCTGAGCCTGTTTACCCGAGTTATACTGTGTAGTGACTTACTCCACATTAACCTAGAGAAATGAAAACTCGTTTTCACATAGAAGCCTATATACAGATAGTTATAACAGCTCTTTTCATAATCATCCAAAATTAGAAACAATCCAATGTCCTTTAGTAGGTGAATGGATAAACAAACTGGATACATTCATATAACAGAATACTACTGAGAGATAAAAAGGAATGGACTATTCAGTCACACAACATGGACCTCAAAAGCATTTTGCTGAAAGAAGCCTCAAAAGGTTATATACTCTATGACTCCATTTAAATGAAATTCTGGAAAAGTCAAAATAGCAGGGATAGAGAACAGCAGGATTTGTCAGGAGTAAATATGGGAGAAAGTTAGACTACAAAAGACTAGAATTTGGAGGGATAGGATTGTTTTGCATCCTGAAGGCAGTGATGCTTATGCTAATCTATATGTGTTATGATGTATCCCAAAATCCAATTTTAATGCACATAAACCTGAAAATATAATAAAGGAATCTGAACACTATTACTTCATTTGTTGATAATTCAGTGTGCAACATTGGAAACAAACTGCAGCCATTTAATGCATCAATTTCCCTGGCTTATACAGCTAGGAAATTATTTTTATTGCTGTACTCAGAGGATTAATGAGATCATGTTTGTGAAATGTTTTGAGCTCCTTAAAAGGAAGTTGCTATGCAAATATAAAGTGTTGTTATCATTACTCAGGCACTATTTTTTTTTTCTTTTGCTTATTTGATGAAGTTTATGATCATCTTCATTTTTCACATTATTTTTAATGAATTGTAACAATAAAATGTGGTAGCCAAGATAAAAAATGAAAAAAATGAAGCACATGTGTTAATGAGGCTAAAACTTTGCAATTAGAATTTGAAACATCAGTCTGTCTAAAGATAATTGGCTCTAATGATTATTTCTCTGCATACATAAGATACAATTTTATGAAGCCCAAGTGTGCCTTATTCTGTACAATTTTGCCTACTGAACATACTTCAAGTTGCTATCTCTTCTAAGATGTTCTTAGCTTATCTGGGTGTGTCAAAAGAGGACATCAAATAGGAAGAAATTTATATCTGATAGTGAAAGAGTGCTCTGTCTTCAGAAGGAAGCAATGAGACCATAGTTAGTTTCATTTAGACTCTGCTTTTGTTAACCGTTTTTTTTTGGTCTTTTATTCCCTTTCAGGAAAATAGACCTGACTTAACAATAATATTTGATTTCCTGAACCCCAAACAAAAATTTCATAATCATTCTCTTGTCCCTTGGTTAAGTGCAAAATAAAGAATTCCACAAATCCCCTGGTTAAAAATTTTCATAACTTTCTACTATAAGGGGACAAAGTGTTAACACCTCTTCCTGGCTTTTGAAGCCTTTGATAATCTAGCTCTACTTAACCTGCATAATGATATTTCCTAGGTTTATCTTCATATTAACCCTCTACTTCATCAGCCCCTTCTTCTCTACATATGTCAGGTTCATTTTCTGCATCTTTACTAAAGTGATTCCTTCTGCTCCTCTGCCCCAATCAAGGCATGAGAATTCCTTTTAAAAATTCCCTTGTTATAGATTTTACATGAAGCCTGTATCAGGACAGACTATGGTATTTACCACCAACAATCCTATTCTTTGTGGAAACTAGTGTATTCTAATAATCAACCAATACTAAGCAACTATCTATCTTCATGTTTAGAGGCAAAATTATGAGGAGAAAATAAAAGTAATCCATTTGAATCTCCTTGACAACTGAGATCACCAAATATCCAAAGTTCAAGTAATGTTCAAGCCCAGTTGTCAGACCAAGCCAGGTCCAATATTTTAAAAGAAAAGATGCAGTGATTTTTAGACATATTAAAAAAAATAGCATAAGAAATGAAATCTCGCCTATTTCCTAGAGAAAACAGATCTTAATTTAAGATTTTACCATTTCACTCAAAGTACAGAAAAATCTGCAGCAAATGTTGCAGAGTATTTTGGTAACCCAGATTCATACCAAGAATTCATGTGTTTTCAATAGGTCCTGGACATAATCCACGACACAAAAGAGGTCCAGGAAAGGACATGATTGTTCCTTTTTCAAAATAGCATTTGCCCCAGAGAATTACAAAATATGAAGAAAGCTGACAAAAAGTGTGCATCATTGACTTCTTATTGATATTCAAATTAAACAGTGATTTTATTATTTGGCTTTCATAAAATCTATGAGTTGGAAGATAAGCTAAAACTCATCTTGTCTGGCTTCTTGTGTTGTTATAAAAATGAGAAAATGAACCTGAAAGAGGTGAAAATTATTTTTCTCAGCCCTGATATTCATATCTGTTGCCTAGGAATCCATGGCATCCATGGAATTTTCATTGAAATAACACTTTAATAATTCTTGGAACCCACAGCTTTTGTAACACTAAGGAATTCAAATTCATCTTGTAGAAAACTGGGAGTGGAGCCTTTGAAGATTTTAGTTGAATACAATGATGAAAGCAATTTTGGGGAAGCTAAGTCTGGCAGTGGTATAGTAGGTTGGTGGGAGGAGAGCATGGAGGCAAATATTCTACTTAGAAAAAGTTTACTTAGAAAAGATTGAGAGCTAGAGAAGTTGAGAGCTAGAAAAGTTTACAGTGCAGCTTAGTTGAGAGCTAGAAAAAGTTTACAGTGCAGCTTAGCTAGAGCTAGAAAAGAAGCATACAACAAATTGAGAGGTCTTTATTATGTTGAATTTGAAGTCATGGTGAGAACTTTAGATTCAAATATTCCAAAAATTCATGGAAGCATGAAGCTGAATGTAGAGTATTTGGAGTAGCCAACATGGATTTGGGATTGTTGTGGTGATATGAATGAAGATAAGTTTCACAAGGTAAAAACATGGTAGCTAAAGGAAAAAATAATGTAAGAGGTTTAGCATAGAAAGAAAAGATAGAATGGGAAGAATTTGCTAGAATGGGAAGCAAGATCCAAGTTTATTTGTTATATTTTTGTAGTGTTTTGTTAAGCTTGTTTCAAATGAAAGGGTAATTGTGGGTGAACACCAAACAGAGTACAGAGCAAGGATAATGGACGGTGGCAAGAAAGGAGGCAAGAAAGGATGAGTAGAAATATCAGGTAGAAAGGTTACTTACCCTTGGAAGTGAAAAAGAAAAATTCTTTCACTGAAACTGCAGGAAAAGTTCAGAGCAGAGAGAATGAGAAACAACTCAGCAACTCAAATGAGAGGAACAAGGGAGGAAAACAGCTCAAAGTTTTGAAGAAATAATGCAGTATACTTACCCCTGGAACCAAATGTTTACATGTAGAAAACCAACTTGGTAGTCTTTCCTGGAGCAGCCAAGCTTAACTTCAAGCATTTGAGAATTTACGTTGGCTACATCCACACACACTTGCGCAATACATTGCCATGTCAATAGGAAATATTTGTACCAACTTGGATATAGGGAATCATGTTCGGAAGCTCAAGAGCCTGAAAGAGGGAAGCATGGATTAAATGAGATTTTCAAATTAGGTGTTTAAGTTTCATAAGCGAATTAAAATTTAAGTGCCTCGTAGTTTAGTAGTGTGTCATGAGAAATCTGAAGAAATGAGAAAACTTGAAACTCTGAATATTTTATCTTAATTGATCCTTCTGTCCTTTTACTTATAATAGATTAAACTCATTTTAAGGGCATTTATTTAATGTCCTAAGGAAAGTCTTAAGGTGAATTTAATCATATTAATCTCTGGAGACCTCCAGAAGGCAAAGTGAGCAGCTCATCAAAACCTTTTCTCAAAAAGCAATGACAAAACTGACAAAATTGTCTAAAACAACCATTTCAGATCTCTAGAAATTGACCAAAAGCATACAACAAATTGAGAGGTCTTTATTATTATTTATTATTATTTTTAAAAAAATAAGCTTCAGTAACAACAGTGGAAGTTTCAGCCTTTTAGCCTGCTTCCATCCTCCCTCTCCCCTCAGGTCTCTGGCCCGGTAGTTTGACTGGGGTCGGGCAAGCTAGGAGGACTAGAAATCTCATTGCTGGAGGGAGTCATTCGATCCAGAGTGGAGCATGGAAAAGCCCATTCCCAGGGCTGTTACCAAAAATAATAATCTTGGAGTCACACAATCATGGTAGGCCAATATTGCAGCTATCCTGAAGTTGCAATACTTGTTGGGTGCAAGAGATAAGCAGATCAGTCAGAAATTTAACAGGCAAATACAAGGAACACTTCCACATATTCCTGGTGGCTGAAAGTCTCCATGTATGTACATGGCTGCATGCACATTCAAAAAAGACTGGAGAGAGCGTTAGCTACTAGTCTTCCCTGGCTGAATGTGATGCCTCACATGCACAGAACACAAAAGCTGGAGAAATTTATTAACTACTTGAGCCCAAGCCACACACAGATCTATTAGCAAAGGGTGGAAGGACCTTATTGGCTCAAGGTGCTTAAGTAAAATATCTGAGCTATAATCGTCTGCCATTAAATCATGCCATCCTAGAGGTGAACCCTAGGAAGCCAAACTTAAAAACAAAATAAAAATGAATTGAAAACAACAAAACAAAAAAACCCACAAATGAGCAGAGACATCAGCAGCTGCGTGCTGTGGAAGGGACAGTCTTTACATTTTAATAAACAAATAAACAGTAACAATAACTGCTGGGGAGATCATAATCCAAGTGTGCTACAATTTATTACTTAAAATGCTCAGTTTTCCACCAAAAATTATAAGACCTGAGGGAAAAAACCTCAGGAAAGTATGACCCACATAAAGGGGGAAAAAAGCAGCTAATAGAAGCTATCTCTGGGTGAAGAAGGAAGGGCCCAGATTCTGGATTTGGCAGTCAAAGAATTCAAAGCAACTATTATAAATATATTCAAAGAACTCAAGGAAATCATGGTAACAATGTTACATCAAGTTGAAAAAACAGGCATTAAAAATAACTATATTAAAAAAGAACCAAGTGAAAACTCTGTAGTTAAAAAAATAGAAAAGACAAAAAATTCATTAGGCTGGCAGAAGAAAAAAGCAAAGAACTGAAAGATAGGTCAATAGAGATTATCCAATATAAAGAAAAGAAGAATAAGAATGAAGAGAACCAAACAGAATCTCAGAGACATGTGGGAATCACCAAGCATACCAACTACTCCAGAACCCTCCCTAAACTCCAGCCTCATATCTACCTTGAGGAAATCTTGATCTTGGCATCCTACAGGAATTTTAAATTCAACATGTTAAGAAATGAGCTCACTTAGGCTCTAGCTTCTCTTGAATAATACTTCCACCAATCATCTAAGCTGTAAACCTAGGACCCATTCTAGATTCCACTTTCCTTTAAATTCCAAATTGATTCCATCTAGAAGCATCTCTTATATGTCCCTATTCACCTAATTGCCTACTTACTACAGCTGTAGTTCAGGACTTCATCATCTAGTATGTGTCATTATAATGGATTAGTTGTTCTTTTGTTATTTGAAAAAAATTTTTTTTCTAAAGAAGTTTTAGATTACAGAAATGTAGAGCAGGGTGCACCTGGGGCAGGCTTCTAGGGAGTGTGCATTTTGTCATAGAGTATTTTTATCAGTGGATGGAGACCCACATAATGAGTGTGAAGGACTTGGACTCCCTTCCTGGGGAGACCTGCTGTGTTCTCAAACAGAGGACGGGAGCCTCTCAAGAGCGTGGGGAAAAGGGGGAAGAGGGAGAGCATGTTGAGTAAATGGGAGACCCCTATATTCTGTATGTGACTTTATTGTGACCTAAAACACCTTGGAAGATAAGACACTGGGGGAATAAATGGAAGAAAATGTCACTGTACACAGACATCAGATCTTACAGTGATGAAAGGCAAAATATCAAAAATATTACTTTTAATATTTTTCTTTATTTGTAAGATCTCAATTACTTTATTTTTAGTTTTTAAAATATTTTCCACATTTTATTTCTTATGTTTAAAACTATCATTATTATTTCATTTTCTTATTGTTTTTGGCTATTTTATTGGCTTCATTCTTTTTAAACGTATTTTTTATTTTTTAAAAAGTTACTTAGATTACACAAAATGTTATACAAAAGAAATATAAGGGATTCCCATATGCCCCACTACCCATACCTCCCACCTTCCCCACATTAACAACCTCTTTCATTAGTGTGGTCATTCATTGCAGTTGATGAACACATTTGGAGCAATGAGACTAAGTATGGATTATAGTTTATATGGTAGTTTACACTCTCTCCCACTCAATTCTGTAGATTAGGGTAGGATATATAATGGCCTGTATCTGTCATTGCAATATCATTCAGGACAATTCCAAGTCCCGAAAATGTCCCTATATTACACCTCTTTTTCCCTCTCCCTGCCTTCAGCACCTCCAGTGCCCACTGTCGCCACATCAGTGATATTTCTTCCATTACTAGAATACCAATAGATCTATAGTAGAATACCAGTAAGTCCACTCTAGACCATATTCTATTCCCCAATCTCTAAGCTGAGTTTGGATTAGAGAGAGGACACATTTGAGCCTCAATTCCATATAGCTGATGGATGAGACTCTCTTGCTTGCAGTTGTAGACTCTCTCAGTTCCTTGGTATGGTGGCTGTCCATTCTCATCTCCTTGTTAGATGTCCTGGGTGAGTCCAATGAACTGGAGAGTAGGTGTTGCAATTCCACTGAGGCTCAGGGCCTAGCTGGCACATGGACAGCCCAGAGATTCAGTCAAGTCTCTTGGACCTACACCTACCAACTCCAGCACCAACTATAGGTTCAAAAAGAAGGGACAGAAGAGGCACGTGGAGAGAAGTCACGTCTGAGTCCAACTCTGTCACACTCGGGAAAACAAACTCTGAAGTAGGGCCCACTGGTGAGGCACCAAACTCCAGAGTTATCTGCAATGACTGTAGGACCTGGGTGTCTTCAGAGCCCTCAGGAGCCCCACTATTTGGGGTAGTACCTATTTTGGCAGTCTATGAGATCCTACCGAGATGTGCATAAGCATTACCTCTGGGATGACCTCTGGCTCACTTTGAAGTCTCTTAGCCATATAAATTTCTTTGTCTTTACCTTTTACCTCTTTTATTCAAGGTCTTTTCCCAGTTGCATTGCTCATTGGTGTTTGGTAACAATCCTTCAGTGCAGGGAGGCTCATCCCCAGGAATCATGTCCCACACTGTGGGGAAGGTAATACATTTATATGCTGAATTTGGCTTAGAAAGAGTTGGCTTCATTTTTGAAGAAGTTTTGGATCACATAAGGGTTACAACTATGGCAGGAGATCATTGGTGTGGGGTGTAAGTGATAGGGATACATGGGAGGAAGTTCATCTAGGCATACATTTAAGGCATATAAATGTGTTCAAGAGTTCATGGGGCATTGTCACAGTGGATGGAGATTTACACAAAACCCAAAAGAGTCATGAATTCTCATCCTGGGAGCTCTGCCACATTCTCTAATGGAATAGTAACAACCTCTGAAGTACAGGGGCAATGACTAGTGAAGGAGAATGGTCCTTTGATGGACCCTTGATATTGGTGACTATGCTTATGAGCCTTTGCTCTTGAAATTGAAACCTAGCCTAGTATTGTAGGGTGCCTAAGAGTTACCTACTGGCAGCCTCCTTGTTACTCAAATGTGTCCTCTCTCTAAGCCAAACTCAGCAAATAAACACAATAAATTTCCCCCAGTATGGGACATGACTCCCAGCGATGAGCCTCACTGGCACTGAGGGATTGCTACCAAGTACCAACAAGCAATGTAACTGGGAAAAAAAAAAAGACCTTGACCAAAAGGTGGAAAAGGTGAAAACAAATGAGTTTCTATGGCTAAGAGACTCAAAGTGAGTCAGGAGGTCATTTCAGAGGAAACACTTATGCACATCTCAGCAGGATCTCATTGACAGCCAAGTAGATACCATCCCAAATAACAGGGTTCCCGAGGGCTCTGGAGACATTCAGACACTATATCCAGGTAAAAGAGCTGAGGAGTTTGATCCATTGCCAGTGGGCCCCACTTTATGCTCCCCAGTATGACTGAGTTGGATTCAATTGTGGTTTCTCTACACATGGCTCCTCTGTCCTTCTATTTGAACTTACAATTAGTACTAAAGTTGGTAGGTGTATGTCCAAGAGACTTAAATCTTTGGGTTGTTCGTGTGCCAGCTGGGCCCTGAATCTCAATGGAGTTGCCACACCTACTCTCCAGTTCATTGGACTCACCTAGGACAACTAACGAGGAGGAGATGATGGATAACCAACATAGCAAATAACTGAGATTGTCTTCAAGTACAAGCAAGAGTCCCATCTATTGGCCAAATGGGATCAAGCCACTCTTAATTAAAGGTGAATGGCATCACCATCCCAGAATCCTCAGGAATGGGGAATGAATTACAGACTAAATTTTATAGTGTAAACTATAATCCATGCTTAGTGGCAATGCTCCAAACTGTGTTTATCAATTGCAATAAATGTATTAGACTTAATAAAAGATGTTGCTAATGTGGGAAAATATGGGAGGTGTAGTAAGTGGAGCATATGGGAATCCCCTATATATTCTCTGTAACATCTATGTAATCTAAGTATTTTTTAAAATAAAAAAATGAGAAGAAAAATAATGATATTCAAATAGTCAATAAATTTATAAAAGAATGCTCAACTTCATGAGTCATCAGGGAATAAAATTCAAAACCACAATAAAATATCACACACTTGCCCAAAGGGCTAAAATTTTAAAAAGACTAATAAAGTCAAGTGTTGATGAGACCGTGGAGAAACTTTATCATATATTGCTGGTGCAAGTGAAATTGATGCAACTACTATACAAAAGTTTGATATTTTCTGTAATAAGTAATATATTACACAGTATTTTGATGTAAGAAAAAAATATATAGGGGATTCCCATATGCCCCACTGCCTCCTCCTCTCACATTTTCCCCATTAATAACATCCTTAATTAATGTGGTACATTTGTTATAATTGATGAAAAGATACTGAAGCATTGCTACTAAGCATGGTCTATAATGTACATTAAGATTTACTGTTTTAGCTCTTCTTGACCTCCATCTCTCTGTTTTTAATCTAGCTGCTGCACTACTGGCAGAGTGAAATTGTTGATGTCGCTTGCCCTTGCTTAAAAAGCTTGAATGGTTCCCTGTAACTTACACAGAAGGAAGCCCCAAACACCTTAGAATAATACACATGGGCCTCTTGACCTAGCACTTTACTCATTGTCACCTGAAATACTTTTCCTATTTTCATGCTCCTGCAATAAAAACTTTTGTGAATGTAACAGTGATCTTCATGTCATTTAGGTTGTCCTCTCCTATTTTTTGTTTTGTATACACCTACTGTTTTTCAAGCTCTGCTCAAACATCACCTGTTGTCTCCCTCTCTCCTTTACTGAATTATTTGTTCTACGTCATCGCTAACCCCATAGCTTTATATATGACATAATAAGGTACCAACAATTTATTATGTTTATTTGGGCCTATTTAATAGACATTAAGCTCTTTGGGGGCAGGGAACATGTCTTATTCACATTTTAAAATATCTTAGAGTCTAGCAGAGCACTGGGTAGAACAGAAGTTCAATAAATTTTTGCTACAAGAATAACTGACTACTATGTGATTTTATAATGCAGAGTTATCAAGGAACCTATGCATCTTTTATAACATTTGGATATTACCATAGCTTTTCATTGAACAGTTCTTTTAGGATCCCTGAAAAAGGGAGAAAAGATATTGAGTATATTTTATATTGTTAGCTGATGAAAGGTAGGAATATATATATAAACAATTATAATTTAAATTATGAACCTTTTTAATTTATATTATGTACATATTAAGAAGGGAGGAATTTAAATGCTTTCACATCTCTCACCCCTTCTTGCAATTGCTTACTTACCCTCATATCATAGAAAAGGTGCCTGTTATATTTCTAGGACAGGCAAGAGTCACTGTCCCACTGGCAAGATGAATATATTCTACCTTGCCAATCTGATGTAATGTGCTAAGAGTTCTATGAACTGGGTCTGTGAGCTTGTGCATGCATATTTATTTGGGTACAGACACATGTTTAAACACATGTTTAAAATCCAATAAAAATATAAAAGTGACAAAATACTGGAAATACCAACTATTCTCCCCTATTCTTCCAAGTGGAAATATAGTCCGTGGTCTTAACATGTCCACTTGCTTCTTACATTTAAAAAGTAATACATAAAATTCATAGAAAGAATTTATTTCACTAGTCTCTTTAATATAGTCAAGTATTTCACAACACTTACAAAATTCATCCATGCATTTATTCCTATTTATTCTCAATATCTACCCTATCATTCATCTGGATATAAAGGAAAATGTGTCATATTACCCACTTCTTACATCCAAAGTAGGTAAGTCCAATTTTTGTGTTCTCTTTTTCTGGGGAAGTTCAGTGGCTTTCTCTTAAGGGATTATTTTCCATGGTTTATATGCCTTCTGTATTTTACCTCAGAATTTTCTTGTTTAGATAATATGTAATGAAACTAGGCTTATTATTCTAAAAAAAGGCTTAGCATCCAGTGACTAAATCAGGAAGTTACTGTGAGATTGCTATTTGCAATATTCTTACATTAAGTTTTCAGGTATCCTGTTTGGCTTTTGGTCATTTTCCCTTTGAAAGCCTTCTTTTCTTTTGCAATCTAGATGACATGGAAGGCACTTTGAAACATACTAAACTTTGAAACAGACTTTTTCAGCTTCAGAGTTGATATGGTCAAATTCTAGATCATGAGGTTTTTTCCTGCTTCATGAGTAGAAATTTCCTAATTGGCCTAAAAACAAAAGTGTGGACTTCAAATGAAAACAATTCAGAGTCAGATGGACGCATATTTTGACAAGAATATTTATTTGTTATTATTGAAAAATATACAAAGGAAAAAGGTTGCTTAGCTGCTGATTTTCCATAGTACAGCAGCTATCATAAGAAAAGGGGAACCATTAAACACGGCAGTTTACACTTGTAAGGCATTTAGATTTAAGAGCAGGAGGCTCTCCATTCCTACATGCATTTACTTGAGTTTCAGTATACTGAGGCACACCAGGAAGGCAAAGAATTTGAAACTATATGGTCAAACTCTTTCATGCATTTGTGTCCTAGGATTGGATATCCATTCTCCCCCCGATCAATAGCTTTTTCTACGTGAGATCTGGAGTTGTTCATAGAACACTGGTGAAAATATACTCTTCAAGAGTTGTTTATAATGACAATATGAATGGGACACACAGAATAGAATTATTTCATGGACAGGTTCTCTCTTTTACCCAAATGAGGCTCTAGTAAGAAAAACACTGATTTGCAAAGGCACAGTGGAGACAGGTTTAATGCATTAAATATAACATGAATCATTCACAATAACAAGTTTGGTGTTTCAGGGAACTTTTGTTAATACAACACAGTTGGTCACACGAAATACAAATGCTTCTGTTGATTTGTCTTGGCAATTCAGATACATCAACAGTGCTAACAGTTTAACAGCTTTGTTCTCATCTGACAGAAAATAATGGCAGTTCTGCAAGGCAAATGTTAAACCTGACCGTATGTATTTATTAATTCCACAGTGTTTTGACAGATTATAGGGGATGGAACTCAGAGGATGCTGACACGCTCACTGAGGGCTTTCATTTCTGTTTCTTCAGTCTCAGGACTGTCACTGTGGCTAGCACTCAGATTGATCAGGTGTGTGGGGTACTGCAGCCCCTGCTCGCCTGCATACTGCTCCCACCTCGAGTCATCGCTTTCGTGGGTGATATAGCGTTCCCCGATTTTGCATTCCAGCTCCCGTAAATCTAGCCAGGTCTGATAATCCTGTGGAAGAAATTTCAAAGTATTACCTCAGAGATCATTAAAACTCACCATGCTGTTTTGCATGCTTCTCACAATCTATGAGTTACCCTTTATTCTTCCATTCTAACAGTGACACATCTTTCATCAGCTCACTCTGTAGTGACAGTACTAGCACCAAAGCCATCCTATGTACCTAACCTTTGCAAATACATGTAAACATATGATACCATGGATCCAAGTGTAGGCAATTAATGCTTGGAGGCATTCAATTAGGAATGTTGGTATTCCTTTGAACTTTAATACCTAAAATTACCCTTCAGTATTTCAAGGTAACATAGGTATCATTTAACTCAACTTTAATTTGCATGTGAAAGTAGCAAATATTTAAGAGAATACAAAGACATGCATATTCTTCATATTTGTCATGTGTTTGTCCCATGACTAAAAGCCTAGGATTTAAAAATATAGCTTGCAAATGAGTACAACTGCATGACCAGATGGGCATCTTTTTGGACATTTATCAGGATTACACATACAGATGCTTTGAAATCTGGTCCTCTGAGTTCTTTTTTGACCCTTGTTTTTTGGTTTTATTTGTGTGTGGTTTTTTTCCTCTCCTGTCAAATATTCCTGATAGAGAAATTTAGGAAACTAATCTGTTATTACATCTTAAGAAGTTGCATGCATTTCGGCAAACACGTTGATATCAGTATCATTTACATTTAAAAAATATGATGAAGATTTTACATATAACACCCAAATCTTATAAATATCTAGAATCTCATCCAACAGAGAGAATACCCAATAATTGATTTTTACCTGTAGCCAAGGGTGACTCAAGGTCTTATCCACGCTGTAGCGCTTTCTCATTTTTACTTGCAACAAATTATTGATAAGATCAATGGCTGAAAAAAAATTTTATTATTGGTGAAAATAAATGACAAATCTGGAACATACACATAATTCATTTACAGTTTATGTCAAATTTGCCATTACACACATTTAACTGCAGCACAGTTGTAACAGGCACTAGAACCTGAAGAAAATTCCCCTTGAGAATTCTAAAACTGTGGACTTTACTGTTGGATCCTAAAAAGTGAAGTTAGGAATAACTGTGGAGGAAGGAGTGTTCAAATCTTTTGTAAGCATAACATGCATTTCTCTTGGTCTAGTTTTGAAACACTTTTGTTTAGGAATTTTGTTTAAATATACACCACTTTGCATGCCTGCACTTATAGCAAGATAAACTTATATTTGAGAGAAAGCATTTAATAATTGTATTATAAAATGTGTTAAAAGTTGAATGTACATAACAGACTTCATAATTTTAAATTAATTGAAAGATATCTGAACGCTATATTTCCAAGGGAAAAATAAAGCTTGACATGGACCATATCTCTTGATGAACCATTGGTCTAATAGGCAAAAACTGTTGTTTATTAAAATATTACTGTGCTTTTGCTTTTTAAAAATAACCAATGAGTTAGCATTATATCAGTCTCCATTGTTTTCCCAGGGGAAAAAGGCAAGAATTGTCTAATGAGAATTATTAGAGGAGGTCAGAAGCACAGTCCATTGAGCCCAGCAAGTGCCTGTGATGGAGATCCTAGTAGAGTAATTTGGGACGAGTGATGCTTTTAGTCATCTAGAAGATGGGCTCCCGCTGGACTTTGTCTCTATCATAGCATGTGTAAAACTGTATATTTAAAGTTGATCTCCCGTACTAAACTGGGCATCCCTTGAAGGTAGAGACCGTATCTTAATTGTTATGGATTTGCTGTGCCTGCTGGCATATGACCAACATTCGTGAAATATTTGCTAAATGAACAGATGCCTCATGGTCATCTATCCAGGATGTGAACAAAGTTATGTTTACCCGGCTAAGACTCTACCTTAATCAGAGTGCAAAATCTTAGTAAATCTTGTGTGTCCTTATGCAGCAGCCCTATTCACCTGAGGTTTAGGTTCCCTTCTCTGTACTCCGGCCCCTTACAGCTCTCCCACTAATATTACACACAACACTGCATGTGCAAGTGATCTGAGGGCTCAGAGTCATGTTCTAGCTCATTTGCAAAGCCCTGTCCAATGCTGCCCATGGTCACAGGGCCATGCCTGCCTGGCAAAGACTGTGGGTCTTTCCAAGATGATCTAAATGGCTCTCAGGTTTGTTGCTGGTTTCTTTTGTCAATCCAATAATCAATATTCTCATTTGTGGTTTATTATTTATTAAATGTACCACCTTAAACTTTCCAATCAGTCTTGTAATAAGTTCCTCTACTTCTTTCTTTTGTCTTAGCATTTTCTTCCTAAAAAAGAGCTTATCAAAATCTACCCACATAGTGGAAACAGCCACATCTTACCAGAGAGTACATTTCCCCTCTTAAACTATTTGGGTCATTATGTTTTCTGAGAGGTGGATCTTTCTAACCAAAATGTTAATCAAATAGATAACAAATAAAACAATGAGAATTAACCCCCCAGCTTCCCTAGCCACCATGTCCTAAATACAAGGTGGCTGTTCTAAACGCCATTTATTCTGTCTATGCAAACCTGTATGGACCTGAAAATACAGGCTGTCAAATGATACAAATGCCCCCCAGCGTGGGACATGACACCCGGGGATGAGCCTCCCTGGCAACGAGGGACCACTATCAACTACCAACTGATGATGCAACTGGAAAATGACCTTATACGGAAGGTTCAATGCGGATCAGCAGAATATCCATGTCTACATAAAATACCATGACTTTAAAATGCTGTTTGACCTAAAGTAAGGGGGAAATGGAAAGGAGAAATGAGTTTATATGGCTACGAGTTTCTAAAAAAGAGTCTGGAGGCTGGCAGAGGGTTTGCCCTCATGCACAACTGAGCAGAGTCAGAGAGACAGATAAAGCAGATACAACCCCCAGATATTGGTTCCTTTGAGGGCTAAAGAGACCCATGGGAGTTATGGTCATGGCCGATGGGGTTAACTACCAGGGCAGATGGCCCCTCTTTGGAAATGGTGTTTATGTGTGATGAATCTGGACTCAGATGGGATCTCCCTTCATAAGACTTTCATGCTAATGTGCTGGAGGTGCAGTTAATGTTGGGGTTTAAGATATATTTAGGGGATTTGAATCTCTGGACTGACAATGTGATAGCCAGATCCTGAGCCTCAACAGACTCCAGCACCTACAATCTGATTTATTGGACTTACCACACTCAGCTAAGATGGAGGTGAAGAAGGACAACCACCACACCATGGAGCCTAGAGTGATTACAACTGAAAATGGGAGGATTGCATCCAGCATCCAGGTGGAATCTGAGCCTCCTCTTGACATAAAGGTGCAATGGACACAACCAATCCAGTGTCCACATAGAAGAGGTGGCATTGGATTGGGAAAAGTGGACATAATGGACAAAGGGTATGGGGAAAGGCAGGAAGAGATGAGAGGTGGAGGCGTCTTCGGGACATGGAGCTGCCCTGGATGGTGCTTCAGAGGTAATCACCGGACATTGTAAATCCTCACAGGGCCTACATGATGGAATAGAGGAGAGTATGGGCCATGATGTGAACCAATGTATATGAGGTGCAGAGGTGCCCAAAGATGTACTTACCAAATCCAATGGATGTGTCATGATGATGGGAACGAGTGTTGTTGGGGGGGGGGGAGAGGGGGGGTGGGGGGGTGGGGTTGAATGGGACCTCACATATATATTTTTAATGTAATATTATTACAAAGTCAATAAAAAATAAAAAAATTAAAAAAAAAAAAAAAAATGATACAAATGTGACCTGGCACAAAGGCAGCCTCATTCAATCAGAATCCTTCCTGTTATCAGATAAAGAGAAGTGATTTCCAAAGTCTATGGGTAATCTAGAACTCTGTCTCTCTGATACTAGTATTCCAGGTATTTGTTTGCACTTAAGAGCTATGGAACCAAACACCTAAGAATTTTTTGTTTGTTTGTTTGTTTGAAGAGGTACTGGGGATTGAACCTGGGACCTTGTTCATGGGAGGCAGGTGCTCAACCACTGAGCTATATTCACTCCCCTAAGAATTTTTTGGCTGGAGAAATGAAATGGAACAGTACATGTTTAAATGTCTTCTATGGCTATATATATATATATATATATATATATATATATATACACTCTTGCCTTAGTTGAAATACCTGAGTATTTAGTACAATTTCAAATTCTAAGCATGTGTTCTCAGAGAGCCTTTGAAAGCACAGTTCTCCCAGTGAACTGCGTATTGGGCATGTGCTTTAAAACATCCATTCACATGATTTACTCACTGGTGAGTAAAGTGCACTTTCCATTCTTGCTGCTGTGAAGTCACACAGCAAAAATGGTGGACAAGGTGTGAAGGAGAGCTTATGTGCTACTGTAAGCGTGCCGCAGTATTACACTTCCCCAGACACTGCAGGGAATAAATACAGGTTATTAATTCACTCATTCTGCTTTGAATTCTATAATTAGGAAGGCAGGAGTACAGAAGCTCAACAAAAGGTTTGGTTTGTCCCCAAATGGACCCCAACGGTGAACCACACTGCCTAATGGGGAAGAAAATACTGCCAGAGGAGAAACTAGAAGTGTCTGAAGGGAATGGAATATGTGAAGATGAAAAAACTGTGCAGTAAAGGAAACATACAATGAAAGCCTGACGGTACCTATGGTATCTGAGTGACCTGAAGAGCCTCATTAAGGCCCTGACAAGTATCTCCAGGAGAAAACAGTTTAGAATACACAGAGATGATTCTTTGTATGTGTGTGTGTAAATTAAAAATATATGTGTGCATATGTACTTTTGTGAGTTTAGATTACACACACACACATACAATTAACTGTGATGAGCACATCCTTAAGAAAATCTGACCATAACAAAGAAGGGATCCATGAGCTCATATGACTACAATGGACCCAGGAATGGGACAAGAATCTCAGGCTGACAATAAAGTATACAGTTACAGAAATGGGAGACAGTTCAGAGCAAAATTCAGAGCATTCTGAAGACTTGATTTCAACCATCAAGTAATATTCCACAGCTGTTCTGGTTCTCAGAAATAGAGCCTTTGCAGCAGAACCAAGAAATAATTAATGTATAAATGCTGGGAACCTGAGATCACTGAGAAAAAAGGTTCATCTTTAGTGTTTGAGGGCACTATTTTGCTTGTCACTGCTTTTGGAACTCTAAACACATCGTTTTTACTGATCAAATCTGTTTCTTCGATCCAGCATTAACAGTACTATCCAATGTACCTTTCATTAAATCCTTTACCTCTTTTTTTTTAAGATTCTTTTTTTCTTTTACAATGTTCTTTTTTATGGCCAGGTCTAAATGGTTACAATACCCACGTGGTAAGAGTTCTTCGAGTATATGTATCAATCATTCATTTATCTGTTCATTTACCAACTCTTTCCTAAGTCATTGCTATTGGAAATAACAACTTTGGGGGGGAGGGGGGAGTTCATTATCAAGCCCAGGCCCTGAAAAGTTCCCAATTTAGTGGCAAAGACAAAACACTCACACGTACATACATATGTATGCATGTGCATGTGCACACACAGATATATTATGCAAAATGCACTGTTTTGAAATATTTCATTTAAAATTAATATCCTATTCAAAATAAAAACATTTTCTTTAGCACTTCTGAAATATAATTAGCCAGGATCCTAGTGTTATCTCTAGTGGTGGGAAATAGTTATTTCATATGTCAATCATGTTGCATGATACTAGTGACAGGAATTATTTTCTCCTATATTGAGCCCAAAGTTGTCTTTTTATGATTTACCCTCAATAATTCTAGTTATGTTCTTGATGCAATAGAGAACCTAACCTATTTTATATGACAGTTCTTTCAACTCTGTGAAGACAATGATAATAACTTTCCCTTAGGCAGTCCTTCAGTTGTCCTCCAGGCTCTTCTGTACAGAGCTTTATTTTAATGCTCAGTCAATTTTTTAAATGTTCCTGTCAAAATGCAATGTTCACTATTGGCCAGAATTTTTCTCATAATTAATTGCCAGTTTTATTTATGCACATGCAGATACTGTTTGTATATCCTAAGATTGGAGGTGTTTCTTTCCTCTTAAAAGTTTTTATATTTATATTCTTATTGTGCCATCACAACAACTCTATGAGAGTAGTTATCATTTTAAAATCCATTCTACGTAAAAGGAAAAACAGAAGCTTCAAAAGGTTATGGACCTTGGTCAAAATCAGACAGCTCCTCGCTAAAAGAGCTGAGGCCGAAACCTAGGGGCAGCAGCTCCAAAGCCTGCACTCTTACAATCTATGGCATGTAATGGCTGCATTATACCACTAACTCATTATTACAATAACAATGCCAAGAATTAACTAAAATCATGTTTTCTTACAGGCTATACATAAAGTTATTCTTAGCTTTGTTTCTACCACTCTTTTATATACTTAGATGCGGGGTTTTACATACGATATACATGTTACACAATGTACATATACATAATGTAAAGCCCTGCATCTAAGTATATATTATGCATATATATGTTATATATACACTATATATGTGTGTATATATAAAATATTTGTGATTTTAGCCAAACACTTGGTATTCAGATCCTATTCTAAATATGATGTGATTGCCTATCACAGTGGCTAATCCTCCTAGCTTTATGCCCCCTCCAAACATAGTAAGTTTGAATGCTATGTATTTATTTGACTTAGTCAGAACATGGTTTTTAGGACAGGCTTAATCACAGGGCTTGATGACTCTATCAGAGATCACCCTCTCAACTGCCATGCCTAGTACTTAGTCTTTGAGTGGGGCTGGTAAACCAGCAATGCTTCCTCCTCAAAGTACTCCCATCCTGCCCATATTTTATCACCTTTTCCATTGGCTGTAAGGATTGAAGCCCCCTTTCAATAAGAAGTGGAGTGGACATCACCATCCAGAATCCTCAGGACCTGGGGAATGAACTATGGACTGGAGTAGACTTACTGGTATAATAGACTTATTGTGATTCTAGCAATGGAAGAAATTACAACACTGATGTGGAAGCAGTGGCCACTGGAGGCTCTGAGGGCAGGGAGAGGAAAAAAACAGGTGTAATACGGGGGCTCTTTCAGGACTTGGGAATCATTCTGAATGACACTGCAACAACAGATATAGGCCATTTTATATCTTTCCATAACATGCAGAATTGTGTGGGAGAGAGTGTAAACTACAATGTGAACTATGGTCCATGCTCAGTGGCAATGCCCAAGGATGCGTTTATCAATTGCAATGAAAATGCCACACTAATGAAGAATGTTGTTTATGTGGGAGGGTGTGGGAGGTGTGGGGAGAGGGGCATGTGGGAATCCCTATATTTTCTGTGTAAAATTTGTGCTATCTAAGTATCTTTAAAAAAATTATTTATAAAAAAAAAGTTTAAAAAAGTGATATAAAAAACAACGAAGGCTACTGTGGGGGATTTTGTCAAATGTTTTGCTATAGTCAAGACACACACCAGTCCTTGGCATTACCTGTTCTACCAATCTTACAATCCTATTTAAAAAGAAAATGTGGTTATTTGGAATATTTCATTTTGAGTAAACTAATATTGACTAAAATTGAGTTTCAGTCATTTCCTTCTAAAGACCAGAATTTTTTTTTAAGTGTTTGCTAACTACTTATCCCATCATTCTTCATTTTGGAATTTTGACAAGGACCTACACTCAGCTTCCTGTTGATTGATTTCAGGAGCCATCCTTTCACCTTATAGGAATTCAGACAACTCCAGCCTGTCTCAAGTACCCTGGTATCTTTCTCTCTCTCTCATTTTCTATGATAAGTTACGCACAGTGGTGCTAAGAGCACATCTCTTAGCTTATTCAATATTCAATACATCCAATTTGAACATTTATGTCATTTTATGGCTGCCACTGAGTTCCCGCTTCTGATACATCCATGCCCAACCCTTTGATGCTATCTCACAGCATTCTGCCAGCAAAGACCACTGGGAAGGCGGAAGACAGTAGCAAAGGGGGCAGATGAGACTAATAAAACTGGGGCAGCCAAGCAGTCCCAGAAAAGAAACTAAGATCAGATAACAAGTTTAAACCATGTCTACATCTGGTTCCACATCTCAAAACTTGGAATTCTGATCTAGAGGTAATGTGGTAGGGCATGACTTTGGAAGTATGGAGGAGTGGGACACAATAGGAAAGACAGATGTAAAACCAGGCCACTCTGTGAATGCCTCTCAAAGACAAAGCAAGGCAAAAAGGGACCATGGTCTGGCTGGAAAACAAGCAGGCAAGAAGGGGACTGTGAGAGAATGAAAGTGAGGTGAATGGTGGCATACCGGTGAAGCAGCTGGTCAGGACGCTAGTACCCATTGTGGGAAGGGATGCAGGAGTGCAGAAACTCCAAGTAATCTGGAGCTCCATGAAGATCTGGAACTCATGATCTAGATTTCATAGGTATCTGGAGCTCTGGGAGGCATCTGAAGCCCCATGAGAAAGGGATATTTGAAGAGGTAAAGAATGCCTCATATCCCCTAACATAGACAGAGCAAAAAAAAAAAAAAGATTCTATCCAAATACCTGGACTTCATGGAGTGAAGATTATTGCAACATAGCTCTGGTATTTCAGCAACATAGCTTTGGTATTTCAACAATTTTGGGCAATGAGCACATATCGATATGGTTTTTTAAACAACTGGAGATAGGCTATGGTCAAAGCAGTGCAGGAAATGCAAATTTTCTACTCTCTCAGGTTATATGTTTTGTCCACATCCCCTCCTTTATTCCCTCCTTGAAGAAACTAGGCGCAAGATAGGCATTTGCTAATTCCACTTTCTCTTTGCAGTAAACGTGAAAACAACTTTTCCAAAGAAAAGTATGATTATTTTCCTACAACCTGCCCATTTATACAGGAATTTAGCTTTTCTAATATTCCAAGAGTTTTGTTCTCTTGTTCATCCTTAAGCTCAACTCCTCCTTCCATCCTGTAAATAAATAGTCTTAAAGAAGAGCTCTCTGAGCACTTCAGACAGCCACATCATGACAATGTTGGACATATTTCCTTTTTCCTTCTTATTGACTATTCTTAAACAATTGTAAGGTTCGATTTTTAAATTTTAAAGAATCTTTTATCTCTCATGAGCAAAGAGTTTTGTGCTTTCTAAAACACCACCAGACATGGGTTTTAACTAAAGGTTTCTATAATTAAAAAAAAAGAGAAAAGAAAATCTAATTTTTGAAGTCTAGTTCTCTTTTCTTTTTTCACTATAATAAAATTGTAGCTAACACAGTTAAATTTTCTCCTTCTTGTACAGCAATTTCTGTTGTTGCTCCATCAATCAAGAGACTAAAATGTCAAGAAAGTGGAGAGAACATTTTATCAAACATTTTCTTTTAGTAGAATGGGACTTCCAGCAGATGTTATGATAGCTGGAGCTCTGTGTAGCCTGTTTGTCAGGGGCAAAAGTATGCCTGAAGAAAGGAAAAATTTTTAAGTGATATATGCAGGTGCTAAATATATTGTAGTAATATGACAAGAAACATGCTACAAGTTAATTGTTATGGATTCCATTTTCTTTTAGTATCAGAATAAAGAAGTGTCTGGGACATCATGGAAACTGTACTGCAGTCATTCTTCATTTCCAGGCAAATACCAAGGGTATGGACAGAATGGGGGTCCAGAGTATGTAAAGAGTACATTTGCATGTGCCATTGCTGTGGCTTAACTGAAAGGCATCCAAAGCTTGGAAAGAATCTTACACAAAGAATGGGAATGGACATAATTGGATACTTAATAGGTCCTTCAGGTTCTGTGACTCAGTTGTCTTCCATTTCCCATCTTTGATTATTTCCTTTCAGTATTTCAGTACATTTCTGTCTCCCCCACTCCCACACTAAATTATAGCCCCCTTATAATCACACAGTTTGTGGTTCATTCATTTATGCACATAAGTTTCATAAATCCTTAAAATAAAATACATCATTCAATGCATTAGAATAGCTCGCTAAATAGAATTTGGTATATTGAA
Source organism: Dasypus novemcinctus (assembly GCF_030445035.2). Lineage (NCBI taxonomy): Eukaryota > Metazoa > Chordata > Mammalia > Cingulata > Dasypodidae > Dasypus > Dasypus novemcinctus. Next base: position 85,742,786 of record NC_080675.1, on the reverse strand, counting down.
AACATTAATTAGAAATTTAAGTGGCCATTTTCTCAGCTCCAAGTTTTAATAGCCATATTGTATGCATATGACTTGTACATTTTCGCTAAAAATATTTCTGGGTGGTAGGCCATCATGACTCTACAAAATATAAAAAATCATAAGATCGGTGCCTTCTATTAGAAAATCAGAGTGATGCTGGGAATGATTTGCCATACAGATCAAGCTAATTTTACAAGTTTATTTTACAGAAGGGAAATTATCTGTGAAGCCTCAGCACCAGCCTCTTTTGACCAGGCACAGTATCGTTTATTTCTCTTTTTTTTAAATCCTGTCCTCTCCCCACTCTCAAATCCTCTAGGTACATATCTTCAGATTACAAACCAGATGAGAACCACCATTCTGGTGATGCAGCAGACCCCAGTCCATTTCTGGGTTCCTTGCCCTCAAGGGAGTTTGCTCCTTATTTTCCTTTGGATTCTGCCTCACAGCCTGCCACAGTGTAGCACTCAGCACTTCTCCCTTTGGCTTGATTCATGCTGATGGTAAGTTGTGTGTTTATTTTAAAAATCGTTTACAACCCTTCACATTCCAGCTCTCAACCCAGCATGTTGTTGCCCAGCAACACTAATCTGGATGCTCCTCTCGGAGCCTGGGACCAGAGGCTGCAGGCAGCAAACAAGGCCACTGGAAATCATCTCCCACGTTCCTGAGTCAATTACCAGGCTCCAGTGAAGTGCAAAATCTTTACAGACCCAAGTCAGTGTCTTTCCATTTCTAGTCCTTTCCACCTTATAAAGTTGTCCTATCAATGGTTACCTCTTTTTTATATATATTCAATTTTCTTTTCCCCTGATGTCTAGTAACATCTTTGAAAATCATGAATTATTTAAACATAACCATACAATAGCCTACAATCTGATATCCCATTGATTCAAAACTTAAAGTGGAAATCAAAATATTTGTCATTCTCATCATGTTCAGTGGGATTTTTTTTTTTTTTTCCATTTCACTCCATAATAAAATCCTTTGAAAGGCGGCTTTTTTGGTTTTTTGGTTGGTTGGCTGGTTGGTTGTTTTAAAAATATTGATACTCATATGGAAAGCCCAAGTGAACATGTTTAGGGGAGGTACCTCCAAGTATCAGTATTTTTATAAGTGCCCCAGGTTTTCCTAATCTGTACAGCCAGGGTTGAGAAGCCCTGTGCTAGGCAGGGCTTCTCAGACTTTGAATTGCAAATGAATCACCCAGGAATCTTAAACTCAAGTCTCCGATTCTGTCTGAGGTGAAGCCTAATGTTTTGTATTTGTAATGGCTCCCTGGTGATATACCAAGACTGCTGGTCCTCAGATCACATTTTGAGTAGTGAAGGGCGAGAGGAAGTGAGAACACGGAGGACTGGTAATAACTGGTTTAATATTGCCCAAATGGCCCCTGAATAGCTGCATATAAACAAAGAGAAAATATCTAAACGTAGAGAAAGGTATCTATCTTCAGCCCCTGCTTGTTCAGTATTCTATAATGAAAACAGACGTGGGTTTCATAATAACTTCTGCTCAGAAAATACTGAGAAAAAGAGCAAACAAGTTGGATTACAAATGAGTTCTAAAATAATTATAGGCTGGGGCGCAAGTCTATGCGGGTAAGATACTTTTTTTTTTAAGTACTGGGCCCAGGGATTGAACATAGGACCTCACATGCAGGAAGCTGGTGCTCGACTACTAAGCCACTTCAGCTCCCCGGAGCTGGGTTTTTCATTTGTTTGTTTGTTGTTTGTTTTTGTTTTCAGGAGGTACCAAGGATCAAAACTAGGATCCCCTACCCCTGAAATAAAAAATGTCTAAATACAGAATTGGAAAATTTGGCTTATCAACATGTATGAGAAAAAGCTGAGGGTTTTAAAACTCAATCTGAGCTTTTATGCCATGCTAAAAGAATTGTGTTACTTACAATGAGGGCAGGGTGGCTTCCTTTATTCTTAACCAGAGTGTTTGAACCGTTCTGAGTTTTGGTTTAAAAGGAGCATAGACACAGGAGAGTGTTTGGATTGCAGTGAATAGGAGGGTAAAAGAAAAGTTGATTGCCCTGGAGACATGATGGCTGCTTTCAAACCTGAGATGAGCCTTTATTTGGAAAAGAAATTAGACTTGTTCAACCAGTGAGAATAAACACAGAGACATTTTTCTCAGTATGTTAGGATGAAATGAAAAAGGAATGGATTTCCTCATGAGCTTGTATGTTTTCCATCATCGGAGCAATTCAAGAATATTCTGGATAACTGCTTAGTGGCTTGGAACTGTGGAGGGAATTCAAGCACCACATAGGAGTTAGATGAGCTATTTAACACGTGCATTTTGAAATAATTTGTGTTACTATTGTGGAACCAAGGAAACTTACAAAATATTAATTTTTTTGTTCCTCTAACATCTCTACATCTATTCAGATGTCATATTTCAACTCAACCATGATATACACTTGGAAGTGAAATTTAAATTTTATAATTGGGATATGTAGGATATATCTCCATTTGGGAGGGCAAATAAACAGCCAGTGTTTGAGCATTTGTATGACAGTGTTCTTACTAAAACTCCTTCTGAGAAGTTTCTCTCTAAAAGTGATCATTCGTTATAGAAAATCCCATTAGCTATATTTTAGTTGTTCTCAAAAAATGATCCCTTTACTAGTGGGGTATTTTTTTAGATATTATCTCATCTGGATGTTGAAATACCTATATACACACATTTAAAAACTCTCTTTACTAGTACATATTTTTAAAAAATCCTTGAATGTTTTCAAATTCCTTATTATTGAATAACATGCATGCTTTTAAAAACAAGACACAATTAACTCCAGAATTTCAAGTAGAAATTGTCTAAAAGACTAAACTCCAGTGGAAGTTCTAATCCACATAATTCATTTTAGTTCCTCAATCTTGACTGAATTTCCTGGCACCTAGGCAGCATTGCTAAGTAGATCACTGGCTAGTCCCCTTGCATACCCTCCGTGCTGTTATGTCTGACAGTGGTGTTAATATGTTGACAAATCAATCTATTCATTAATATTCAGCAGGCATGCTGGCTCTGCAAGCCTCATAAACTGCTACAAACACAGTTTAATGATTAAAATGACAATTGTTTATCTTTTGTTTCTCAAACCATTGGATTCCTGGGTCTCATCTACCCGAGGCTTATTTTCAATGGGGTTATTTTTTGTTTTGAACAATATGTAGTGAAAGAGGGACCTACAGCTGGTTCCTTTTCATGGAAAAGTGCTACTTCCAAGTTAAGTGGTTAGTGTTCTGGAACACTGTTGGATTTTGAAAACATACCATGTGGTAATGGCGATGGGCTTTCATTTAGCTTTGCTTTGTGTCTATACTGGCTGCGTTTTTCATCTCCAGTTTTGGGAGGTGGGAGGAGAACATGACTGTGACCAATTTTCTTTGAATTTAGCAAGTTGTTTATTTTTTAAAATAAATTTAGATGCTTTGGTAACGTCAGTGGTATATCCTATCCATTCTACGTTTTGTGATAGCAAATATATCACACTGTACTTAAATGTCGTCAGGGGACTGAGACCAACTGGAAGGATAAATTATAGCATGCTTATTAGAGGAAAGAAGAGGCAGAAATAATGCCATTGAGGCCTCAGAGTACCAAGTGGAAGAAACCTAAGTCACTGGTGCACTGTCATGATCTGATAATTAATATTTCCTTAAAAACAAGCTTAAGGATTAATGCAAGGGCATTTCCTTGTATGTTTCTTTTTATATGTCAAGGTTTTCTGTTTAATCTTAATTTGTGATGATACCAAGTAACCATGTGACTGAAGCTGAGCAGTAACAACACAGCAGGTGACTTGGGCCTAGATGCATCTACAGATTTCACCTGTGAACACAGAAATTGATCTTCTGTCTGCAGGGGTTGAGGGCTTGTTGTGAGACAATTTCTGCAACTGCCTCTGTGTTGATTGCTGCCTGCTTGCCTCCCTAATGCCATATAAGGGAATACCAAACTCAGAAGGAAAAAAATAGTCATTTCTCTGGTGATCTTCATGGTCCATTACCAAACTTCCCTAAATTTACCATACTTCTTTAATTGACACATCAATTCAATTTGATGATGGATGTGTACTGTTACTCTAACAAATGCTTTCCCAGTGCTGCAGGTTTGTCATCATTCCCTTAGTAAAATAACTTGCACTGAGGCAAATTATAGTTCACTTCAACTATACAGTCCACGTCACTTGGTTACTTGTGTCACTTTTCTTCTTACTCTAAAAATAAACTTGGTGGAAAACAAAAAGCTGTATAATAAAGTCATAGATAGAAAAGAAACATTTAAGAAGTGTTATGATTTTGAGCAGTTGAAGGAATGTAGGAAAAGAGGTTTTGTTTGACTTTCACACTTGAAAATTCTCTTTTGTGAGGTACCAGCTTAGAGATTTAAGATTGTATCTTCTCAATCTGTTCAGTCACACTGCAATGACCGCAGTTATAGAAAAGGAAATGTAATCCTATAGCTCCCCAGTCAATAATATTTATATACAAAATATTATACATATTGTTAGGTTAAATTTTTAGACAATTTTAGACCATGTGTGGGAGAATTAAAATTATCTAAAAATTGTGCTCCATTTATTCCTGGTTCTTTCACTTCATGTATTTTTATCCATTTTATTATTTTTTATGAAGATATATTATGGTAGAAAATGTACTTCAATCAGTAAGAAGAATTCAAAATGAAAAATAATAAAACCTCTCACCTCATTACTAGGCCCACTTTACAAAGATTACTTCTTTTAATTATTTTTTTTTCAATTCTGATAGCTTCATACTTCTAAATAATAAACCAGTATCCTTTATTTTTTTAAAGCTTTTTTTATTAAGATTTCTTTATTTCTTTATTTCTCCCCCCCTCCCCTGTTGTTTGTTCTCTGTGTCTATTTGCTGCATGTTCTTCTTTGTCTGCTTCTGTTGTTGTCAGTGGCACAGGAATCTGTGTTTCTTTTTGTTGTGTCATCTTGTTCTGTCAGCTCTCTGTGTGGGCGGCACCATTCCTGGTTAGGCTGCACTTTCTTTCACACTGGGCGGCTCTCCTTACGGGGCGCACTCCTTGCGTGTGGGCTCCCCTACGCGGGGGACACCCCTGCGTGGCAGGGCACTCCTTGTGCGCATCAGCACTGTGCATGGGCCAGCTCCTCACGGGTTAAGGAGGCCTGGAGTTTGAACCGTGGACCTCCCATGTGGTAGACCGACGCCCTAACCACTGGGCCAAGTCCGCTTCCGCTAGTACCCTTTATGCTTGATTCATTCACTTTATATCAGTGCTACTCAAAGTGTGGTCTGCAGATCATTGCCAATCCATGAATTGTTTCCTATTGGTCTATGATGGAATAAGTATAGAATGTGGGGGTAAATTTAGAAACATTTATAACTATTTGACATTTTTTTGACATTTTTAATGTATTTTACAAAGTATTGATCCATACGCTTGGAAATTAAAAAACAAAACAAACTTGACCTTTACCACAGACAGTTTGAGAAGAAACCCTTTAAAAAGTAATCATTGATTCCCTGCCACCAAGGAGGAGGATTTCATTTCAGTTTTCTCTCCTTCATTGTTTCTGTCCTCTCATAATTAATTTAGTTGTATTAAATTATTGCACTGGATACCTTTGTACTTTGAACAGTTAATGGAACACTGTAGGGGACATATATTGTTAGCAAATATATGTAACAATGGTTTAGAAGTGTTAGCTCTTATGATTAAATCATACCCTTAAACATATCCATTCACATAGGCAGAATCCTAGCGTGTACTCTGTGGTAGTCAGGGCTTTTACATCTCTCTTTACCTCTTCTCTGTTCTCTTTCTTTCTGGGGTGTCAGGAGTTTCAACATTTGCATTTTTGTGCAAAATTACAAGTAAGTCATCCATGTTTGGCCTAAAAGTTGTCTAAAATATAAAGTTAATAGACAAGATGTGGAATAACTTATATATAAAAGTATTAAATAAGAGAATGTTTTAATTCTGACACACCTGTGCATGCTATAAAGATCTTTTAATGTTTTTTTTTTCAGCCTAGGAAAAATAAAATGAACAAGATGTTTGAAAGATATTGGGGACATATGTGCCTCAATTTCCACACAGTTGCTAAAATTACAGAATCAATTATTGGTTACCTGCCAGAGCACCTGCTTAGTTTAGTGTTATGCTGTCCTCCTCCCAAACCAAGGCAAATCCATGGCTCACCCAAACCCACCTCTATAGATTCCTTGAATTCCTTTATGTCATTCATTTTTTTTACAACTCTGTGATGGAGGCAGGAATCATAACTCTGTCTTACAAATGAGGAATCAAAGCAAAGCTTCAGGAAGCTAAGTGGCAGCCAATGAGAATGGCAGATAAGAGGAGATACGAAACTGTTGACTGCTGCCTTTATTCTTGACTTCAGAATCAGAGGCCCCTAGAGTTTTATTTCTCTTTACCTGGACTCTTCATGGTTCTGTGGTTTAAATTACCTTGAGACTGACATAATGACATAATCTCAGCTGACATAATGACATAACTCAGAACTAACTTTTATATATATTCAAACATGCTGTTCACACACCAGCAGACAGAAAACTCATTTGCCATTGGAGCCTTGGTTAGCCAACAATATAACTCCTTTGTCTTGAAGGCAAGGCTGAGTTAGATAACAGTACTGAAGAGAGAGGTCAGGTAAGTTCTAAACTGATATGTGAATCATTCAGAAAAGTGAGAGTTCTTAACTTCCACCCTAGCAGGCCTCCATATCACTTAGTTTGAATAGCAGGAAATTTCCAGTGCTTTGACATATCTATAATCAAGGAAATGCATACATCCTTATCAAATGTAAATGCCTTTTTGCACTATCATCCTGTATAATTCTCTCTTTCCAATTACCATATCTCTTACTTTTCATTTTTTAGTGACTGGCCTAAGTTTCTTCTCCTCTAAATATGCTATTCTGACTGGTCAAGTCCACAGCGATTTCTCCTCTTCTGACCATGGAGACCCCAATTGTATACCTTGCTAACAATTAGAAGAAATAAATTACATTGCTTTTCAGAATTCATATAACCTATCTCCCCAACTAACTCAAGTTCCTTGAAGAATATTTTATGTTTCGTGTACTTTTGTATTACCTATGGTACATATACAATAGAGTTGTCCAACAAGTGTTTCTTGATCCACTGGCATCTATGCCTCTAATCTCTATTACCAGTGATAATTAAAATGTTCATAGTTTACAGTTTATTTATTTCTGGTATCTACATAGCAAGGCCAGAAAATTTCCATAATACTCTCTGATACCAGCCAGTGGATATTATTTCTTTCTCAACTCCAAGAAAATTTTAAAAATGTGGAGGTAAATTTCCCTATGTCCCCCACTTGGATGACAGAAAAATGTGTAGTTGGCTTCCAAGATATTCCATATTTGCAATCTGGTAAGAACATCAAGTTATGTTATTGGATTTCTAGATTAGAGGTTCAATGCATAAAAGTTAACTATATTTAGAGGTAATGTTTCCTAACAAAGGTATTGGCCACAAGGTTATAATGATATTAAAATTCCCTCTCTTCTGCCTCTAAGAAAAGAAAAATTATTACACTTGACTTTTTGCCCTTGTTTGAATTATCCTAAGTAATTATTCCTCTGGTATACATGATAATTCTTTTGTAGGTCAAGGATTCATTTAAGATATATCCATCCATCTATGATTTACAGCTAATTAGAGGATATTCAAGGTTGTTGCTAATGGTAACTCTAAGCCCCAATAATGGATAGTTTTTGCCATTTAGTATCAACAGTAGTAAGAACTTAATTTTCCTTAGGAAGCTTATACAGGCTCTTTTCCTATTTCTAGGCCACCACATGCAAGAAAAGGTGGCAAATAAGAGATGTTTATCTATGAATGTGTTAGTCTTTTTAAGTGGGGACAATCTGAACAAACTTAGAATTAAACATTGCCTGTAAACTAGAAGAGAAGGAGCACAGTGTAGTGATTAATGAATGTAGGCTCAAACCATTTGGGTATAAATTCTGGGACTGTTGCTTATTTAGCTTTGTGATTTTGACCATTGATGCTACCTCTTTTGCCTTAGTTTTATCATTTGAAATGTAGGCATAATAGTAAAATCTATCTAATGGCATTGTTGTGAGCATTAAATAAGCTTATTCAAGCAAAGCATGCTCATTTTACTGGTCAAGGAGTTCCTTTATGAAGCACTGACTAGGTCATTTTCTCTGCTCTGACTGCCCCACCATTTTTAAAAAATGCTCTCTTTTTCTTTTCAGAGCTTGGAAGATGTATTAAAAAGAATGCAACTACAAATAATGCAACACTGCTAAGATGAACTATCCTAAAGAAATCATCAGAGATACAAATAAAAATTACACATAAGAATGTTCTAATATTGTTGTATTATCATTACAACAATGTATAAATATTTACAGGTTCTAAGGAACTATACCAAAATATTATTAGTTAACTGTTTCCTTTTTTTTATTATTATTATTAAAGATTTATTTCTCTCCCCTTTCCCCCCTCACCCTCTGTTGTCTGCTCTCTGTGTCCATTCGCTGTGTGTTCTTCTGTGACTGCTTTTATCCTTATTAGCGGCACCGGGAATCTGTGTTTCTTTTTGTTGCATCATCTTGTTGTGTCAGCTCTCCGTGTGTGCGGTGCCATTCTTGGGCAGGCTGCACTTTCTTTTGCACTGGGTGGCTTTCCTTATGGGGTGCACTCCTTGTGCATGGGGCTCCCCTACGAGGGGGATACCCCTGCGTGGCACGGCACTCCTTGTGCACATCAGCACTGCGCATGCGCCAGCTCCACACGGGTGAAGGAGGCCCAGGGTTTGAACCGCGGACCTCCCATGTGGTAGGTGGACGCCCTATCCACTGGGCCAAGTCCACTTCCCAGTTAACTGTTTCTTTCAGGTTCTTTCATCTTCCATTTCCTCTGTATTATATGTGCATTTCACCAAAAGACATTTTCTCCATTTCTTCAACTTCTTAACCCACCTCAATCAAGCTGAGCCCCTATTCCACTGGGCACTTTACATTAAGATTTATTAGATTAATGATTTATAATTGAATTAGTAATAGAACACCTAAGGATTAAACCATTATAATTTTTGAATGGACAAAGTTACCTTCATGAGAGATTTCCTTCCAGGGATTTGGTGGATACATGAAAGCTGCATTCTGGATTTGGTCATGTATGTCTTCATCTTCATTAAATGGAAATGTGCCACTTAGGCTTACGTAGATGATGACCCCAACGGACCACATATCTAGAGAGCGATTATAGCCCTTGTTCCTTAGTACTTCAGGAGCAAGATAGGCTGGGGTGCCCACCACTGACCTCCGGAAAGACTTTTCTCCAATGATCCGGGCAAAACCGAAATCACAAAGTTTCACCTGTTGATAATAAGTTTGCAGAAATGGTAAGTTCATCAATTTTGTACTTATGTGTGTCTTAGCCAACTCCACCACAGACAGCTATACTACTTTTACAGAAAGTAGTAAGGATTTGTCATGGTAGAAGAGCTATTTTCCATGTTATGTACTTAAAGACAGTTGTTTATGTACTGATACAAAGAATAAGATTGTTACTCATAGAAAGATCATTTAGACATGTGACAATAGGTATACTGAGAAATGGGTATTATTGCTTTATAAAGAAGGGAAACGTTAAGCAAATCACTGAAGTAGAAGACTTAAAGGCTTATTATAATTAAAGGCTGAAGGGTAAGCACAGGGACACATTGTGCTATCCACAATAATCCTCAGAAATAACTCTGCATTGGCACCTACACAGGAGCCGAAGGAACTAGGCATGCAGGAGAGCCATCCTGGTCACGGCATTTCAGGATACATGGTTTCCCTCGGGAGAGATTCTGTTATATTCCAGCCTCTGAGTTGAGGAAAGGAAGAACATTTTTCCCATATTCCTGAGAGCAAAGCTGAAGTTTAATATTTTGCCCAGTATGAGAAGAATGGTAACAGATCTGGCACTTGTAAGTTTTTTCACTCTCAGGCCAATGCTTTAAATGCTGGCCTATGGCTCCTAGTTCTTTAGGATCTGTGCAAAACAGAAGCTGAAAAGCAGAAGGAGAAGGTATTGCTGTGTATTATTATATATTATATATTAACACAGGCTGACCTGAGGAGCCAGAATGACAAAGTAGCAGTCCCAAAAATGCAGTGAGGAAATGAATGAAAACAAAACAGGCAAAATATGAAACAAATAGAGATTTCGAGAAAAAAGAAAGGTGAGAGAATGCTGCATGAGAGCAAGGGATGCTGTCAGCTGACTTTTTGCTCAGGGATGTTTTTATACTTGCCTGAGGGAAGGGATCGGCTGATGCTAGCAACACGTTTTCTGGTTTGAGGTCACAGTGAACAATATTTTTAAAGTGAAGATGTCGCAAAGCAACAAGGATCTATAAAGAAGAAAACCAAAATAATTTTAATTCAGTCTAGTGGTTTGTTTCAAAGTGTTTTCTATCAGGACATAAAGTAAAAGGGCAAGTGAAAACCCACAATGAACAGCCAAAGCTTCTTTACACTCAAAACATTGTTTCTAAGAAAAGTTCAGTGGAAAAAGTAGCATATTATGATATTCATAACACAACCAAGACAGGTGTAGATAAAATAATATGATAATAGCTAACAGGGATACCCATTCTTAAATATTTTCAAAGAACCAGGACTTTACCACTGTCCATTTTAGCATTCCACGGATAGCGTTCGTGCATACATATTGCAAATTTGTTATGTTGGACCTAGATAACACAGATATAAACCAGGTAATACAGTAAGGCACTGAAAGCTTTTCTAGTGCAGTTTAAACTTGGAAGTAGGTACTAAACAACAAGGCTAGAAAACTGTAGTTAAACAGTGGTAACATTTGATATTAAATATTAAATCTTTTTTCCTGTCTCTAATTGATTTCTTACCTGAGTAATTAAAAACTTCGTTATGTGCTCTGGCAATCTGCCCTTTTCACTTGACAAGATCATCTCCAGCATGTCTCCATGGAGTTTTTCCATAACAACAAACACTCTTTCAGGCGTCTCAAACATACACTCCAAATTTACAACACCAGGGTGATGAAGGTTCTATTAAAGATAAATAAAGCACTTGAAGAAAATGATTTTTTTGATACTGTTTGGCAAGCTCACTGATTATACAAAACTGTTCAAGTTAAAGCTTTGGAGAAACCCACACTTAAGATTTTTTTAACACCTCTAAATTCCACATGTGCTGCCTTATATTTTTGAAATTCTAATGTCTCCAAAAAATACATCTTTACTTTCTATGCATAATGAAATTATCTTTCCCATGCTAAAAATCCAAGTTCTAGCACAGTGAATTGTTAATTAGATTTTAATTAGAATACCATATTGAGAAATCTGCAATTTCTTAGAATCATCTCCAATATTAAGCATGCTGTCCTAAATAGGCAGACAAGGCCATATCTACAAAATGGTAAACATTTACTATAGAAAAAAATAAATGTAGTGCTTCCTACAGCACTGATGAAGCAACTTAATCAAAACCTTGGCCCAGAAGAGCCCTCCTATTGGAAGCTAGAGGACTTTGTTAATGAAATTCTTTTACTTAGGGATAATGAACACCAGAAAAATAATGAAAAAATAATTATTGAGTTGCTGCTTTGTCCAGGACCCCATGCTAGGTGATACTCCTGCATGGCTCTACATGGTTCTCAAGAACCCAATAAATAATTCTGCAATACATGACTAGTGACTGGTAGGCTGCAATTAGCTTGACATGTTCATTGTCAATATGTCAAATAAAATTACTCAACCTTAGACTGTCCCTTGACTAATGCTTAAGACTTTCTCTGGGTCATCAACAAATCCTTTGATCATTTTATCTTTATTTTTTCCTGTGCACACCATAAAAATTTCCTAATAATTCAGAAACTATTCTATTTATATTTCTATGATAAGCTGAAAGAAAAATCATCATAAACACTACCAAAACAAAAAACAGGGACTAACTTAAATGTGCTAATAACTGAGCAGAGAAAAAAATTAAATGTTTTATTTTAGGAAAAAAAAATCCAGTGAGGAATAATATTGTATATAAAATGAAAATTTCACAAATTACTTAAAATTTGAAGTGGTTTACTATCCAAAAAGCTCACAGATGGATACTGGGTGGTAAGCAGCAGAAGGGGTAGTGGGTGAATAGACAGTGTTGCAGTTGTCCTATGTGCCACCCATTGCGAAGGAGAGCCTGGCAACGACTGAATACTGTGCCAGGCTACAGCAAGCAGTAGCTCCTATGACAATAACTTGCCTCTCAGCATCCTCTTACTTTGACTATTATGGAAGCTCCAGATTGTTAAGTGGGAACCTCTAATATTATTGCACATATCTGTTTTATATTCACCATGTAATACCAGTGATGACATTGCTCGTACAGTTGGATGTGAGAACATATCTCCTGCTAACCTAACCCTGTGCCCAAGGCTTTCTCAATTTTTGTTCTTTTATCCCCTTCCTGATAAAGAAGACATACCAATTGGGTAGACGACTAACCTCTGGGTGTCCAAGGGTCACGGCTGTTCTCTTTTGAATCAATGATTATAGCAGGCACTTCAAGGATGACATTAGAGTGTCCTGCCTATATTATGATTTTCGTGGGACTAGTCTACTATGAGATGCGTACCTTCCTCTTTAAGTATCTTCTTAACTGATTCTTTTTTCTACTTAATCTAACTTTGAGTACTCAAGCAGTGTCCTTGGAAGTTTGACTTCTTTAAATGGCCAAGGCTTCACTGTCTGGGTGGGGAGTAGGAACAATGAATAAGAGAGGAGCAGACCAACAGAGGTAGAGGGCAAGGCCAGGGGCTCTCCTGTTGTGGGCAGAGGAGAAACCAGAGGGTGAAGGAGGAACTAGAGGTTAAGGGAGAATGACCTCTGGGGTACAGGGAGGACAGGCATGGTGCTGGAGCTGTTCAGCCTGCTGTTTCTGCTGACCTCGTCTTAGGTGTTGAAGCTTGTGGGGGCAGGATGGTGGAAGGCGAGGGGAGTGAGCAGACTTCATGACCAGTAATGAAACTGGCTTTGGAACATGACAACTAGGAGGCTCTTCTACCAAATTATCCCAGATACATGTGGAGTATCAACTCTCATGTCTCTGGCTGAGTTCCTTTAAGCACATGAGTTCTTAAAGTTACTGCAATCTTTCACTCAATATATCCCTCTTTCCTTTCCCTACTCTAAAACATCATTGGAGGATTTCCTATTCAGAAGGTAGGAATTTAATATATGTTATCTAAGTGACATATGGGAAGGATTCAAGAGAGCATTCACTGCAACTATTTTGCACCATGCTAACGGAAGCTCTGAAGGACTCAAGAAATGTTGTTCAGTAACATCATCATAATAAGGATAAGGGAAAATGTTTGCTATCTTATCACAAAGGTATGTAGATCTTTCGAAGTAAATTCAATGACAGCATCAGACTAAGGTCAGATATACACAACTGGGAAAAATACTTTAGGATAGTTTAAACCCATATATCCATTGCACCCCTTGCACTTTTATGCAAACCTTTATGCTTTATAGGCTTGCTAAAGAAAACATTGGGTGGCATCTGAAATATCTTTCTGATAGCAAAAAGATTTTATTTTTTCTGCATAGCTGATAGGTTGACTTTTAAAAGTTTATTATGGATGGTTAAGATAAGACCATTATAGGTGCTTACTCATGAACTATATTTTTTTAAATTAAACCAAACAGTGAAAATTGTTCTTATATTTGATAGTAAGAAAAGAAAGCAAACCAGGATATAAATATTCGAACTCTCTATATTATATTTATGAAAAATCTTCCTTTGGTCCAGAGAATGTAATATTTGAAGATTTAAAATAGAAAAAAAATTTAAGCTATTTTTTTCTGTTGTCATGTATTATTCATATCAACCTTTTTAATATCTTAAGAACAACTCTAAGATAAAATTCAATCAAACTGGTCCAAGTGACTTGTTCACTTTCATTTTTTTATATAAAATAGGATATAATTTCCCAAACTTTTCCTCCTAATGTCCAAAGTAACTGAATTAATTTAAAAATGGTGCAAAGACTTCAAAATCAACTAGGGCATAGTAGTGTGCAGAAAACATTTTGCGAACTTTTCAGGCCTGTCTCAGGAATTCAGAAAATAAATTTCATGGCAGAGCAAGCCAAATCAGTGTACAGAAATCTTTGGCCATCTGCTTGTTGCATTTAAGTAATTTAATTTTCAGGAAATGAAACATTTGGTCAAGTACAGGAAATAATAGTGTCCATTCACACATAACAGATTGATGACATATCCATGGGGTGAATATAAGTAATTTTTTCAGAGTCTGGGAGAAAATATCATTTGGAGATATAGACAAAATTTTTCATGATCCATGTTTCCTAGAGAATTTGTATGTACTCAATGGAAAATAGTCACAAAAAGCAAAGGCCCTACAATATGGAGAAACACATAAATAACAATAAAGATTTAACTAACTTTAATTTTTACTTTATATATACATTCTAGTTATATTGTGTTTTTGGGGGATTCATGTTAAACAATATTTCATTTGTACTTCCTTTCTTTAATTCTAATCACTGTTGCTTTTATGGAAATCTAAAGTTGAAAAATTATTTCATATATTTATCTGTGATATGTTAAAGTTGTCATATTTTTCCTTCTTTTAATCCACTTTTAAGATCATTATACTCATCATATGAAAGATGGGAAAGAGAAGAATTAGGCTCAACATAGCTTTTTAACCACACAGCCATATTATGTGTTAACCACACAGCCATATTATGGCTACACTTGACTCCCTTTCTACCAAACCACTAAAATGCTCTGACTCATATCAAGACAGGAAAACATTAAACTTAAAAGTAATAAGCCCAGGATCTAAGATCCAAGTGTCATGAAGGGCAGTGAGGGTGGTTTTGAAAATCCTTCTATGATTATTGTACTCAGGACGAAAAATAAAGAATGAAAATGGGATGTGCAGAGTTACAGTAAGGATCACTCTACCCCACCATTGTGCTTAGAAACGGCCTTTCAGTGCACTGCTCTTTCTCTGTTTTTGATGTAGCCTGACCAGGTATGACTATGAGGAAAGCCTCAAGGCCTGGAGTATACAGTTGGGAACACGGACTTGGGAAACATACTGCCTGAGTCTGAATTCCAGCTCTGCCACTCTTGGCTTTGGGCAAGTTACTAAACTCTTTTAGGTGCCTCAGTTTCTCCATGTGGAAAATGGGATGATGATAATATGTCTATCTTGTCCCATATCTAGGACCTAATTATTATTTAATATATACAAAATACTTGGAATAATGCCTGGTTCATAGTAAGTGTGTTATTATTTTTATTGTCTTTGAGCAGATTTTCTATAATTTGAAAAAGATCTGGGCCAAATTTTCCTCTTTAGTCTGATGATTTTATAGAAAACACCATAAAATGAAACTTCTGCTTGCCTTTTACTTAACAGAGGCTACACGAGGTAAGTATGAACTGTCATATACTTGCACCTTCTACTCTGTCATCCCTCACTCTTCCCTTGCTGTGTTTTCAGACCTCAGTGATGGCAGAGATGCTTCTGCTCTTAGGTCAGTCAGTCAAGGACTGCATGTTAGACCACATCAAAGCTCTCCTGGTGAGAATGCAGAGTATTTAGTTATTGCATGTGACCATGTTCCCAAATCATGTACAGGTGGCAAAAAGTCTACAATTTAAATATGCTCACACTTCAGTTATTATTATTATTTTTAGGAGGCAACATATCTCGGTAAATTTCATTTGCAAAGTCTTAGAAATACATGTTGATATTAAATAAGACTAAATAAATCTAACATAAATTGTCAGAAGGAGAGACACACACAACATTATTTTAACAAGAGTAGTTATAACAACCCATCTTCCTGTGGATGGGTATCACTGACTAACATTCATATCTATGGGTCACAATCAAATTTAACCCATCAGACTTTAGGAACTCAGACATGCTCAGACATTCCTGGTGAGAGGTGTTTGCTCAAACCAACCATCAGAAATAGAATGTAATTAAATGTTTGTTATGGCACTAAATCAACACAGGTCAATTTGTTCAAATATTTGTGTAAGAAATAAGTTGAAGTATCCCTATCAACTGCTGATGACAATAAATATATCTTGCCCTGAGAGCAAGAAATGGAGTCAACTTTTAGGCAGCTAGCTTATAATGGAAAATTTAATATTACTACTTTTTGTCCCTCCTAAATTAGCTCTGAATCAACACAGTACTTTCCTGTACATCCTATTAAGTGAAATTGACTCACGGGGAAAACAAAAGGATCAATTCAATATTCTCTCAGCAAAAACTAACTTGAAGTCCAAAGCATAGTTACAGTATTCAGGAATATCCATAAACCTATCCAAACACCTTCTACTTATTCTTCACGTTCTTGATTCTGGGAGTGCTTCAATCTAGCTTTGGATTCCAGGGTTGTTGCAAATACATGATAAACATAATCAGTTCTCTTTTTTCCCTATAAAGAAGGGAGGGGAATATGCAGAAAACAGCATATACAAAAACCCTTTCATCATCTGTCATGTTTCCAGCCTTTCTTGACTTTTCACCAGGTAGAAAAATAGCATCAGGAATTCCTGTTAAGATCAGAAGTACAAATGGGAAATTTTAAAAATGAAATCAAGAAGTTCTTAGCCCATCTTCTGGGTCTCATACCCTGAGATTTCAATGGTGTCAATATATGATTAAAGTTGAATTTGATATTGTATTTCTTGGGGGAGGAGCAGCTGATTTTTAGAGAACTTTGGAAAGACCCTCACACAGCAAGGATCTTGTATGTATCTCAGTACCCACCTATCCCTACCTCCCATACAAGGCCTGAATTTCAAGTTGAATTTAGATGAAAGGATGTAATATTTGAGAACAAACAACAAAGACTACAAACAGAGAATTAATGACTGAAGGAGACCTTTAAAAAAAATCAGTTAGTAAACATTCCACCCATTAAGTATGATCCCTTCCTTCCATGCCATTACTGGGTTTGTGTTTTTTGGAAAGGCAAGAATAAAAAATACAGCTTATCATAATAAATACATTAGAGTGTGTAGATCAAGGTATGTTTATTGTATAACAAAAAAAAATTGAAAAAGTTCAGATATTTCATCTGCAAAGTCATAGAAATACATATTAATATTAAACTAGAACAAAATAAAGCTAACATATATCGTTAGAAGGACACACACAACATTATTTTAAGAGTAGTTATAAAAACCCAAAATTCCTTTTCCTAAGTGTACTCCCCATCCCCTTGTTCTGTTTGTTTCCTCATTTTTTGCATATTAAATGATATAAATTGCCAAATATTTTTTTTCTATTTGGCATCAAATACATATAAATGGAGAAATATCCAGAAAACTTTATTTCCTATAACTCTACCTTGTTGAAAACTTGAACCCGTAATCTAGTCTTGGTTCTAGACTTAAAGTGTAATTTTTAGCTTATCATGGCACTGTAGCCCAGCTTATCAGTTTAGATGTCAGCACTCCAGAAAACATAACATTCTATTGTAATGTTAAATGACCTGGTTAGATAATCCTTTTTATGCATTATATACTAGATAATGGGAACTGGAGTGAGTATATAAGTTCTACTGGACAAGGTCAGAATACTGAATACTATGTGCAAAAATGTCACATGGTAAGTTTTTTTCATCTGTAAAGGGTTCTGTGGTCAAATGTGTTTGTTTAATGGCATGTTCTTAAAGTTAAACAGGTTCTTAATTACGGCGGAATTTCTCAGAATCTTTGATAAGTAAAAGACTGTTTATTTCACTTCCAAGATGTGGATAACCTGGATATAGTACCCATTTCCCAAACTGTCTTATAATGAAATGCACGTTTTTTTATCCCTCATTTTCATAAAACACTTTATTATATCATTAACTTAGTCCCCCATTCCTGTGTAGCTGGCATGCAAGGCAGCACAATTTTAACCCATAATTAAGGAAATTGAAGTTGGAAAAGGTTTACCAAAAAATGGAAAAGTTTTGACTTAAAACCTGGCCTGTCACTATGACTAACTTCTAACTTAACACAATATTTATTTGACAATTTTTCTAAGTTAATTTACTTTTTCTTATAACAGATCCTTGGTTTATTATCTTATATACATACACACACACGCGCATAATCTATGGGTTTTTGTTTTTGAAACATTCAGAAGACAGATTACTTTTGAGCAACAAAACATGAAAATTTTTCAAGCAATAAAATACAAAGATGTGAAGAAATGAACATATTAGATGAAACAATAAAGTATCCTTCAGTACACACTAAAAGAGAAAATCCCCCAAATTTGCACAGTTTTCTCTAGAGAAAGAATTTGTTTCTTCAGGATTAAAAAGAATGCTTTCCATTCCTTTTTTAAAAACAAGTTTGCAAACATTTTCCTTGTCCCACCCACACTTAGCACTGTTAGTCCCATTTTCTATCATGATTATCTCTTCTCCACCTACTCCTGATGATCTTTATAGACAAAGAGAACAAAGCCATTAATCTAGAAGATATATTTTCTTAACCTTATTCCAAGAAGACAAATTACTATGTGTTTTGGACAAAAAGGGTTGAAGATAAGGAAGATTTTATCATTTTATTGGCCTGCCAGGCAATTCTATACCTCCTGTTTCTTTACCGGTGGCTGCATAATTTGTTCAACAACTATTTCCTGGGTGCCTACCAGTTGCCAGGCATTATGTTAGGTATGTTCAGCCCCATGCAAAGTTTTGAGTCAACCATGTTATTTGTTATGATGCTAAAATTATGTTTCTTGAGTTTCCCTATTTAGGGGATTCAACATCAAGATATCTGGTCTTCTAAACTGGTTCCTGCGAGCTAGACTTAAAACATATTGGTGGCAGTACTAATACGATCTAATACGTATGGAACCTTTACTTCATTCCAACCATTGCCAAGAGGAATCGTTTCTTATAACATCCCGATAAAGATTTTAGATAGAAGGTGAGGCTTGGAGAGCTAAGCAAGTTGCCCAAGCTCACAGAATTCTTAAATAACAAGTCTGAGACTGGAACGCAGGCAGGCTAGCTCCAGAACCAGGACCCAGAATCTTTGCTATACCTTGCCTTTGACTCAAATCTATTTAGAACGTGGGTCCTGCCTTTTAACCAGCAAGCTTCAGAGGACATGCTACTTCTGCCTACCACCCTTGGTCTCATGACCTATCTCAGCATGTTTTCTGGACCTCTGAGCTCTGCCTGTCATCAATCTTCCCACCACAGTGTCTCCTCTACTTAACTATGACATGCACTTGGATGATATGCCTTGAAAACTGGAATATCATATTTTCCTGACTGGTTGGACTCTATTTCTAAATGCACACACAACAACAATGTTGTTCTGTGTTACTAAATCTCTTCCCAATCTTGAAGTTTCACTACCTTATAAATTTGCACTATGACCTGTTCTCTGATTTCCTTTGAGCCCAATGTCCATTTTCCCCTCCTAGGGCTCAGCTTTTGCAACTAAATTATTTTTTAATGTCTGTCATTTTTTTTTAAACAAATCAATTTTACTGATTGATATTAATAAAGCATAGAACTCATCAAAAGTGTTCAATCAATGGAACTTAGTATTATCACAGTCATGCATTCATCGCTTCCATCATTATTAGAGCACTTTCATTATTTCAATAATAATATTAATAATAAACTAAATATACAAGCAAACAAATAAGAAATTCTTCATCTCTCAGTCTTTCTGTGTTTACCCTGCCATACATAGTTGCTATTTCTGGCTATTCTTGCACATTTATTTATTTATTTATTAAGCAGTTTTACTGAGATACATACCATACAATCTATCTAAAGTGTATAATCACAATATTGTGCATTCATCACCACAAAAAATTTTAGAGCAATTTCATTACTTCAAAAAGAAAAACGTCACTGCTTTGAGCAGCCCTTTCCCAGCCCTACATAACCACTAATTTAATTTCATTTTTATAAATTGATTTATATTTACATTTTATATAAATTGAATCATACAATATATAGTACTTTGTGTCTGATTTCTTTCACTTAGAATGATTTTTTTTCTGTCTGATATCAACATCTTGTAGCATTAACATGCATTTGTTCAGCTTCAAAGAAAAATGGTCTTATATATGTAATTTTATGTATTTACTATGCTATATAGTTCCATGTTACTTTTTCTTAGCTTTCCTTTTAATAATATACATTTCCCTTTACATCACTTTCATATCCACATAACAGTACTGTTGTTACCAACATTATGTTGGGCTTTCACCTTTTTATATTCATTTCCAAAGATTAAGACACATACTTTTTAACAATTCTGCACAAGTTAACCCTCACTTTCCATTCTCTAACCTCACTCTATTTTCTGACAATCCATATTCAAGTTATTAACTTCATGAGTTTACACAATATATTTAGTTCACAGTAGCACAATCATACAGTATTTGTCATTTTGTGCCTGGTTTGCTTCACTCAACATAATGTCCTTCTGGTTCATATGCTGTTATATGCTTTATGACTTCATTTTTTCTTCAAGCTGCATAATATTCTATTGTGTGAATACACCACAGTTTGTTTATCCATTCATAAGTTGATGGACACCTGGGTTGTTTCCAGCTTTCGGCAGTTGTAAATAACATCACTATGAACATTGATGTGCACATGTCTATTCATGTCACTGCTCTCCGTTCTTCTGGGTATATAGCCAGTAGTGGTATTGGGTCACGGGGCAAGTCTAAATTCAACTTCTTTAGGGCCTGCCAAACAGTTCTTCAAAGTGGCTGTACCATTCTACATTCCATCAACAGTGAATAAGTATTCCTATCTCTCCACATCCTATCCAACACTTGCAGTTTCCTGTCTTTTTAATAGTGGCCATTCTGATAGTGTGAGATGATAGCTCATTGTAGCTTTGATTTGCATTTCCCTAATTGCTAGTGATGTTGAACACATTTCATGTGTTCTTTTGCCACTTGCAGTTCTTCTTTGGAGAAATGTCTATCCAAGTCTTTTGCCCATTTTTAATCTGGTCGTTTTCTTTTTATTGTTGAGTTGTGCCATCTCTTTTTATAGATCATGGCTATTAAGTTAATTATAGGACATGTGATTTCCAAATATTTTCTCCTGTTGAGTGAGCTGCATTATTATATACCTTTTGACAAAGCCCTGTGGGGTGCAAAAGTATGTAATTTTTGAGGAGGTGCCATTTATGAATTTTTTTCTTTTGTTGCTTTTGCTTTGAGTGTAAGGTCCAAGAAACCACCACCTGCCACAAAGTCTTTAAGATGTTTCCCAACATTTTCTTCTAGTTGTACTATGGTCTTGGCTTTTATATTTAGGTCTTTGATCCATTTTCCTTTGATTCTTTTATTTATTTATTTATTTATTTATCTATTTATTATTTATTTATTTCTCTCCCCTTCCATTGGGCCAAGTATGCTTCCCTGCATCGATTCTTTATAGGGAGTGAGATAAGGGTCTTCTTTCATTCTTTTGGTTATGGATATCCAGTTCTCCCAGCACCATTTGTTGAAGAGACTGTTTTGTCCCATTAACATAGTCTCAGTAGGTTTGTCAAAAACCAGTTGTCCATAAAGGTGAGGGTTTTTTCTGGACTCATTTCTATTCCACAGATTGATTGGTCTATTTTTGTGCCAATATCATGCTGTTTTGACCACTGTAGCTTTGTAACATGTGTCAAGGTCAGGCAGTGAAATTCCTCCTATGTTGCTCTTCTTTTTTAGAATGCTTTTGGCTATTTGGGTGCATGTTCCCTTCCAAATGAATTTGGTAATTGCTTTTCTATTTCTGTAAAGCAGGATGTTAGATTTTTAATTGGTCTTGTATTGAATCTATGTATCAGGATTGACATCTTCACAGTATTTAGCCTTTCAATCCATGAACAAAGGAATGTCTTTCCATTTCATTAGATCTTCACTGATTTCTTTTAGCATTTTTTTGTAATTTTCTGCATACGGATCCTGCATTTCCTTGGTTAAATTGATTCCTAGGTATTTGAGTATTTTTGTTGCTATTGTAAAAGGAAGATTTTCCCTGATTTCCTTCTCTGATTGTTCAATACTAGTGTATAGAAATACTACTGACTTTTGCGTGTTGATCTGATATCCTGCCACTTTGTTAAGCTCATTCATTAGCTCGAGTAGCATTTTTGTAGACATTTCAGAATTTTCTAAATGTAAGATCAGGCCTCTGCAAATAGTGACAGTTTTACTCTTTTCCTATTTGGATGCCTTTTATTTTATTTTATTTTATTTTATTTTATTTTTCTCGTCTAATTGCTCTAGCTAGAACTTCTAGTACAATGTTGAGTAACAGTGGTGACATTGGCATGCTTGTCTTGTTCCCAGTCTTAGAGGGAAAGTATTCAACATTTCCCCATTGAGTACAATATTGGCTGTGGGTTTTTCATATATGACTTTTATCATATTGAGGAATTTTCCTTCTATTCCTATGTTTTGAATTGTTTTTATCAAGGAAGTATACTGGATTTTGTCAAATGCCTTTTCTGCATTGATTGAGATTATCATGTTTGCTTATTTTTCTCTTCAGTTTGTTAATGTGGTCCATTACACTAATTTATTTTCTTATGTTGAACCACCCTTGATACCAGGAATAAATCCCACTTGGCCATGAAATATAAGTCTTTTGATATGCTGTTAGATTCTATCTGCAGGTGTTTTGTTTAGAATTTTTGCATCTATTTTCATTGGAGAGATTGGTCGGTAATTTTCTTTTCTTGTATTGTCTTTATCTGGCTTTGGTCTTAGGGTGATAATGGTTTCCCTCCTTAAATTTTTTGGAAGAGTTTAAACAGGACTGGTGTTTATTCTTTTCAAAGTGCTTGGCAGAATTTACCTGTGAAGCCATCTGGTCCAGGACTTTTCTGTGTTGGAAGATTTTTGATGACTGATTCAATCTCTTTAAATGTGACTGGCTTGTTAAGTTCTTGTATTTCTTGTCGCATCAGCATAGTTTGTGCATTTCTAGGAATCTGTTCATTTCGTCCATGTTGTCTAGTTTGTTGGCATACAGTGTAATTATCCTCTTATGATCATGGGGTCAGTTATAACTTTTTTCCTTTCAATTCTGATTCTATTTACTTACATCTTCTCTTTTTTTCTTTGTTAGTCTAGGTAAATTTTTGTCAATTTTATTGATCTTCTCAAAGAACTAGCTTTTGGATTTTTAAATTTTCTCTCTCTTTTTTTGGTTCTCAATTTTATTTATTTCTGCTCTAATCATAATTATTTCTTTCCTTCTGCTTGGTTTGGGAAGGGTTTGCTGTTCTTTTTCTAATTTCCCAGTTGTTCAGTTAGATCTTTGATTTTGGTTCTTTCTTCTTTTTTAATATAAGTGTTTAGGGCTATAAATTTCCCTCTCAAGACTGGCTTGATGTCTTCCGTAAGTTTGGATAAGTTGTATTCTTGTTTTCATTAGTCTCACTATATTTACTAATTTCATTTGCAATTTCTTCTTTGATGCACTGGTTATTTAGGAGTGTGTTGTGCTGCCTTCACACATTTGAAAATTTACCTCTTTCCTGTCTATTATTGATTTCTAGTTTCATTCCATTATGATCTGAGAAGGTGCTCTGTGTAATTTCAGTCTTTTTATATTTATTGAGACCTGCTTTGTGACCTAACATGTGGTCTATCCTGGAGAAAGATCCATGGGCACTTGAGAAGAATGTATAATCTGCTGAGTTTGGGTGTAACATTCTGTATATGTCTGTGAGGTCTAGCTCATTTATCATATTGTTCAAGTTCTCTTTTCCTTTTTGATCTTATGTCTAGTTGTTTTATCTAATGACGTGTATGTTGAAGTCTCCAACAATGATTGTAGAGATGTCTATTTCTCACTTCATTTTGCCAGTTTGCCTCATGTATTTTGGGGCACCCTGGTAGGTGCATAGATATGATTATTATTTCTTCCCTTTTACTAATATATAAATGGGTTCTGTATCTCTTGTAACTTTTTTTGCATTTAAAGTCTGTTTTGTCCAATATTAGTATAGCTACTCTTACTCTTTTTTGGTTATTATTTGCATAGAGTATCTTTTTTCCAACTTTTTGCTTTCAGCTGGATCTAAGGTAAGTCTCTTGTAGGCAGCATATGGATAGCTCTTTTTTTTAATCCATTCTGTCAGCCTAAATCTTTTGATTGGAGACTTTAATCTAGTCACATTCAATGATATTACTGTAAATGTATTCTTGGCTTCCATCATATTATTCTTTGGTTTTCATATGTCATATCTTATTTTCATCTGTCTTTTTGCTCTTTTAGTTATCCTTTCTACTATTATTTCATCTATACTCTCCTCCAAGCCTCTCTTGTCTTTTTCTTTCAGGCACTAAGGCTTCCTTTAATACTTCCTGCAAAGGTGGATTCCTTTTTAAAAACTTTTAGTTTCTATATATTATTTTAAACTCCCCTTGATATTTGAAGGACAATTTTGCTTGACAATGAATTCTTGGCTGGTGTTTTTTTCTCTTTCAGTATTCTAATTGTATCATAATACTGTCTTCTCACCTCTATGGTTTCTGACAAGAAATCAGCATGAAGTCTTACTGGGCACCCCTTGTATATTATAGTTTGTTTCTCCTTTGCTCCTCTCAGAATTTTCTCTTTATCTTTGATGATTGACATTCTGAGTAGTACGTGTCTTGGAGTAGGTCTATGCGCATTTATTCTGATTAGGGTATGCTGTGCTTATTGGACATGTAAGTTCATTTCTTTTGTGAGAGCCTGGAAATTTTCATCTATTATTTCCTCAAATGCTCTTTCTGCCCCTTTTCCCTTCTCTTCTCCTTCTGGAGCTCCCATGACACTCATGTTGCTGTATTTCGTGTTATCATTCAACTCCCTGAGCCACTGCTCAATTTTTTTCACCCTTTTCTCTCTTTGCTCTTTTCTCCCTTCAATTTCAGCTGTTTTGTCTTCTGTATCATTTACCTTTCTCCTATCATTTCAAGTCTGCTGTTGTAAGACTCAAATATGGTTTTGATCTCACCTATCATGTTTTTCATTCCCATGAACCCTTTCACTTTTTACTCAGGTTTTCAAATTCTTTGTGTTCACTCAGTGTTTTCTTGATGTCCTTTCTCTTCAGCCATATTGTCTTTTAACTCATCAATTTGATATTGGAAATTTGTGTACATCTCATTGATTAGTTTTCTCAAATCCTGCATCTCTTTTGGGAATTTATTCCTTTTCTTGGGCCATTTTTTCCATTTTCTTAGTATGGCTTGTCATTTTTTGCTGATGTCTAGCCATCTGATTAGGGTGTTAAGTTTACTCATATGCTCTATTCTCTCTCTTTTGTAGGGTTTTAGTGGCTGGAGGCTGTGTGTTACTGCTGTTCTTTATTTCTTGGTTCAATCTGTTCTGGGTCTTTAGGGTTGCCCCTGTTAGTTGCTCAAATCTGGGCCCTGTACCCAGTAACAGGTTGCAGATCCCCTTCCTAGGGCCTTGTCATGAGAGGCTGTAAAGGCCAGAAAAGCATCTCTTATTTAACTTTTAATATCCTCATGTGCATTTCCTTGATCTGCAAGTAGGTGGTGATTTTTGGCACCCCTCTCAGTTCAATGCCCTATCAGAGTGTGTTTGCTGCAACATGGATGGATCAATGTGACAGAACTTCCTCTCTGAAGACCAAGAATTTCATAATTCAAACTTTCTCAGAGGCAGTTCTCCAACCTTTGCTGGCAGCCACCTTCCTTTTCCCAAGTAGGAAATAATTCCACTCCCCTCTGCATCCTCTGAGATTCAGGGCTCAACCAGCATCCTAATAGCTAGATGATTTAAGTCTATGGGACATATATTTAATGGGTATAGTGCTAATTATAGTAATGGGCAGAAGAATCATGTGTGGGAAAATTATAAATGAGTTTAACTCTGACACATTGGGGAAATAGGTTATCATTTATTACAGAAAGGGTGCCAATTTCCTGGGGTTTTCTGCCCTGCCTATAGTGTCTAGATGTCTCTAGACTCCTCAGGAGCATCCCAGCTTGAGGCACTATTTACCATGCCAGTCAGTGAGATCCTCCTGAGACGTGCATAAGCATAACCTATGGAATGACTTCCTTACTCACTTTGAAATCTTAGCCATAAAAACTCATTTGTATTTAATATTTCTTCCTTTTTTGTCTAGGTCTTTTTCTAAATGCATTGTTTGTTGGTGCTTGATAATAATCCCTTGGTGCCAGGAATCATGTCCCAGTCCAGGTTGTGGGACAGATGAGTTTATATGCTGAGTTTGGCTTAGAGAAAGGCCACATCTGAGCAACAAGGAGGCTTTCAGGAGGTAACAATATTTTACACAATGTATATTACTAGGTTAAGTTTCAGTTTCACAAGAACAAGCTTCATAAGTACAACCATCAATATCAAGGGCATC
Organism: Dasypus novemcinctus; assembly: GCF_030445035.2. Classification (NCBI taxonomy): domain Eukaryota; kingdom Metazoa; phylum Chordata; class Mammalia; order Cingulata; family Dasypodidae; genus Dasypus; species Dasypus novemcinctus. The sequence goes on along the minus strand of NC_080675.1, from coordinate 85,716,260 downwards.
AGATAAACTTTCACAAGTAACTGTAATGCAAATATCATGTCAGGAGAATTTTTTATAATATTTTAGGACTTTTAGTCAGGAAATTTGAAAAATATAGACTTGTTTCTATTGTAGAAAATTATGTTAGGGGTACTAATAAAAAATTTCCAGTATAAAAACATGAAACAATGGGGTAGAATTCTGTTACAAAACTGGAATATAAAATTCAATTAAAAGAAAACCCAAATGTTGTGAAATGTACAATTATTCAAGAAGAATCTATTCATGTATTTTTTAAATGGTTGGAAGAGGTTACCAGATGTCTGTGGTTTTCAGACCCCAATAGATACATATAAAAGAGTGATATAACAGTTTTATTTTCAAATATCAATATTTTAATGCATTATAAAATTATCCCCTATATCTTTTAAAACTCTTTAAGCTTTTGATAAAATGACTATAGATGCAGTTTGAAAGCACACTAGCAGGTACAAAGTTTTCCAGAATTCTTTATGAGGGAAGTAAGGAATGAATGATTGAAGATCAGTCTCTTAAACTGATCTAGAGTTTTCTACTCATTTTTCAAAAAATATGTATTTTGTTGGAGGTGGTTCCTCAGCCTAGAAGGCCCTTCCATTATTTCTGTGGTTATCAAAATCCTTTGAATCCTTCAAGTTCTCAGCCATGCTTTAATTCTCTTTGAAGTTCTCCTTAGTTGCAAGTCCCTCGCCTCAATCAGAATCCATGGCTTCTTTCATGTTTCCATAGATAATGTGTCTTGTAGCTAATTGTATCTGACTGCCAAAATAGATTATAAACATCTTGAAGGGTATCATTTACTTTTATATGATCCAGAGGCCCAGTAAATGGCTTTGAATAAAGGAAGAAGTTGTTTTAGTTTGCCAAAGGGCTGTCAATGTAAAGTATAAGAAATGTGTTGGCTTTTATAAAGGATATTTATTTGGGGTAAAAGCTTACAGTTTCAAGGTCATGAAAAGTCCAACTTGAGGCACCAAAAGAGGTGCTTTCTCACCAAAGTAGGCTGCCACATGTTGAAGAAGTATGGTGGGTGATCTCTACCTGGTCTCTGCTTTCCCTTCCGAGCTTCCTCTCCCAAGCTCAGTTGCTCTGCTTACTTCCCAATTTCAGCTGCAAGCTGGCATAGGACTTGTCTCTTTCAGGTCCTCCTATATCAATCTCTGCTGTTTCGCTCTTTTCCCAAGTTCAGCTCTAAGCCATTAGGCATATAGCAGGGCTAGTCTCCTCTTGACCTGCTCTGTGGGCACAGTCTCTTGGGGGCTTCATGCTTCAGTAGTCCTCTCTCTCACATTGTAGAATCAAAAATATGCAGGCTTCCTGTTTTTTCCTGTCTGTCCATATGAGTTCATTTATATTAGACCCAGCAAGCGGGCAAGGACTCAACCTGAGTTGTGCCTCACTGAAGCAGTACAGTCAAAAGCCCTAAAGAAATCTTTTGCATAATCTAATCAAAGACTATCACACATAAAGGAATAGATTAGTTTACAAACATAATCTTTCTCTTTTTGGGATTCATAGAATAATCTCAAACTGCAACAGAAGTATTCAACAATACTGCTGAATTTTTAATATTTTTATTTATTAAAGCAAAAGGATCTTGCCTAATAAATTGGAAGAATGACCGCTAAACGGTCACAGTTATGTAAAGTATCTTGTGGAGAAAGACACTAAGATGAAGCATTTGGTTCTAAGTTGGCTGATTTGGGTTAAGAATAGCAGAGCAATGTTCTAAGGACAGAAATATGAAAATGAAGTGCCAGGGAAAAGTCAGAGCTCAAGAGATAAATTAAGGAATGGTCTATGAAGAGACAATAGATGACTCTCAAAATGGGTGACTTCATTCTGGGAATAAGTACCAAATTTGTATAAATCATTTAGATGAATGAAAGAGAAAGAAGTTCAGTAAGATAGTTGAAGAAACTAGCAGAGAAGAAGTAGGATCTGGAAAGTACAGAGGTAAAGTGAGGAGAGGGATAAAAAAAGAAGCCAATGATCAATGCATTTGAAGCTGGAGGTTATTCAGGTGGGATAAGAACAAAAAAAAACAGCCAGTGGGTGGTAGTTGAGCAAAGTTAGAAAACAAGGGTACTGCAAAAAGTGCATTATACATTTCCTTAAGAAAGACAGGGGATGCAGAAACCTAAGAGGAAAGAGAATAGAATATATGAATAAAAAATGGAAAAGGAGGCTTTAAACTAACCAGTCTTCAATCTTACAGGAAATCTAATAGCCTCCACCCCTGATTACATTAAAGGCTCAAGGCCATTGGTCCCTCTCCTTCTGCTCTGCTTGTCTATTCCCCACCCCCTACCCTTGCTGGTTGAGTCACCTGAGCAGACTGTACTTCCAGATGAGCCCTTATGGCACCCCTCTCTCTTTGGGACCTACAACAAAGTTCTAGCCATGAATGAGTTTTTTTACAAAAGTTATCTGAGGAGTGACATCAATATGGCAATGTAAGACAAACCCTGAAAAACCCTCCCCAGAGATTCAGCAAATTAAAGGACAAATCCCATTTGCTTATAACTCTGAAAGAATGTAGAAACTAGAGAAGGATTCCACAAGTACTGAATCAAAGAAAAATAAAAATATCAGGTAGGAACCTTTAGCCTCAGATCTACTGGTCTACTCCCTGTACCTTACTCGGCCCAGTGCTGGGGGAAAGCTGATCACACACCGTGGCCTGGATCCCACCCATCTCCCACTGGAACAGACTATAGAGCCCACAGCAGTGTGTTAGAATTTTATCCATATTTAGACACAACTACCCAAGTCCACAGAGATAGAAGGCAGAACACAAGCCTCTGAGGATTGCTTTATACCAAAGGACCCCAGGAAGAAAAAGGGGGAGAAAGAGAGAGAGATGGAGGGAGAGGGAGAGAGAGGGTGAGTTAAGAGGGGAGTGGGGGGGGGGAGGGAGAGAGAGAAAAAGAGAGAGAGAGAGAGAGAGAGAGAGAGAGACTACAGTAAAATCACAGCTGGAAAGTGTTGTGCTCACAGCAGTTTCTGTTGATTGGACCACTTAAATGCAAAACAGACTTTTCTAGAGTGATCCACTTTTCCAGATTTACCCAATCTGGCTCCCTGTGGCAGGATACCCTAATGGGGAAGAAACTGGAGGCAGAGAGGCCTCACAGAAAACAAAGAAAAGCTCAGGCTTTACAGGTGAATTCTACCAATCATTCCAAGAAGAATTAATACCAATCCTGATCAAACTCTTCCAAAAAATTGAAAAGGACGGAATGCTACCTAACTCATTCTATGAGGTCAACATCACCCCAAAATCAAAGCCAGATAAAGACACTACAAAAAAAGAAAATTACAGAATAATTTCTCTTATAAATATAGATGAAAAATCCCTCAACAAAATACTTGAAAATCTAATATAATAGCACATTAAAAAAATTATACACTATGATGAAGTGGGTTTTATCCCAGGTTTGCAGGGGTAGTTTAACATAAGAAAATAAATTAATATAATACACCATATTAGCAAAATGAAGGGAAAAAGACATGATCATGTTCATTTATACAGAAAATGCATTTGACAAAATCCAGCATCCTTCCTTAGTAAAAATACTTAGAAAAAAATAGGAATAGAATGAAACCTCCTCAACACGATAAGGACATGATAAAATCCACAGCTAACATCATATTCAATAGTGAAAGACTGAAAGCTTTCCGTCTAAAATCTGGAATAAGACAAGGATACTTACTGTTAATAAACAAGGTACTGGAAGTTTTAGCTGGAGCAATTCATTATGAAAAAGAAATAAAAGGCATTCAAATTGGAAAGGAAGAAATAAAAATTTCACTATTTGCAGATGACATGATCCTATATATAAAAAGTTCTGAACAATCTACAACAAAGCTACTAAAGCTAAAAAACAATGAAGCAAAGTTGGAGTGTATAAGATCAACATGCAAAAACTAACAGCATTTCTATATATTAGTAATGAGCAATCTAAGAAGGAAATCAAGAAAAAATTCCATTTACAATAACAACTAAAAGAATAAAAAATCTAGGGATACAGAAAAAGTCGAAGTAGATGAAACCCTAGGTACTGGTTCTCCTGAAGGCTATGGAGATCCACAGGGTATATAGTCATGGCAGATGGATTTGGAGCTCTGTGCCATGTCAGAGGCCCTACTTTGGAATTTGTGCTCCTTAGTGTGATGGAGTTGGACTCAGATGTGACCTTTCTACACATGCCTCTTCTGTCACTTTTACTGAACCTGTGGTTGGTGCTAGGGATGATCCATACTCAGGAGACTCGAATCTCTGGACTGCCCATGTGCCAGCTGGGCCCTGAGCCTCAGCAGAGTGGTGACTCCTACTCTCTGGTTCATTGGACTTATGCAGATCAGCTAACAGGGAGGTGAAGATGGTCAACCACCACAACAGGGAATCAAGAATGCCTACAACTGCAAGAAGAGGAATTGCATCCATCGTTCATGTGGAATCTAAGCTTCCTCTTGATCTAGAGGTGGAGAGGACATCACCATCCCAGGGTCCACAGAATGGAGGAATAAAATATGGACTAGAATAGACTGATATTCTACTATAAAACTATTGTGACTAGTAATAGAAGAAATTTTAACATCAAGGTGGAGAAAGTAGCCACAGTAGTTGTTGAGGGCAGGGAGAGGGTAGAAGAGATGTGATATGGGGGCATTCTTGGGATTTTGAGTTGTCCTTAATGATAGTGCAAGGTCAGATGCTGGACTTTTTATATCCTGCCATAATCCATTGAATGTACTGGGGGAGAGTGCAAACTACAGGATAAACTATTATCTGTGTAGTGCAGCAGAGCCCCAAAATGTGTTCACTGAGTGCGATGGGTATGCCACAGTGATGAGGGGGGTTGTTGGTGTGTGAAGAGTGGGGGTGGGGGGTGGGAGGTATACAGGAACCTCTTATATTTTTTAATGTAACATTTTTTGTGTGTGATGTATATATCTTCAAAAAAATACAATTTACAAAAATGATGTGGTGGGGGTAGGGAGTGGGTTATATGGGAACCTCTTATGTTTTTTGTTTTTTTATGTATTTTAATGTAACATTCCTTGTGATCTATTAACTTTAATAAAAAAAATCTAGGGATAAATTTATTCAAAGATGTAAAGGACTTTTTACAAAGAAAACATTGGTAAATCGGAGAAGACCTAAATAAATGGAAAGACATTCTGTGTTAATGGATTTGAAGACTAAATATTGTTAAGATGTGAATTCTCCCAAAATGCTGTACAGACTTAATGCAACCCCAATCAAAATTCCAACATCCTTCTTTACAGAAATGTAAAAGCCAATTATCAAATTTATATGAAAAGTAAGGGGCCTGAAATAGCCATAAGCATCTTGAAAAAGAAGAAGGAAGTTGGAAGACTAACACTTGACTTTAAAGCATACAAAACATTGCTAAATCGCAGAAGACCTAAATAAATGGAAAGACATTCTGTGTTCATGGATTTGAAGACTAAATATTGTTAAGATGTGAATTCTCCCAAAATCCTGTACAGACTTAATGCAACCCCAATCAAAATTCCAACATCCTTCTTTACAGAAATGTAAAAGCCAATTATCAAATTTATATGAAAGGTAAGGGGCATGAAATAGCCATGAGCATCTTGAAAAAGAAGGAAGTTGGAAGACTAACACTTGACTTTAAAGCATATTACAAAGCTACAGTGGTCAAAAGAGAATGATATTCACACAAGGACAGACATATTGACCAATGAAATTGAACTGAGAGTTCAGAAACAGAACCTCACATCCATGGCCAACTGATATTTGGCAAGGCTTCCAAGTTCACTCAATTGGGAAAAAATAATTTCTTCAACAAATGGTAATGGGAGAGTTGGATATCCAACTGCAAAAGAATGAAAGAGGACCCCCATCTCATACCATATGTAAAATTTAACTCAAAAGGGACCAAAGTCCTAAATGTAAGAACCAGGCTATAAAACTCCTAAATGGAAAGGTAGGGAAGCATCTTCAGGATCTTGCATTAGGCAATGGTTTCTTGGACTTTACACCCAGGGCACAAGCAATGAAAGAAAAAAAGAGATAAATGGGACCTCCTCAAAATGAAAAACTTTTGTGCATCAAAAGACTGGTCACAAAAGTAGAATGACAACCAATGGAATATTGAATTCCCATTCTGGGGAGCCCTGCTACATTTTCTCATAGAGTGGCAAGAATCCCTAGCCTATGTAGGCAGAAAACACTGTGATATCCTCTGCTTTACATTGTGGTCTAAAAGCACAAAAACTCCATCTTTAGAAATTCTGCATTCTTGAAAAGTCAAATGAAAATTGTTCAATAAAACTATGAATTAGAACATTATGAACAGTTTGTAAAATAAGGAAGAATTATGGCAGTTATATAAAAATGGGCATTTACTGATGGTCTAAATCATCTAGAATAGAGAGTTATATTGCCCACATTTAGCAAACAGTTGTTTAATTTTCCTTTAGTCTGCAGAAGCAGAGTTAATGGTGAAAAAGATTACATATACCACATAATAACTTTTACTAATACATTCTGGTTTTAAAAATGGAATATTATTAATGAGTGTATTTAAAGGCCATGCTCAATCTCAAAAGAAAGGCTTACAGTGAAAGATGAAGAGGACTTTACTAAATATCAAGATGATCCTATTCTCAGACTTACCTTACACATTTACCTGATATGTTGACAGTTATATATGTGATTCATATAATTATCCCAGCATAAAGGAGGAATGTTGATCAAGGCAAGGTCACTTATAATCTAAAACAAAATGTTCTCAGCATGTCAACTATGGGCACATGCTGAAACACTTCCAATTTCATGAGTATATCACAACCTACAATTAAATATATAGTAAAGAAAAATTGCTGCCTATTCCCAGGAAGGATACTACCTGGGTAACAGTTTGATGTTTGGCCTCTTTTTTTCAGTTACTTTAAAGTGTTCTTAAATACCTTTGTCTCAGATGTTTGGGTAAATTTTCTTTGTTTTGCAGAGATTAAGGAGGTGATCTTATCACACCAAATGAGAACTGAGGAAGTACCTGTAGAATTGCAACCTCATTCCGAAGCTGGCTTTCTTGTTTTGTTGGGAATCTTAATTTGTCAATGATTTTAATAGCTACATCTCTTCCCGTTTTACGATGTTTTCCTTTAAAATAAAAAAGGGAAACATTAGCACAATGTTATTAAATATCATCTATGTTAGAGAAAACCAAAATTGACAAAGACATTTATTGAAATTATAAAGATGTTTCACTGAATAAATTAACATTTCTGAAGAGCACTGGCTTACATCCATAAGGGTTTCATTTCTTAGTTCCATTATTCTAAGTCAAATATGTGGTTTAAAATTAGCCACAATTTAGAACACAAAATAATTGGGGCATTGAAAGCTATATGTATCAACATCCTGATGTTTTCTCATAAATAATTTATTTTTTAGAAACAAATAATTCCTGTATTAAGTTACTTAATACAGGAAATGATTGCCACCATCAAAAATGTACTCCTTAAGAAAGTATAATTTATTAATGTGTGTTATAGTTGAAAAGCTGAAGTATTGACTCTATCACTTACTAGCTGTGTGAATTTGAGCAAATCACTTATACTGAGATTTAATTTCTTCAAGTTATTGTAAGGAACAGATGAAATAAGATGTGTAATGTACATAAACGAAGTACCCAGATAACTATGATAGGCCCTTTATATGTGTTTCCTCCACTACCACATTGTCTTGCTATTGTTTCTCTACTTTCTCACCTCACTCTTTGCTCTTTGACTCACTGCAATATCTATTCCAAGTCAGCCATTTTACTGCAGTTGCTCTCATCAAGATTACATCTTCTTTTGTTTCTACTCTTCGGTCAATATAGTACTTGACTGCTCTTCTGTTCTCATCCCATGTGTGCTTAGTTTGACCTTTTCAGTTTTCCTTGGTGTGGCAGTTTGAGGTTACTTATGAATTCCAAAAAGAGAGATGATGTTTGCAAACACATCTATTCCTCTCGGTTTGATACCTTTTGATTGTATTAGATTCAGTTGAGATGTCTTTGATCAAATTATGTTAAGATTAGGGCTTTGATTTGATCACATCATTAGGGTGACTCAGAGTTGAGTTCCCACCCTGTTGGTGGGCTATATAAATGAACACTTAATCAAGAACACAGAAACAGATAAACAAGAAAAATATAGAAAGCTCCAAAGACACAGAAGAGGATCCTGTGGCCCCAGAAAGAGAGTTGAGCCACTTGCCTGATAGTTTACTGCTGACCTTGTGAAGAGACCAGAGTAGCTGAGCTCCAAAAGAAAATGAGCCCTGGGAAGAGAGGTGAACCCTATGCAAGCTACAGCTGAGATTGGAAGAAGTTAGATTCATGGAGTGTTAACAGGGAAGAGGAAGGCTGAACCCTTGCAGACCTTGCCCACCATCTTGCCTCAACATGAGGCAACATGAGAAAGTACCTCTTATGGTACCTTGAGTTGGACTCTTTACAACCTATAACTGTAAGCTTTTGCCCCAAATAAATACCCTTTATAAAAGTGAATGGATTTCTGGTACTTTGTATCAGCTCTCCTTTGGCTGACTAATACACTTGGGGAGGCTTCCTCCTATGTCTGCTCTTCCAGTGTTTGATGTTCCCAATTATCTGATGACTTCCTGGTCTCTCTAATCTCCTTTCTCACCATGGCCCCAACCCAATCCCCCACACTACATACAGTTGGTATATTTGCCATGCTCTATCCATCATGATTTTTATTTTTTGTATGCAATTATTACACTGTATAGCAAGAATGTGTCTAGGTCTTGGTCTCCCCTCTTATGCTGTTATACACTAGTAAATAGCACAATGGTTGCTAACTCATTAGTAAGTTTTCCATCAAAGATAATGATCATTAATTGTGATTATAAAGAATTCATTTTAAATTGTATAAAAGTGTGGGGCACTAGAATGATTCTATATTGCCCCAAAGTCATTTCAGCCTCTATCAGTTGTTTAAAAAAAAATCAGTTATATTTTAAAATGTGTTCTTTGTTTCCAACAAAAGTAGAATGCAAAAAAAAGAACATGAGAGTTTTATAACAATCAAGATTATTTTGCAAAATATAAAATAACTTAATTAGCTCTTAAATAAAAACACAATAACACATGATGGCAAGTAAAATTGGGTTTGGTAATGTGATTGATTATTTCAGAGTACTCCTATTTCATAAAAAAGATCATTTGTTAGTGAATATATTAAGGAACTGAAAGCAATGACAGATATCACTTATAGGGCAGGTAAACATTAATACTAAATGTTTTTTAAAGACTTGAAAAATGTGACTGATTGGGCTAGAATTTGAAACAACACAATTTAAAATAATAAATTCACCAAAGATCTTGACTTTAAGAAAACGAAATATTTAGTATTTCACTTCAAATTAAAACAAATTCCAACTTTAATGGAACAAAAATATTATTCAAATTATTAGAAAATAAATGAAAATTTTCCTTAATCACATGTATAAGTTCTATAGGGTTCTGATCAAATGTTTGAAAGAAAATGGAACTCATATGGTCATGAATTACAAGTTGTTTGCTTTCTCAGTATTTTGTATAAATGAACCAAAATGCTCCAGGACTATGCATAGAGATTGTCACAAGGAAGTAAAAGAAATTTTTCAGGAGTAGAAATTTTCTTTTTCAAAATGGAAATCGTAACCATTATGAAAGGAATTTTCAAAAAGGCAAAACACACAAAGAGATGTATGCAAATAGATCTTGACCTTGATATTTTTCTTGGAAATGTTACTTTTTGAAGTACAAATAGTTAAAAATTTAAAGCAAATGAAATTATTTAGTGAGAATTGACCTACCTCCATAAACAATTCCAAACTGCCCAGAACCGAGGACTTCATCTGGAAAGATCTGATATACTGTGCTGATGTCCTATGGATTCCAGTCCCATGAAAAACAAACATGAAGTGGAACAAAATATTAGTCTTCATAAATTATGATTTTATTTTATAAAATATATTTTTAATATTATTAAATATTTTAAGTATACAAAATAATTTAATATTAAATACTAGAAGAAATCTGCAATATGATTATAATATTCAAAGCATACTTATTAAATAATGCTATATTATAATGTGAAAACTTCTGACCCTAAGTGGCAGAGATTTTCTAATGTGCCATCAAATGTATCTCAACGGAGAAAAATGAAACTTAAAGCTCTACAATGACATCATTTACTATAAATATTCAAAAAGGGATTTGCTTATTAAGACGGCTATTTATAAATCTCAGGTTAAATAATCATGATTACTATTCTCATGTCTACGTTATTCTGAATTTCAACCACTTTACACTTTATGGCTAGAATGGTTATCCTGCTTTCCTTAATCAGTGACCCACATGCATATGAACTTAAACTGAAACAAGAGGTGGTGGTTAACCATGACTGAGCTGGAAACACTGCAAAAGGGTGAAAGTCCATTATGAATTCTTGTCCGCAATGTAGCTAAACTTTCATTTTCGTCATTTCTGGAGGTAACAAGTTCTAAACATCTATTCTTTTCTCTTTGAAATGAAAATTGCTGAATAAAGCAGTACGTTTTCATCTATGTTTTGCAGTCTGTGATCTGATGGCCATGTTCACAAAAATGTAACACATTACGTTTTGATTTTATACATTCCTATTCTATCCTATCCTGTTTTTTTGCCTATCTTCCATTCTTATATTCTTTGTCCTTTCAAAAAAAAAATGTCAAAAATCCTTCTACATTCAATCCTACCCTCACATATCCTTATCCACTTCTGTCTTTTCCTCTGCCTTTGACCTCCCCTCCTGGAGAAGCAACTACAAGGTGTCTCCAATCATTGATACCTTCAGAGTGTTCATGCAGTGAGTTCAATGTTATATGAAGACTATAAAATGGATCACATACCCATCCAATATGCTAGTTCAAGCTACTCCCTCTGATAAGTAATAGAGTCCTCTTTGGGCTTTCTCAAATAACTCAATGGCTGGACCCAGAATTTTCAGTAGACAGTAGTGGTCAAACATGTAAATGACTCCAAATAGCTATATGGAATTTCCCCCAAAGCCTACCAGGTAACGTCTATGTCCCATGGTCTTCTTAGGTGAAGCAAGATTTGCAAGAACATGCAGCTGTTTAGAAACCTTTGTGACTGACAACATGGAAATTCATCTAACCCTCACCATAAAGTTTACCTAATTCTCTTGAAATATTCTTTGGTTTAATGTTGACTTTATATTTATCTAGAACACATTGTAAAACTATACCAGCAATGAATACAGTTCTATGGAGTTTACACTTGAGAAAATAAACTTCGGTCAGTGGTAAGTAAGGCTGTAAACCGCTTTCTGTTGGTCACAGGTATTGTAGGCAAAATAGAATGAAAGGTCTGGGTCACAGAGATGTGATAGGAAAGGCCTGAATACTTTTTTGCTACTTGCTATAATGACAAAGTTTAACAAATGAAAACATGTGACAGAGTGTGTGAAAGTTTGAGATTATTTATGAATTCCAAGAAGAGAGATTATGTTCATAAACTGGTCTGTTCATCTGGGCATGATACTCTTTGACTGTATTAGATTCAGCTGAGATGTCTTTAAATTATGTTAAGATTTAACCACATCAGGGTGTAATATGGGTTGAGTTCCCGCCCCTTGGTAGGCTATGTAAATGGACACTCATTCAAGAAGATACACCGAAGACAGCACAGGAGGAAAGAGAGCACCGTTGACACAGAAAAGGAGAGATCTTGGTCATTTTGGTCCTGCCATGTGACAGTCTCAAGTAGCTAAAGGCCTGGGGAGAGCTGAGCCATTTGCCTGATAGTCTGCAGCTGAAGAGTCCAGAGCCCTGAGCAGCTGAGAAGGCCCAGAAAGAAATAAGCCCTCCAGCCGACAGCTGAGATTGGAAGAAGCTGAGCTCATGGAGCCTTAAGAAAAAGGGGAAGGCTGTACCCTAGCAAAGATCAGCAACCATCTTGCTCCAAAACATAGCAAGCAACTTTGGTGAGAAAATGCCTCTTATCGTGCCCTGAGCTGGACTCTTTAGTGTCTTGTAACTGTAAGCTTTTACCGCAAATAAATACCCTTTACAAAAGTCAACAGATTTCTGGTACTGTGCATCAGCACCCCTTTTGCTGACTAATACAGAATGTAAAATATTTCACAATATATCTGACTTCTAATTCTCAAAAACTGAGTGCAAAGGATGGAAATATATACAGGTGGCCAGGGGGTTATAATATGGACCCATAAAATCTGAATTATTAAGTTATCTTAGGGTGGTCTTGATATGTACATGTGACTGTAAGGTCATGCACAACTCCTTATATGACATTACTCTTAGATACCTAAGAAATGAGAACAGCTTCATGTTTGAACTACTTATGCTAATCAATGAATTTATTTTATTTTATTCAGTTTTGTTTAACACCAACCATACAATTCCAGATCAACCTGGGAAAACATGAGAAAAATCAGTGCTACATTGTAATTATCTATCTGAGAGGATTAATAGGTATTTGGTTCTGGGCTATAGTACAGTTTATGGAAGAGTCACTAAAAGAATCCATATAATGTAATGTGTCTAAAATCTTATGGAAGAAAATATCCAAATGGATCCTAAAAATGCAGAAATATTAAAATTTTAGATAAATATTTTATGATACTCTTATTTTCAAATAAAAGTAACATTATCCTAAGTTTATATTAAGTACATACTCACCACATTTTCTTGAATCTGGCAATTTGATACCGAAATACTCAGAGAAATTTCTCCTAGAAGAAACATACATACACACAGGAAGTCAGTGAGAGAGGTAATAGCAAAATAAGTCAACACATACCTACCAATCATGCCACTGAACCATTTTAAAATAAATCATAGCAACTGGGTTTTTTCTAAGTCAAATCTCTATTACAATATTACTTTCCTTTTAAAATTACAGATTCATTATATTCTTGGTTTTGAAAATATTTTATCAATTTAATATAATGTTAGACTGGGTTTCCAGCACTGACTCTGCCACTTCTTAGCTCTGATACGCAGGCAATTTAATCTCTCTAGGTTTTGGTTTCTTCACCTGGAAAATAGGCTAATCATTTAGGTCTACTTGTTGAGGTTGTTTTGGGATTAAAATAAAGAACTCATGCTTAGCACCAATGTAGACACAGTCTATTAATATCTGTGTCTACGTGGAGATAAATACATAAACACACAGTGAAGACCAACAAATAAAACACTAACGTAAAGAACAGAAGTTAATTCACTGACTTCATTATTTTGATAATTCTGAAATTTAGAATCTTACTTTTTTTTTTAACTGTCTAAAATTTATATTTTTCCTTCATTCTAAAGACTTGGTCCTGATTGCATTTCAGCAAAATCTATGCCATACTACTAATGAACAGATTTTCCCTAGGATAAATTTATCAAGAGTTACCGAGTACTCTGCACAGAGTACCGCATTAGGTGGTATGGGGGAAATATATTAATTCAGATTTGCAAATTAAAAGACTCTGATATTCCAGGTCAGGCTCAAGCTGGCTACATTAATTCTTTATGATTCAGAGAAATTATGATTGATATCTCAAGGATTCTGCTTTGGCACTAATTATACACAGATTTTACATGAATTTGTTAAAATTCTTAATATGAAATAAAGATAATAAAATAGAGTAATGTAAGGAGTGAAATTTCCTAGTATGTCCTAGTATGCTTGACAAGCAGCTTTTATTTAAAGAAGCTATTTCCCAAGTAAACGAAATCATTCCCAAGAAGGCTTTCTTCATTCTGTTCCCTGGAAAGACAGGACATAGATAGACTGTATCAGGGATAGGTAGACAAGTGTCATGCTATAGGTGAAAATGGGCAGACTCACTGTGCGAGTTCGTTCCTGAGCCCACAGACGGCCCCTTGGGGATGACGGGCATGAGGGCATGCTGGATCGCCATCTCCCACATTCTGGCCACGTCTGCACCAACTCCACTGGTGATGACACTATTATTTGGTGGTGGGCTGGAAGGATTGACCACATTTTCTCCCACGTAATACACTACATTTGCTGTAGTGATTTCAAAACAATGAGGATTGGCCCCATTAGGAGTCAAAGCTGAAGTTTTTGCTGGTTCCAGAGATAAAATTTCTGATAAAGGAATTTCCTATGGAAGAAAGAGTGTGCTAAATGCAGTTTATTAAAAACTTGTCAACCTTCAAAAAAAATTCATGCCAGGAACAGGCAAGAAATGACATTATGAATAACCACCATTTATTCAGAATGGCTTTATAAAACATATTACTACTCAGCAAAATAAAATAAACTTGACTATGTAAACTTACCATGTCATTTTTCTGGAAAAAAAACAAGTGATTTTCCCCTATATTCCCAAGACAAGAATAAATACGTTTAATAATAATGATTTTGAATTTCATAAAATCCAAGAATGGTAATGTAAATGGTAATTTTTCTGTGAGGTAGAATAACAGCACTTTTAAAGGCATTTGAGTATGCATGGCTATTTTTAATGATTCTTTAAGACACTGAAAATGAATCCTACAATTTAATTCTAAACATGTAACTATAATATAGCTAAGTGAATAGTCTTAGTGACAAATACAAGAGCAATTGCTTTACAAAGCAGTTGTTTTTTAAACTACTTGAAAAATTTTAAAAATGCCAATTGTCCTTCAGGAAGTATAGAGTTACTAAGAATTAACAACTTTTAAAATAAAAATTTTAATGAAAAATATTGAGGTTTCTTTCTTCTTTTAGATCTGTGTAAGTGGCTATAGATAATCAGATCAACTATCCCCAATTCTGCATTGCATTTGAAGGAAGAAAGGTTTACTGTTTTTGCTATGAATTATTTCAAATCCATTTTATTAAGTAACACATTATGCCACATCTATATTTAGTGTAGAAGGACACAACAAAAATTGCTGTCCATTTCTTCTCTAAAGGAAAATGCTCTGTATGGAAATTATCATGGAGAAATCATAAAATGCTTCTTAACCCCCACTGATGTGCTGCAAGGCCAAAGATGCAAGAAAATATGTAGAAACTGTCAGGAATTTACTGTTTGTTAATTTTTTGTGATTTCAAAATTTCTAGGTAAATCACACATTCCTGCTGAAAGTCTCAATTAAGCTCCCTCTCCCCATCCCATGAAGCCAGAAGTACTCCCCAGAAAAACATGAAATTTATAAGTGAATCACAAGGTTACAATCTGACAACCCAGAAATTTTTAAATTAAAGAAAAGAAAAAAATTATCTCTTGGAGCAAACACAGTAACAGTCATTACTGTTACTATGTATTCTGTGTTTTGTTTTTTTAAAGATACTTAGGTTACATAAATGACACATAGAAAATATAGGCGATTCCCATATGCCCCAATCCCTACCCCCTCACACTTCCCACATTAACAACATCCTTCATTAGTGTGGTACATTTATTACAATTGATGAACACATATTGGAGCACTGCCACTAATTGTACATTAAATTATAGTTTAAACTTTCCCCCACACAATTTTGTAAGTTATGATCAGATATATAATGGCTTGTATCTATCATTGCAATGTCATTCAGGACAACTCCAATGTCCCGAAAATGCCCCCATATTAAGTCTACTTTTCCACTTTCCTTCCTCTCAGAACCTCTGGTGGCCACTGCCTCCACATCAATGATACAAGTTTTTCCATTGCTAGAATAGCTATAAGTCTATAGTAGAATAACAGTAAGTCTACTGTAGTTCATCATTCATTTCCCAATCCTGAGGATCCTGGGATGTTGGTACCCACTCCGCCTCTGAGAGGGGGCTTAGATCCCGTGGGGCAGATGCATGGGACTATCTTGCTTGCAGTTGTAGACTCTCTGTTCCTTGGGATAGTCGTTGTCCATCATCATTTCCTGTTAGTTGTCCTGGGTGAATCCAATGAACTGGAGAGTAGGTATTGCAACCCTATTGAGATTCTGGGCCCAACTGGCACATGGAAAGCCCAAAGATTTAAACATCTTGGACATAAACCTATCAACTCTAGTGCTAACTACAGGTTCAAATATAAGGGGCAGAATGTGTACGGAAAACACAACTGAGCTCAACTCTCACACTGGGGAGCATAAATTCCAAAGTAGGGCCCACTGACAGGGCGCCAAACTCCTGAGCTGTTAGCCCTGCCTATAATGTCTGGATGTCTCCAGAACCCTCAGGAGCCCTGCTACTTGAGGCAGTATTTACTGTGGCAGTCAATAAGGTCCTGCTGAGATGTGCATAAGCGTAAACACATCTTAATGACCTCCTGACTCACTTTGAAGCTCTTAACCACATAAACTCATTTGTCTTTACCCTTTCCCCCTTTTGGTCAAGGTCTTTTTCCTATTCTTTGTTTCTGATACTCTACATTCTCACGAGAAAGCAAAACGGAGCATAAGATCCCAATCAAGAAAAAAGCCACCCTTACCTTGTAGTACCTGCTTCCTGTGTCATTTTGAAAGAGGGTAATGCATTTGCTATCCAATCTCCAATAGTGCCGTTTCCGCTGAAAGAGAATATTCAGGATCTTTTAAAACCTTAAAAAATATCCAAGACTAATATAATCGAAATGTTTTCCCAATGGAGGCATAGCATTTGATGGTGGGAAAAGCACAGGCTTTGAATCAAGCAGACCCATACTCAATTTCAGACTCTGGAAGTTGACTACTTAGCAAACATTCTGAGATAACTTTCCACATTACACCACAGAGTTATGAGTAATAAAGGAGATGATGTGGTAGCACCTAGTGCAGTTCCTGGCATTGAGTAAATGCACGGTAAAGAGGCGACACCATTTTAAAATTCATTTGAGTACCAGCTGAAGCTGGATTTGTAGTTTGTAATAAAATAAAAAGGTTTAACCAGAAATGTAGTGTCTACATATGCTCATTGTTTTAGAACCTAAGAAATGCCATGCTGACCTAGCCAGGTTTTCTGTCTTCCATTAGAGATAGAAGAATTTTTAATGTTACAACAGAGCCTGGGAATAATATGATTGATTGTAGAGTAAATTCCATGGCATCAACTAGGAAAGTCAGGGGAATATATCCAACAATTCTACCTTCTTGTAATCTCACTACAGATCTATCATTTTGATTTTGTGATTAGGTCCTTGTTCACTCTAAGTATGATTTTACATGATTTTTAAAGTGTGTGTGTGTTTTTCATCTTTTTAGACCCAAAGGTAAAATTATTATTGGTCCCTTCCACAATCACTCTTAGACCAGTTAAACAGATTAAATATACTTTAGGCACTTTGCACCATATCTGGGAAGCATTAAGTGGTGTTCAACTGAGTCCTACAATAAGACAAGTAACTCTCCAGCAGAGGTTGAGAATACAAATAGAGCAATTACGTCATAGGTGTCCAAAGAAATGATGGGGATATTATAAAAAGGAAGGGATGAGGGAAACGCTACCAGTGACTCAGAAATGATTAATTTAACTCTGAAACATGGATCACATTTTTTCTCTCACACAAATACACATTAGGAAAATCCGAAATATTGAGCAGACTCAGTAAATTGAAAAAATTAAAATGTATATGTGATCCTTTACCCAATAAAGTATAGAGTTCCTACAGTCCTCAACGGGTCAATTTATAAGTGAAATGATTTGTGGAATATATAATATTTACGTTGTTGCTTGCCTCCCTATAACGTAGTGTTTCATTTAAAATCCTGAATTGCAGAAGAGCATTGTGAAGCTGTAGCTTTCTTGACTGCAATAAACTGATAGGCAGGCACTCAAGTTCTTTGGAGATCATCTCAAGTAATAGATGTAAATGATTCTGTTTCCACAAAATTGCTTTCTGTATTTTTGTTCTAACTCAGTTGCTTGCTCAACTTCAGCTGAAACCCAGACACTTGTTACATGCTCCATCTGACTGGATCTCACGCTGTACTCAGGTATGCTCCAGGAAACCCAGATACCCCACAGTTCTCATGGAGCATTAGCAACACTGTCATTAAAGACAAGAGAAACTTGCTCACTGCGGATCTTACCAGCGTATCCTTGCTGGTGTAGTGGACCATCCAGCCTTCCTTCATCACAGTGCTGCTTTTCCTCTTGGTGTGTTTCACAGACTGCACAATTCTCATGAGTGGGATATTGTTGCTTGTTGATGGACTTGAAAAGTCAAAATATTTTAGAAGAGAAATGTTTTCTATACAGATCTTCTTTTCATGCATAAACCTTATTTGAGCTATTTCAAAGTGAAAGCCAAAAAATTCATATCCTATTTTTAGTGAAATGCATTGTTGGAGCATGAAGGTTCAGGACCCTGGTTACTCTGGAGTGATGGGCACTTGAAATGTACATTTCGGAAATCTGAGGCAGGAGAATAAGCACCTTACTTTGTGGTTGAACTATATGATGTTCAGTTTTCAGCTACATAACAGGTAGATTATTATTATGGTGTACTGAGGTCTTTGCACTCAGAATCACACATGAATGCTTATTTGCTTACTCATTACAGGAAAAATATTAATCATGTTCATATTATATAATCCAATGAGAATTTTAGTCTCTTTATATAGTTTCATAAAAACCAGAGTCTGTTGTTTAAACTGTCATTTAAATAACAATTGCTCATGGAATTATGCTGATCTTAAATCCTTTTTTCTTTCTCTTTCTTCTCTCTCTTTTCACACTCACCCCACAAAACCCTTAGTGATAACAAAATGCACATCTTCTAAAGACAGTTGGGGCATAAGACTAGTATTTTCCAGCATATTTAAAATGTTTATTATGCCAGGAAAAGGCATAATTTATTGTTAATGAATATGCCACTTGTAAAATGGACGTAAAGTTTCAATCTGCTTTATAATATAAATCAAAGGTTGGCAACCTTTTCCATAAATGGCTAGTGAATAAATACTTTAGGCTTTGTAGAGTACTTAACTCTGTCATTGTGGGGGAAAAGCAGCCACAGACAATATGAATGAGTGTGGCTACATTCCAAACACAACTTTATTACAAAACAGGTGGCAGGCTTGATTTGGCCTAGTGGCCACAGTTTGCCAACCCATGATATAAAAAATGGGAATCATCTAGTAATCAAAATGTATAAATAATTAAATCACAAATGTAAAATCACACATATTTCTGAAATGAAATCAAGAACAGTGAGGTGCAGACATAATGTGGTATTGCTAGGGGCCACCTATAAAATAGTACCTGCGATCTTTGTATTTTCATACAATGAACTTTGTATAAATATTAACTTAGCAGTAAACTTGTGGTTGACAAATATGAGTGTGCCTCATGTGTAAAAGCAAATGGGTCAATGCATGAGGCAAAGCTAGGAAAGGACGCAAACTATACTTTTCCATGGGAATCTAGACCTCTTAACACTAGTCTCTCTGACGGTGTACAACTCATTCATAAATAAACTGAACAGATACTTTGAATTTCTGTTATAATGGTAGAATGTCAAAGAGCTTTAGAAAGCTAATCGGATGTGGTGTTCCACTGTTTGCTTGAGGTCTGGCAGGGTCACCCTCACCTGATGGTTCTGTTGGAGTCCTCATGGTCCTGGTCTGGGTCCTGCATCTCTCCACTGTCATTCAGACATTCTGCCATCGCCATCTCAGCATCTTGGACCATTGCCTCTTCCATGTCATCGATGAGCCCACTGTTCCTTTCACTGTCATTGTCATCACTCCCTTCTTCCATGACCACATCAGACTCTGCCCCAGGGCTAAGCAATTCTAGAAAATTATTTTGCAGCCATGAAGATAAGCCTGGACTCCTAGAGCCAGGGCTTAAAATTAATTTAGGCAATGTGAGCAAATCCATTAGAAGCCCTAAAAAGTCACATGGAGAACAAATCTTTCCTTTCACTTTATTATTTGATTTTAGTTCAGAAGTTTCTGAATTTATGAGAGGATGAATATACAATTTTACAGGAAGATACGTGTTTTCTGTGCCCCTAAGCATAAGAACATGAAAAAGCATGGAAAGCTTTGGAAGGAAGTCAAGGGTAGGATAGGAGTAAAATGCAATTAGGCAAATTGATATCAGGTACATATGAGTAGGAAATGGGTCTGATTTTAGTAGCATACCTCTGGGGGGAAAATACATACATGAGAAGATGAGGGAAACCTTCTCATTAAAAAAAATAGATTCAGGGTCACTTATTCTTGCTATTGGAGTATTTTTTTTTAATTACAGATTTCAATATATTAAATTGGTCACATACCAGTAAGTTTTGAAGACCTAAGATATTCGATATTTGAAGTATATTGAACCCTGCCATTATACCTTTGATGCTAATGCAAGAAATCATGTACTAATGTAAAGTAATTTATTTTAAAGTTAGCCAATGAATCAATTAGTAACACTACACTGCTAAGCTTGGAAAATTCATATTTTACCAGATTTTTCTGACGGTATGTGAAAATGCAATTTCAAAGTAATCAACAATATCAAAAATTACACATTTCCACATGCTTATGGTTATCAAGTACACATTCACATACCCTGGCCCGAACAAAGTCAATATCATGTATTACAGAGGTGGGAAGAGTGCCAAGCTTTCAATTTCGTCAACTAATTCATTAATCTCCAAGACAGATACTAGTAAAGGAATGCTCTCCTGGAGTGCTCTCCCTTCTTCCAGGTACATATTTATGTTAGAGAGGAAAGTTGTAGAACAAAGACAATCACTTAATCTTCAGCTTTTTTAGCAACGAAATTGTTCACTGGTTCCTCTGTTTTTCTATAGTCATTATTCTTCCCAAATAAATAAAAAACCTGATACCAGATTGAAGTCAAAATCAGTCCACTATCTATGGAAAAAGTTAGACTGGTATACTGAAATCAAATACTTTGGGAGAGAACCATTATGAATATAATGTGAGAGAATATGTGAAGCTTTTTTTTTAAGGTTACAACAGTTTTCTTAGGAATCCTTCAAAGTTAACTTACACAGTAAGAGTTTTTATATAGGATATATATATTTTTTTAATTACCTGAATTAGAGTTGTTTTTATTGTTAAAGATGAAGATAAATAATCACAGATGATGGTGTCCAGTTGTTTGGTTATTAAGTAAGCACTGACCTGATTGTAACTGTGAAGGAATTTTGTAGATGGATTTACATCATTATTCAGTGACAGCATCTATGGCTGACAAAAGCCATGTCTAAAAGTGAGAACTGAGGATTTCAGATGTTAGAAAAATTTCTATGTCTTCTTGAGCCAGCCAGCTTCTGCTGGGGAATAAAACTTCACCTTTATCAGAGTGTCCAGCTTGTGTCCTGCTCTATAGAATTCAGACTAACCAATCACGATGGTCTTATGAGCCAATTCCTATAATAAATCTCTTAAAAAATATATATAATTTCCCCTGTCAGTTCTGTTTCTCTGGAGCAAGTGGAGGAAGGAAGGGGATGACTATTTCCTCACAGGCCAGTCTCTGTGATTCTTCCCTTAGCAAACGGAAGAAAACTCAACTTCTGTCTCAATGTGTAGATTGAGAAGTTTGGTGGAAAAGAGACTGAGAGCAAGAACTTGTGGACAGGACAACCAGGTCCATATTTCCAAAACAAATGAGGATAGGAGTATAAAATAAGAGAAATGGGAAAGAAATCTTGGATGTCCAAGCTTTCAGAACTAGCTATTCACAGTGTCAAGAAAGCCTCTTTGGTTTTTATCAGAACTAAAGTGAGTTGGACTGAGTACTTTTCTAAAGTAAAGCAGAACAAACTCAGGTCATAATTTACCTTGGGCTGGGTCACAAAATCCAAACATAAAAAAATGAAAAACCCACTAGGTCATAATTTTTACACTTTCTAACAGGGAAGAAGAATGGGCATGGCTTTTACATACCTCCATTAATGGTCACTTCACCCAGGCAGTTGTTTGGTACTTTTGGTGCACAGCGTTTATGACAGTTGAATCTGCAATCTAATCACAATGATTTCAAAACAAAGCAAAACAAAAAACAAAAACAAGAACTCATCAGAGGGAGAAGTTATGAAAAAAACAATAGTAACTTCTAGTAGATGACTGACTAAATAAAAGGATCAAAGTTTGGCTGGTAAACATTTGATGACAAGATCATTCTCTCTTACCTTTGCACTGCAGGCCCTGCCTGAAAAGCCCCTTGAGAAGCTTCTTGCAGTACTGGCACACTGTGGGCCGGGTGTAGGAGTGGATGACAAATGTGTGCGGCACTTTAACTTTAGACATCAAAATCTTATCGAGCTGAATTGGTCGTCCAATGTATGACTGAGAATTTGATCTTTTCTCTCGGCCAATAAATGACTCCGATGGTGACTTTTGCTATATGTTTGAAAAACAGTAAAGTATGATATGGATGTTAGAGTTTACTTGATCAACATTTTTAATTACTTTTTTATAAATTCCCCCCATCCCTGAGTTGACTCCCTTGTCCGTTTGCTCCTTGTTTTTAAGCTCATTGTTTGCCCTCATTTTCTGCCCATTGTTTTTACTCCTTGTCGGTTCATTGTCTGCTCCTTGTTTATTTTTTCTTTAGGAGGCATGAGAACTGAACCCGACACCTCCCATGGGGGAGGAGAGCGCTCAACTGCTTGAGCTACATCCACTCTCTAAATACTTGTTAAAATCTCATTTTGTTTTACTATTTTTATTAGTGGTTTGATTCTTAAATTTATGAGGAAAATAAACTAAAACTATCTTTCTATTAATCAATGTAATTAATTTCCCCTTATTTCTCATTTGAGTTATCTCAACTTGATAGTCTGATAAGAAAAGAATTTGAAACAAGAATATTTGCATTTGATTTCAAGTTTTTCAAAGATTTTTTAATTTAAAAATTAAAAATGGAATTTTGTGAAAAAAAAATAAATTTAATTAGTTTTAATACAAAAATATAAAGATAAAAGCAAACAAAAATGGTCCTTAATCCCACTACAGATATTACCTCACTGATAATTTCCAAAACATTACAAGTGCTTGGTTAGAAAATGCAGGTGGTTCAGAAAGACAGAAAATGAAAACTAAATCCTCCCTGTTTGTCCCACATAGTACTTCATCTGAAAAGTCCCTACAGTTAACTTCCTTTTAATTTTCTCAAGGAAAAAATAAATATGATTTAAAATCATTCTTCAAACTCATAACAGGAAAAGGTTAAAATTATACTACCATTTTCATATTTGAAAAGTTTAGCAACTGAGGATTATACAAGGCACACAAATACTGTTTTATTTGTATTTTTGGGGTTTTTTAAGGCAAATGATGCATGTTTTTTATTATAATTCAGTCCTGCCTGGGAGTGATCTCCATGGCTCTTGGGCTCACCCTCCTGGCTACTGAGCTGGCCTTCTGTCTCAGTTTGCCAAAGGGCTGCTGATGTAAAGTACCAGAAATGGGCTGGCTTTTTTTCCCTTTGTTCAAAGGTTATTATCAATAGTAGTTGGTATAAATGACACAGCTGTGCATTCATTACTTCAATCATTATTAGAGTGTTTTCTTTTTTTTTTCTTTTTTAAGCAAAGGCATATGGACTTTATTCATACATTTCTTCATGAGGTCATGAAAAGTATAGGAAGTTGACTTGACATATTTTTCTGTGGGCGTGGGGGTCTTACAAGAGTAGGGGCCAGCCATTACAGAGGAGAGAAGACAATTTGAAACCTGAATCCACTAGAAGGTGAGCCTTCCAAAGACAGGGATCCTGACTGTTTTATTCACTACTGTATATCTCATATCCAATAGATTGCCTGATAAATATGGGAACTTGGAAAAAATTGTATTTTTAATAAAACTGCTACATGTGGCACATCAACAAAATCAGCTTTTATCCTGTCAATCTACCCCTATTGCCAGAAACAACAGTTAACGTTAGAATGGTGACTTTTTCAATGCATTTATAAGCATTCAAACAAATATACAAGATCATAGATTCTTTTTCTTTATTTTATAAAATTGGGACCATTCTATATGTGCTGTACCTTGCTTTTATCCCTTAACAGACATTTTGGAGATGGTTCTGCTTTAATATATGTAGATCTAACTCATTCTTTTTAATTGCCCTATAGACATTTCTACTGAAAATATATATTAAATTGTAATTAATTATTTCCCATTAGTTGATATCGTGGTGTTTACAATTTTTGGCTATAACAAAACTATACTGTTTTTACTGCTCTTGCACACATTTCTTAGTACATGTGCCAGCATTATTTTTTATTTTTGTCTTTATTTTTTAATGTTACATTAAAAAAATATGAGGTCCCCATATACCCCCACCCCCCTCATCCCACTCCTTCCCTCAAAACAACCACCTCCTCCATCATCATGAGATATTCATTGCATTTGGTGAATACATCTCTGAGTACCGCTGTACCTCGTGGTCAATGGTCCACACCATAGCTCACACTCCCCCACAGTCCACCCAGTGGGCCATGGGAAGACATACAATGTCCAGTAACTGTCCCTGCAGCACCACCCAGGACAACTCCAACTCCCGAAAATGCCCCCACATCACATCTCTTCCTTCCACTCCCTACCCCCAGCAGCCACCATGGCCACTTTCTCCACACCAATGCCACATTTTCTTCGATTACTAATCACAATAGTTCATGAATAGAATATCAGTAAGTCCACTCTCATCCATACTCTATTCCTCCATCCTGTGGATCTTAGAATGGTTGTGTCCACTCCACATCTATATCAAGAGGGGGCTTAGGTTCCACATGGATGCTGGATGCAATTCTCCTGCTTTCACTTGTAGGCACTCTTGGCTCCCTGGTGTGACAGTTGACCTTCTTCACCTCCATGTTAGCTGAGTGGGGTAAGTCCAATAAACCAGAGTGTCGGAGTTGCAAGTCTGTTGGGGCTCAGGGCCTGGCTATCATATGGTCAGTCCAGAGATTCAGGTCCCCTGGGTATACATTAAACCCCAGCACCAACTACAGTTCCAGTAAAAGTAACAGGAGAGGCTTGTGGGCAAAGAGTACATCTGAGTCCAGCTCCATCACACAGAAATACAAACTCCAAAGTGGGGCCAGCTGACATGGCACTGAACTCCATCTGCCATGACCATAGAACCTGTGGGTCTCTGTGGCCCTCAGAAGAACAAATACCTGGTGTTGTATCTACTTTATCTGTCTTTGGGACTCTGCTCAGGTATGCATAAGGGCAACCCCTGTGATAACCTCCCGGCTCTTTTTGGAGACTCATAGCCATATAAACTCATTTGTTCTTTCCATTTCCCCCTTTTATTCAGGTCAAAAAGCATTTTTAACTCCTGGTATTATATGTGGACTGAGATATTCTGCTGGTCCGAGTTGACTCTTTTATTCAAGGTCATTTTCTAGTTACATCATCAGTTGGTACTTGGTAGTAATCCCTCGGTGCCAGGGAGGCTCATCCCCGGGAGTCATGTCCTACACTGGGAAGAAGGTAACACATTTACATGCTGAGTTTGGCTTCGAGACTGGCCACATTTGAGCAACACGGAGGCTCTCAGGAGGTAACTCTTAGGCACCCTGCAGCTCTAGGCCTTGTTCTTATTTCAGGTGCACAGGCTTATAAGCATAGTCATTAGTATCCAGGGCTCATTGTTGGATCTTCCTTCCTTTTTGGTCTTTGCTGTTGCACTTGGGGGGTTGTTGCTGTTCCTTTAGGGACTGTGATAGAGCTCCCCTGGCTAGGAACTCAGCACTCCCTCAGTTGTTGTTTTTGTTTGTAACCACTATGAAAATATCGAAACTTTTTTATGTGCCCTAGATATATGCCCTGGAGAACTCCCTGCCAACCATGTGTCCCCTGTCAATAACATCCCACCCCTATTCCTCCCCTGCCATTTTTGAACCTGTCTGTGATCCAAAACTTCTTCAAAAATGAAGCCCAATATATTGCCAGGGTCCATTAATAGTAAAATGGAATATAGTGATGAGTTTAAAGGTTAGATATAGAATACATATTCATTTAGAAAAATTAAGGTAAAAATAAATAGGGATATCAAAAAATTAAAAAATGCAAAAGCTTTGTTTTTGATGTTTTGCCTTCATCACTGCAATAAGTGTTGCCCTGTTTGCAAATTGGCAATGTAACTTCTTCTGTCTTTTCCTCAGTATCTACATCATTTCTTTTTCTTTTTTTTCACCCTAATTATTAAGCTTATCTTCTCAAAAGTTTTAGATCACAGTAATTCATATATACAATATACAGTACTCCCACATATCCAACATAAACCCCTTTTCCCTTCCACAGCAATAATCTTTTTACATGTTCATACTATATTTACTGAAACTGATGTACAGATATTGAGACAATAGCTTTCAAACAAGGTAACATTTGGGTTTACATGGTGGTTTATATTTTAGACTATGCAATTTTCTAAATTTTTAGTTATCTTATGTCTTACCTTATGATTTACATTTTAGCCTATCAGCCCCTATACATTTTTGGTGTAATTTAACATGTCTTATATCCATCCTTTTGTAATCTTGTGGGACACTTCTATTGCCCACACAGTTACATCGATTCCATCTATTCAATACCTCTTTGCCCCTCCCCTTAGGGCCCACAGTGACAGTCAATCTTCATTGCTTGAAGGGCCATGTTCAGAGATACTTGCAACAGTGTTGAGGGCTTGACATGCTCAACTGCCCTAATGCACTGGGAGCCACCATTTCTCTCGAGAGATACAATTCCCTCTATTTGAGAAGATCAGTCCTCCCCAGGATGTGGGTATACCTTCACTCTCATTTTATGGGTCTCTATCCAATGATATATCCCACAATGGCAAAATGAGCACTCACACACTCCCTAGGAGCCTCTCCTGCATTGGATTATCCCCTTTAAACATCTTAAACAGGTAACCTTCCTTATTATATTTTTGAAACAGTTTTCTCAGCATTATACTCTCAACCAAATACCTGACAATCTCCTATGTTCATATGTTCCCCCACCCTCCCCCCAATTTCTTGGGCAATATTACCCATCCTCCCATCCCTAGCTCCCCTCAAGCCTGCAAAGCCCCACCCAAAGTAACCCTATTCTCCCATTTTATCCCTTCCTTGTACAAATACTTACCTCCAGCTTATCACAGATTTCTCCCATGTAGGTGTCAGCTTACATCCTTCCTCTACCCCACAATTTCCTTTAGGCCTATCATCCAGTCTCTAGCTCTCTGAGGCAGCTAGGTTTACTTATTTTATATCATTGAGGTCATGGAGTATTTGTCCTTCAATGCCTGGGTTGCTTCACTCAACATAAGGTTCTCAAGATTCATCCATGTTATCACGTGTGTTTGTAGTGTATTCGTTCCTAAAGTTGAGTAGTATTCCATTGTATGTATATACCACATTTTATTTTTCCATTCATCTGTTGATGGGCATTTGGGTTGATTCCAACTTTTGGCAACAGTGAACAATGCTGCTATAAACATTGGTGTGCATATATCGGTTTGTTTTCTTGTTTTCAGTTCTACTGGGTATATACCCAGCAGTGGAATTGCTGGGTCATATGGCAAATCTATAGCTGGTTTTTGAGAAACTGCCAAACTGTCCTCCAGAATGGCTAGATCCTTCTGCATTCCCACCTTAGAGCATTTTCGTTATTTCAATGATAACAAACAAAAACAGACAAATAAACAAGAAAATCCTTCAACTCTCAGTCTCTCTATGCTTCCCTTGTTGTACATAGCTGCTATTTCTGGTTATTCCTGCACATTTATTTATTTATTTAAGCAGTATTATTGACATACATTCCCATACCAAACAATCTATCTAAAGTGTATAATCAA
This sequence comes from Dasypus novemcinctus, assembly GCF_030445035.2. Classification (NCBI taxonomy): domain Eukaryota; kingdom Metazoa; phylum Chordata; class Mammalia; order Cingulata; family Dasypodidae; genus Dasypus; species Dasypus novemcinctus. The sequence continues at coordinate 85,688,429 of NC_080675.1, read as the reverse complement.
TGGCTTTAGTAGAATCACAATGTTGTGCATTCATCACCACAAAAAATTTTAGAACAATTTCACTACTCCAAAAAGAAAAACTCCAAATCCCTTAACAGTCCATCCCCAGCCCTCCATAACCACTAATCTAATTTCATCTTTATAAATTGATTTATATTTATATTTTATATAAATGGAATCATACAATATGTAGTACTTCGTGTCTGGCTTCTTTCACTTGGCATGGTTTTTTTTTTAGTCTGCCATGAACATCTCGTATTAACGTACATTTGTTCAGCTCCAAAGAAAAACGGTCTTATATATGCAATATTACCCATGTTTGTATTTCACAGGTGGTTTTATTATGTTATACAGTTCCATGTTACATTTCTTAGCTTTCTTTTTAATAGTACACATGACCTTACTTTCCCTTTAAACCACTTTCATACACACATAACAACACTGCCAGTTGCAAACATGATATTGGGCTTTCACTATTTCTATTCATTTCCAAAGATTAACATACATCCTTTTTAACAGTTCTGCACAAGTTAACACTCAGCTCTCCCTTCTCTAATCTTATTTTATTTTCAGGTGAGTCATATTCAAGTTATTAACACCATGAGATTACACAATATATTTAGCTCACAGTAGCACAATCATACAGTAAAAAATACTGGTATTTTGGTTGTAATTACATTTCCATACACTCTTGCCTCTCACTTCAGAATTAAATTACTACAATAAATAGATTTTAAAAATAAATGAATTAAAATTAACTGTGTTTTCAATATTTTTGGACAATTTCATGCTATCCCTTGATACCTTAGACATATACTTGGGAATCATCAAAATAAAAGATGAATCAAATAGCTTTTTAATAGTTATTATTAGTCTCATTAAATTTCTACCCTGCAGTAGTCACTGCTAGATGCCTTACAAGATAGGTCTTGTTTTCCACATTTTATACTTGAGGCATCTAAGCTCATAAAGTTTAAATAAATTCCTTTAGGTCCAATGGGTCATAAATGGTGGCGCCAAAGCTTGAGCCTACATTTGTTTGCCTCCGGAGCCCCTGCTCTTGGTACTGAAACATTTTGTCTTTATATAATTTATTAACAAAAACTAACTGACAAACAAAAGCCAAACAAACATTAAGATGAATAAGCACCTACATTTACTTACATAGTAAATATAATCAACTGCTTTTTCTAATCTCACCAATACGTACTGACACCTTATCTAGTTAATTTCTGATTTGGGCCAATACTCAACAAGATGAGGAATAAATCAGATTCACATACAATTTCTACACATCTCATTTCTTATCTGCAAGGAAAGATTATGTCATTTATTACCAAATGGGGAAATTTTTAAAAATATATTTTTATTAGAGATTGGGAACTTACAAAACGTGTGGAATTCCCATACAACAACCCTCCACCAACACACTACATTGTTGTGGAACATTTTTTGCAGATTATGCGACAATATCATCAGACTACTACCATTAATTATGATCCATAGTGTACATTTGGTATATTATTTCCATACCACCCTATTATTAACAGAACATTTTTGGCATTGATGCAAGAATATTATAGTATTGTTGTTAACTATAGTCCATAGGTTACATTAATTGTATTTTCCCATGCTTCTCTACATTCTTACCACCTTGCAATAGTGATATACCTTTGTCCTAGTTCATAGAAGGACATTCTTTTATTTGAACTATTAGCCACAATTCTCATCCATGTCTGGGCTCACTATGTTATTCAGTCCCTAGATTATTCTTTAGCTTTCTTTCAAATCTCCAAATGGGGAAATTTTGATTTGCAGATTCACTAGCTATAGTAAAAAGAAATTTGAAGTGAGGTTCCACATAGGGATAATATATCTCCAGTTAAATTTACAGTGCCATAAAAGAAAACTATAAAAGATTATTCTGGAAAGGTTCAACTCTTGCAGAGAAGCCCAGGTTGCTTATAAAAAGCTAAACATTTGCCAAATCAAATTCATGAATATGTTGAATAAATTCTTTTAGTGGGATTCAGGAATAATTAAACCCAAGGGTTAGGTCCCTGTTCCAACTAAGAGGTCAGTTTTAAGCATAGATTAAAATGAAACTAATATTTTTCCCTAGTTGGAAAGTTTCAACACCCACAATAAAAGTCCTGATGTGACAGACTTAAAATGTTCTCAGATTTGGAAATTCCTATGAAAAGCTGGCCAGATCTCTCTTCAATTATTTCACATATCATAATTTATGATACCCAATTCTAGGTTGTTTTAACAGAACCAGTTTGGCATATGACCACTTAGTATACTGTAGAGGACTGAATTATGCACCCCAACAATGATATTTTCCTAATCTTAATCCATGTCCCTGTAAACCCATTTATAAATAGTATCTTTTGAAGAATGTCTTACCAATTAAGGAGTGGACTCATTTGTGAATAGAATCTTCTAAGATCCTATTTAGATATGGCCAAACTGAGTCAGGGTGAGCTTTAATCCACATGACCAGATGACTTACTGGAGCGGAAATTCAGAAGCAGCCAGAGGAGCCAGGAGTCAGTGGAAATCGGAGGAGCAGACACAAGGAGAGAGATTGCTGTGTGACTGTGTGACAGAAGGCAGAGAACCCCAAAGCGTGAGGCAGGCCAGCACTAGAACACTGCAGACTTCAGGGAGAAAACATGGCCCTGACGACACCTTGATTTGGGACTTCTGGCCTCTAAAATCGCGAGCCAATAAATTCTTGTTGTTTAAGCCTACCCACTGTTGGTTATTTGTCATAGCAGATTGGTAAATAAGACATATAACAAAGGGCAGATTCACTTAGGAAGCAAGAGGAAATCTGATGAACTGAATATTTTCTTCTCATCCAACAGGGTAACGCTGCAAACACTGCCATAAACTTTAACAACTAAGAGCTAGACTTATTCTTGGGAAGCCATTTCATTTATTATCCTCAGGGCAGGGATACATAAGGAATTCTTAAACATTACATGAGTTTAGGGGGAAAAAAGTTGAACATCACACTGTGGCTCACTAACTCCCTAATTTATAATGTTAGAAATTAAGCCTTAAAAGCGTTAATAAAGAGTAAGAGTGCCCTCCTATCATTCATAAGGTTTTAAAAATTAAAACCAGCTAGTAATAAGACCAGAAATACGTATTATCTTTTTTAATAGTCCCAAAGAATTATTCTGAATGTGGTCTATATTTCTAAAATGAAAATTAAAGTTTTAAAATCTTGAGAGGCAGAGCATATTCATGTTGACTTCTCAGGTGGAAACAGATTCATTGCTGAAAAGGAGGGTGAATTGTTTAATTTTACTAGATAAACACTGTGGGGGAAGGGAGAATGAAGAAGCTTTTTGAACTTTTATTTGCAGGGTATTTTCCACATCTCTGGGAGTGTACACACAGATATTTGCATGTGTTTTTCCCTGTCATGAGGCAAATCTAAGTTGCTAAAACAAAAAAAAAAAGACTGAGTCATTATCTGATGATTTTGTTAAGTGCTTCTGGGGTATTTATAATGCTTCAGTCAAAATGTGATACAGGGAAGTGGCTGTGGCTCAATCAGTTGGGCTCCCATCTACCATACGAAAGGCCCTCAGTTCGCGTCCCCGGGCCTCCTTGTGAAAGCAGGCTCGCCCGCATGCCGCAGAAAGCTGCTGGCCTGCAAGCGCTGTGGAGAGCCCACTCAGCAAGGTGACACAACAAAAAGGGAAACAAGTAAAAACACAGAAGAGCACACAATGAATGGACAGATAGCAAGCAAGTTGCAAGCAGGCGGGCGGGGGCGGGGATTTATACCAAAATAAACACAGACACAGAAGAATGCACAGCAAATGGACACAGAGAGCAGACAGCAAACAAGCTGCAAGGGGGGAGGGAATAAAAAATTAAAAAAGTAATAATACAAAGGCTCCACTGATATATAACAGATTCTTAAAACAAAACGAAACATAAAGCCCACTGCACTGTAATACATATTTATCAATGTTTATATAAATGCTTAAGATCACAATTTCTGTAATCTCATCCATCATTCCACCAAAAATATTTCTAATGATTCAAATGCAAACCAAAGCCTGTAGGGATTTTCAGACTCAGTGACACATTTGTTCATTAATAATTAATTTTCAGTTACTATTTTCAATTATTACATGATACCTTAACTGAAGGTATTTCATCATAAAGCATAATTAAAGGGTATTTCTTGCTTGTTTGATGTATCAAGCTACAGGGTGGGCAAAATTTGGAAATGGAAAAAGTTACAGGAAATAGATGTTGGATGTTAAGAAAACCTCAATATGAAGCTAATGTAATGATTCAAAAGTGTAATGCTGACTGAAAAAAACAGGCTTTCCTGCATATAACACATTATTATACAAAATAGAGAGATAAAATACTTTTTCATTAACTTACCTCATTTCATTTTTTATTATTTGTATATTTGTAAACTGTACTTTAAAGTTTTAAATAAGACCTTTCTTTAAAATTAACTCTACTAAGGAGAAAAATCTTTACCCATTAATACCAGTGAAGGGTTTACCAGTTTTACCAGAAGATGTCAAAGTTAATCCCAACTGTTGCCTGCTATTACATTTTAGCACCCTGTATTTAATGCCACTGGGCAATCTGCACAATGGTTGTGTTACTCTGGAATAGGGAGGATAGTTGAAGTGTTTTGCAAAGGGAACAGCTACATTTTGTTCCATTCTGCTTCATTATTATATTCAGAGCAAAACTGGCTCAAAACTCACAGAAAAGATTTTATATTCCCTTCTCTATAATTATGGTAAGCAAGTACTTATTAAAATTTACATATTTATATTAATCATTGTTCCTATGAATTGTCCTTTTCCTTGGTGCAGAAGTTTGGATCAAAATACAGGTGCAGAACTTTTGTGAGAACTGACATAACTGTAAAATATAGCATTTGAATAGATATATATAAATGATTTGATTTGGAAAATCATGGATGATGAAAAATATAAACGTCTCTTCTGTTCTCAGTGTAAGAAAGTATAATATCATGTATGGGAGAGAATATGAGAACTAAACAGAGGGGAAAACCAAATATCAAAGTCAGTAGGGTATTTTAGAGGTTGAAAAAGGTCTGGTTTTGTTAAGCATCTGCAGCATGCTTATACTAATAGTGTTTCATCTGAAATTACTGTCAGAGTTAGAACTGTATGTACTGAACACTTATTTATGAAGACAATGCATCCTGCTTTTCTAAAGATCCAATTTGTTTTATAACTTGGTATGCTAAATTGATGACTCAAAAAGTTTCGAACTTTCCCAAGACATGACTGCTTAGATTACATTATGGAAACTCAACTGCTAGCATGTCTTTTAAACATTTAACAGACTCTGAAACAATTTCCCTACAATGTATATTCTCCTTAGCAGTTTAAAATTCAAAACTAGAAACAAAAGGAAAAAGTTGCCTTAACTTGTGGTTTGTGTATTGCCACTTTTTTTTTTTTAAGATTTATTTTTCATTTATTTCTCTCCCTCCCTCTCCTTCCCCCCGAGTTGTCTGCTCTCTTTGTTCATTTGCTGTGTGTCCTTCTGTGACCGCTTACATCCTTATCAGCAGCACCGGGAATCTGTGTTTCTTTTTGTTGTGTCATCTTGTTGTGTCAGCTCTCCATTTGGGCGGCGCCATTCCTGGGCAAGTTGCACTTTCTTTCGCGCTGGGCAGCTCTCCTTACGGGTCGCACTCCTTGCACGTGGGGCTCCCCTATGCGGGGGACACACCTGCGTGGCCTGGCACTCCTTGCGCGCATCAGCACTGCACGTGGGCCAACTCCACACGGGTCAAGGAGGCCCGGGGTGTGAACCAAGGACCTCCCATGTGGTAGGCGGATGCCCTATCCACTGGGCCAAGCCCACTTCCCACATAAGTTTTCTTGAGACATAAAAGTTACTTTACAAAAAACATGATTGAAATGAAAACTTCATTAAAATATTTATGTTTCTAAACTAAAATTCATTCTGCAACCCTATATTGGGGCTGAATTTTGGGAGACTTGGACTCCCCCAGAAGAGAAACAGAATCTCTTTATGGCTCTATCTCACTCATTAGACAATAAGTTCCTAAAAGGAGGACAGTATCTTAATCATATTGTCCTTATGTTAATGGAAAGAAGTGACTGGTACATGACAAAAAACAAGCATTGACTGAACTCAACAGCAAGCATGTTTTCAAGATGTAAATGCATGGGAATAATGGATGAGACATTTCAATAAATACTGAAAATACAAACTTTAATATGCCTTTCCTTTTTTGAATGTTATACAGGAATGCTATTTCAAGAAAGTACAATTGGTAAGGAATGATTTTGCTGCAATGGCTCTCGCCTGCTTGCTCCTTACCCCGACTTGGCATATCTAACTTGAATACGAAATCGATACAGAACGAGAAGGGTAGCAAGCCAAATGCTTCTAGGCTTTTAACATAAATGGGCGACCTTCAGTGTTGGGGAGGCAGTAGGGGATGGTAGAGACTGTAGTAGTAAATTAGAAAAAAACAGGCTCATTGTAAAAGGGGTGGCTGCTGCTCATATAGTACTAATAGCTGCCATGTGAGTATGCAAGCTCAGTGTTGCCAGTCATTTTAGTTTCTCAAGAGAACTAGGAAATCCAGGTATTTTATGAAATAATTGAATTTCTAAGTGCTGACAATTCCAAACAAGTTAAAATATTGTGGCAGTCAACTTCTCTGGGGAGTCCAAGGGGAGCCTGAGAAATCTGGACTAGATAATGAGCGCAAACACTTTTATAACCTTTATTTTATTTGAAAACATTTTATAGCACTATATATGCATTAATCTACTAGTATTATGAACCCCATTTCACTGATATAGAAACTGAATCACGGAGAGGATAAATCCTTTGTGGCTGAACTATGAACTCAGATTTTCTTGACCCAGATGGTAATACTGATTCTCATCTCCTTACTCTCTCCCAGTTCTCACATTCCATAATATTATGCTAATATGGAAGGAAGATAGAAAGTATTTTCTTCCTCTCATTTAAGAGGGAAGAGTTCATTGTAGATGATGAGAACAATCAAATTATAGTATGTTTTACTACTTAGAACTGCATCTGAGCATGGGTATTTAATAGAACACAATGGCCATCTGAATAAATAGCTTCTATTGTATATTGGCCACTTACTTTCCTATGCAGGTGTTGGTATACTTAAAATACACTAGCACAAACACACTAGCACAAATGTGTTATACTTAAAATACACTAGCACAAATGAGATGCAACCAAACATTAATCCTTTAGTCCAGAATTTTTAAAGATCTAGCATTATGGACTATCATTCAAAGAAATGTTGTAGAATAAAACTGATTATGAAAGTCTTATCCTATTGCCATCAGTATGGATCTATCTACTTCAGTAAGTGTTTCTTGGGGCAAATCCTACCTGCAGGCCATATAAAGACCAATAAACAATGTCTCTGTGCTGGGGAGTTTACTTAAAATTGTGGACACAATGAACCTGTTCCTATCAACCTTTCTATTTACCATTCCCCTTTCTGCACAGGTAGTCCTCCTTATTCTTCACATCTCAGTTCATATGTCATCTTTTTCAAGAGGCTTCTCTGACCATCTAATTCATTGCCCACTGCCCCCCATCCAAATCCCTCTATCATACCATCCTGTCCCCTCCGGAACCATTACTGTAGTGTGCAATTGTCTTATTTACCTTCTTGTTTATTGGTTTTTATTGCTTCCCTTCAATAGAATGTTTCATTAGAAAAGGATCTTGACTATTTTGTTCACCATTATATACTAACTCCTAGGATACTGCCATGCATGGAATAAGCTAAATGCCCATATACATGGGGTTTGAATAAAAGATAAACCAGATCCATGGTGGAGGTGAGGGGTTATTCATAAAAATGGTTCCCTGAAGAAGGGGCATTTGATGCCTAGAAGTACGTTGATTACACTGAATACCATTAGTAGAGAAAATGTTGGTTTAGGACAACCTAGCCTTTCCAATCGTCAGACAGCCTATAGATTTCTGTTTTACCCCACATGGAAATTATTACCTAATCCCATGGATAGTTTTGGCCAGTAAAACATCACTGTGAATGTTCAGTCTGAGATGGACTTCTTTCTGAAGCAAAGAGAAACAATCATCCCTGTTCAATAACACTTAGATGAACATATTACCTCTCACAAGGGGAGGTGGGGATTTTCCAGCATGAAGCAGTTCTTTGGCAAGAGACAACTCTGAAGACCCCTGGAAAATGGAGTTCACATGGGAACTTGTGTTTCCATACCCTGTAATTCACTGAGTAGAGGGTATGGTATTTGGTGAGTTTCAAATTGCTCAGTGCTATTCTGTTATAATTCAGATTCTACATTCCTTGAACTACCTGCCAAGCATACCAGATAAATGAGTTTGGCTCCTCAGTTGGATACCCTAAATATATAGCATAAATAAAAGCTAATCAACTCCTTTTCATAGAAGTGAAAAAGATTGCTACAGGGCAGGGAAAAAAGTGTGCCCCCTGCTTAGGGGTGACGGATGCTGTGTTTTATGAGGAGAATCCATTTCTTAATGTTTGCAGCAATTTGTAAAGGCTTTCAAAGTAATAACATACAATCTCTTATTAAAAATACAAGGTGATCGAGATTTTGTGCATGCTAAAGTAGTCTTGGAAGCTACATTAACTCTTTTATATTGTTTTGCTTTTTAAAAATGAACAGAAATAAAGGGTAAAGGAACCTTACTATTTTTTTAAGTGATCCACCCTTTGCAGAGAAATCACCAGAATTTTTGCAAATTACATGCCATGTATTTTCAAAATGTCAGTTACCAACTTTCTACAAATCAGGATTCCTTGAGGAAAGGGCAGACATAATACAAGTCAAGATTATCTCTCTTTTTAGTTGAGCATTTCCACAGACAAAGCAAATTATTTGCAAGTCAATAACTTTTGTTTTGAGGCTTCAAGTACTGGACTAGATCATGTGGAAAAAATCAAGGACAGTGATTTTAGAGACATACATTCCCATAATATTTTACCTTGCCTGAATAGACAGGGGTCAGGCCTAGATTTATGAGCTCACTGGATAGCTAAATGAAATAATCTGGAAAGAGGTTTTCCCACTTATTATTGCCTTCGAGCCACTAAGGAGAAGCTGGAAAAGTATGCCGCAAATATAGTCCAAGGCTACAAAGGTCAGACCTTCTCCCTTCAAAAACGGTCCATGAACATAACTGGAAAGGATTTACAGTGTTTCATATAATTTTGGCCTTTAACAACTGTGGTGGTTTGAAGCAGTAGGTACTCCAGGAAAATATATTCCTAAATTTAATCCATTCCTATGGGTGTGAAACCACTGTAAGTCAGATCTTTTGATGGGGATACTTTAGTTAAGGTGTGGCCCACATCTTTCAGGATGGAACTTAACCCTATCACTGCAGTCCCTCATGAATGGAATGAATACAGAAAAAGAGAAAGCCATGGAAGCAAGAAGCTGAAATCAACAGAAACCTGAAATTAATGGAAGTGAAGGAAGACACCAGCAGATGTCACCATGTGCCTTGCCATGTGACAGAGGAGCCCAGGATCGCAGGTAGTTGGTCTTCAGGAAGAAAGCATCGCCTTGACAATACCTTGATTGGACATTTTCATAGCCTGAAACTCTAAGTGAATAAATTCTCATTGTTTAAGCTAAACCATGTCATGGTATCTACTTTCAGCAGCCTAGAAACTAAAATAACAGTCAATCAAATTCACATAAAAGAAGACTGAGAGAATATAAAGGATGCTTTCCCTTAACCTTCCAAAAATCAAAAATAAATAAAATAAAACCTTTGAGTTTTAAAAATATAGGAAATGGCTATCTCAATGATATTATATCTCTTGGTAATATTTTCAGTACATGGCTACAGATAAATAGAGACCACCAAAAACTGAGTTCTTTTGAGAAAGGGGTGTCTTTGTTCTTAACTTCTGGACATTGTTTCACCTTGAATTTCATTATATTTGCTAGCAAAATGGCAGTGATTTATCCCTTCCTGAGAAGGGAGGAAGGAATTAATTTGAACGTATTGAACCAAATCTTAGAAAACTATGTCTAATGGATCAAGTAAATTAATGTACCTAAACATTTCATAAAACACAGCTAAATATTTTAGAAGCTGAATTACTTCTAGATTTCCTGGAAGTCTAATTTATGGTATCATTTCCCAACTTCCAGTCTCCTCTCTTGCCTTCATTATTATTTCTTCTACACAAGATTTTGTTTCTTTTTTAAATATAGGCACATTCATAAGCTCTCAAACTGAACATGAGTAAACCTTTTTCTTGGTCAACAGATAGGAACACAGTAGTTATGAGTGGTCAGGAATTAGAGAGAGACTTAAATCTGGTCAGGCCCAGCATTACGCCAACCAACACAAAAGACCGCTAAGTATAATAAACACCTGGTTTTGGTATCAGCATATGACTCTCCCCCTGAACAATATTTTGTTTCTTATAGCTTAGCTTGTGGGGCGTGATATGGAGACTGTGGCGCCTTGCCTGAGGAGAAGGCAGGCCCTTCAGAGTCTTCATTAAAATCCAGATAGTGTCTGTGGGTCAAGCAGTTGAGCACCCACCTCCCACATGGGAGGTCCAGGGTTTGGTTCCCTGTGCCTACTTAAAAAACAAAAACAAACAACAAGCAAAACAAACGATAAAACCAACTCAGGGAAGCCAATGTGGCTTGGTGGTTGAGTGTTGGCTTCCCACATATGAGGTTCCAGGGCTCAATCCCCAGCCCCAGGTACCACAAAAGAAACAAACAAACAAACAAACAAACAAATTTTAAAAATCCGGTTTATGCAGTAAGTGCAAAAAGTGGTATATAATGGCCCCTGTTCCTCCACTGGGGTTCATGAAGAACTCTTTTGCTGTGTTCATATTATACATCAAATTATACATCTGCAAGTTTTTGTTCAGAGCATGAGTTACTAATTAACATACAATAAGCCAGAGACATCCACTGAAATCAGGTAAGAGTTGATTAATAGTGCTTTGAAAGCAGGCCTGACAATCTTACTAATTTTACTGAAGGGCTTTGTCTCCTCAAAGCTACCACTGCACATACTTTTCTGATTCTTTGGAGGCAGCTAAGTGCTGGGTAGAATATGCTTGGATATCTTTACTCATTGAAAGTATACACTGACCAGGTTTGAATTTAGAGAGCTAGTTTATACAAGCATCAAAAGAAATCATGCAATATCTGGCAAATGTAGTACATGAGTCTCATGGTGCATATTTAAATGGAAAAATGACTTTTTAATTCAGATGAATCACCAGGATTCCTGGAACTCCAAAACACAAAAGTAACAAAGTCTCTGGTTCTAGATAGACTTTTGCTACATTGGAAAATATTCATTTGGCCAGAAATATCATCATAGTTTCATTCGGGATTCGAATGGGGCTTTTTAAAAATGATTTACTCATTTGAAAAGAATCTCCTTTGAATATTATAAAGTGCATTAGGGTCATATCCAATTACAGACAGTTAATGCAATACTGGTATGTGTTCTCTTGTCTTCAAATTATTATTTTTTAAATGAGTGAAAACAATGAAAGAATTAATCATTTTGGGGGCGATTTTTAAGGAAAATATGTAACCAAGAGTTCCTTATAATACAATGCTTGTATTAATTAAATGTGAGTCAGGAAATCTTATTGAAAATAATAGTTCATGGCAAAAAAAAATGAGCAAACACATGGAAAATTTTTGGAATGAATGGTTTATTTCCTAATAATTTCTGTACGGCAGTCTGAATGTTAAGAATAACAAAAATACTAGCCTAGAAGCATTTAATTTCAACAGAAATAAATTTTCAGTAGAGTCCATTAATTTCTAAGCTATAATAATAGACATCTCCTTAAAGATGTTTAAAAACATCTTAAAATAACTTTGGTAAAGGGATTTAATTTTTAAAATTTTATGCAGCCTTTCAAAATTACTTTTTAAAAGAAGTGTCATCAATCATATCCCATGGTCATAAAGAGCACACAATGTCTTAAATTCTAAGTCATTTTCTACCTTGATTCATTTCCTTGTAACTCAAGAAAAGAGCATTCTTCTCACTATTTTGACAAGAATATTACACTTAATCTGCCAACATCGGTTTAGTTTTCAACAGTCTCTATATAGTAAAAGGGTGAGTTAAAATTTCTTTGCCATTTTAAAATATCAGTATGTGAAAATACATCAAAACATATAAAACTGAAAATATATTTCCTTCACAGATTAATAAAGAGGGTTAATGCCATGATATATAAAGACCCTATAGAAAAACAGACAAAAATATATAAACAGACAATTCATAGCAGGTAAAACATAAATGGCTAATAAGTATATGAAAAGTTGTTGATCTTTTCAATAGATAAATACATGGTTAGGTAGAGAAATTTATTTTTACCTATCAAATTAGCAAAAAACAGAAAATTTTAAAACGCTGAAAAGTCCTATTGTTGAAAAGGGTATGAAACACTGTCGTTGGAGTTATGTAAATTTTTACAACTTTTTAAGGAACTATTTGGCAGTGTCAACATGAAAAAAAAAATGCCTCTTTTCTTTAGTCCTTTTGTATTCTAAGAATATACCCTACCAACTTGTTCAACAAATGCTAATTAAGAATCTTCTAATACTTTTACAAACATGCAAAAAATATATATGAGGAAGCTCTTATTCCAGCATTGTTTTAAGAAAAAAAGGTAACAAACCAATCTAAGAGAGACTAAACAAATGAATATATATCACTGCAAAGGAATACTATATTTTTTTGTTTTCCTATTGTCTGTCAGCGCAAGCTCAAATAGGGCAGGAAATTGATCTATTCTTGTACATGTTTGCACTCTAGGACTATGAACCTGAAAGTGTAAATTGACAAGGACATGCTGACAGTGAAGCAATAACCAGGTTTCTAGAACCATTCTGCTACTTACACAATTGCCACTAAAATATTTCTCTTAAGAAAATTTGGTCAACTTTTATGCATCATTTATCTTCCCAGCCATTTATAAAGAGAAAAGCCAGTTACCTTTTTAGCAAACTAGATATATACAAAGTTCATGAAAAACAGCTTGTTCTGCTAATGCATCTTATATCTACCAAGAGCTATACTGTGAAGGCCTGGCTGTCTTTCATTTATGCAGCTTCCCAAGAAAATCAGACTTCTTTTCAGTGCCCCTTTATGCAATCTATTCCCGAAAGCAGGATGGGAGAAGGAAATGAAAAATGCTTCCTGTTCTTCTCTGGCTTCATTCCCAAAGCATAATTTGATGGGAAATATACTAATTCACATATAAAATTATGTCAAGACCACCTAATTAAATTATGAAACTTAAATTTACAAGAATATAATAAATTACATTTGCCTACTTTTCACCCTGGACGTTTCCCTTTTAGAACATGAAAATTCTTTCCAACAATAGGAATTTAATATTATTGAAATAGATTTCGTCATTTTAATATCTTAAGAATCAGAAATCTGGCCTGTCAGTTTTATTTAACCCAGAACACGTATTTTCATTAATGTCCTTTGGTAAAGCAACTTTAACAATAACACCTTAGAATGGACACTAATCTTAGTATTTGAAATTTATATTTTCACTAAGGAAAATAATATGTCAACTCTCAGTAGGCCAGAGATACAAATATAAGCAAAATTGATCATTAATAAGTCAACTGGTCAAAACAAATCATCCTAAGAACACTGTTGTATGTTCTCCTTTCTTTCACGCTTTATCCAAATGTGCCTTTTCCTCATTCAGGCTGTTAATTGCTTAGGAAAGCTAAAAGGCCAATAGTTGCTCTTATTTTTGGGGGTGGGGTGGGGGGGTGAAGCTGAATTGAAATGTTTGTGAAGGAAATTTGTGACTTTTCCATACCTAATTTATTTTTGGATAGTGAGCTTGTGATTTCCACCTGCACATCATCTTTACTTTACAATTAAGTAGATTGCAATAAAAATTATAAATAAAAGCTCCGTTCTTGAAAAAGAAATGAAATTCAGAAGCAAAACAAAGAGTTACGTTCATCCACAGGCAGCCCTAGTTTTGCACTGTTCCATGCCATCTGAAACCCATGCAATTTGGTGTCCTCATTTTGCATGGTTTTGTGGTACATGGGATCAGGACATGGTTCCAATATGCATGGATTCTAGTTACTATGGTACCCTGCAAAGTAAGGGCTTTCTGTATTTGGTTTTATTTTCAGTTTACTCAGTTTCATAGATGACACCAATGCTATGCAATCAAGTAATCTGAGGGTAAAATTTGATCCAACCAGTCTAAATCAATTACTCTAATGCCTGCATTGTTTTTGTTTCATTGGAGTCTGTGAAAATTACCCAATAACAACAAGCAACAAACAACAAAACCAAAATACTTGTGGGTTTTCCATTGCTTAAGGGGTTGAATTCTGAGTTACACTGAGGCCTGATTAATCTCAAAATCAATGCAGATAACTGTCTAATGTCAATCTAATATAATAACATTGGTTTGAAAAATACGGTGAAACACATTCCTAGTACCAGATACAGTTAGTACCTACCTCAAAGCCAGGACTCACAGGAGACTGAAATATGAAGTTGTAAGAGCAAAAGCAGGCAAAGATGCAGAATAAAGGGGGAAAGAGACAGGAAAACAGTGTTACTGGAGGAAAGCAATGCATATTACTCAATAATGTGTCATATAGATGTTTTCTCAAGAAAAAAGCAAAATGTTATACTAATCAGTCTTTGTGGCCACAGAAACATGAGTGGGAAACCACTTTTAAAATGTAAGTGGAACTCTAGATACTAAGTCAAGATTGCAAATATGCAGTTTCCAGTGTGAGCAAGAAAAGGTATAAAATTCAACTAACTCTATATCTTTTATGGTCTCAGTGATGAAAAATGGCTCTTTCACCTTGTTGAAAATGAATTATAGTCAGAATGAAGCATTTTTGATCTTTAAATGGGAGATTATATTTTCTTCACCATAATTCATCCTCTCAATAGGAAGAGAAAGAAAAAAGTCACAAAGTAATCTAGTATCATATAGTTGTTATCTGTTTGCAGGCAAGAATAAGCTGATAATCAGTATCAGGCAGTGGTTTAAAAAACTGAGAAGTCCACTTGTGTGTTAGAGTTTTAACAAGAGAAATATGCCTACAGTGCATTCTTTGCTCATTTTAGAGTACTTGTTGCATACCATTGTTTTCTGTCTGATTCAGTTCAAGGCTGAAATATATTTTTAAAGTAGAAAGGTTATTCTGATTTTTTTTTCAGGGGAAGAGTCAATGAAAACTAAGAAAAACCACGGTTAAGTAAACAATACACTTCTGGTAATTTATATTGAGTATGTTCTTTCCTCTCTTTTTTCCTTAAACTTTTGTGTGCTACTCCATTTGAAATCTAGAAACCAAATCAAAATTAAAATATAGTTGACTCACTGTCGTAACAAAAATGTACCACTATATTTTGAAATCAGTGAATTTTAGTGTTGAGTAATCTATTGCACATTGAAGAGAATCCTGTTTTCTGTTCTTTGCACCTCCCATATCCTAATTTGCAACCTGAAGCTAATCAGTTTGTCAGAGACATTTGGAAGTGGTGTAGATTTAGATTGACGTCTTACCAAGATTACCTCTTACCCAGTAATATATGCACTTAAACATTTTGAATTGACAGGAAGCATGTGTAAAACTCAGGGGCAAGAACTGTTCATTAGAATAGATCCAAACATTACTTTTCAGGAAAAATTTAATCCTGCTTGCAGGCAATCTTATGGGACATTTTCATGCAGCGCTGGCAAAGCTTTCTCTTTTGTGGACTAAATAAATGAGGTTTCTCAATTTCCAAAATAAGATGCTATCCTTGCCATCTACATATATATGATATTGGAGGAAGCTGATAGCTTTTCCTCCAAATAGCAGCTCTGAATATCTTTACTCTGGGCTTTCACCAGAATTCACAACTAAGCTGAGTGCTGTCCAACTTATGATATTTGAAGATGGATTCTGCAACACATGCTCATTCATTTATTCCTCTAAGCCACCATTTTCCAAAGTGTTTTTTTTTTCCCTATAAGATATACATTGGTTTTATGAGAAAAAGGGTTTCCATATTTGAGACAATGTAGAAATAATGATTTTATTACTACAAGATTTCTCAGGCTCTTACTATGCTTAATGATTATTATGATCTCTAATTCTTGGAGGGACAAGAATTTTTCAATCTTAGTTGATCATGAAAATATATTTTGGAGTCTATTTTGTGGGAACATTTTGAAGAAAATGGGTATGTTTCTGAACTGTATTCTATTCCATTAGTTTGATTTTATAGCTTAATTAATATAACTTTTTAGAGATATCTTCAATATTTTTGTTCCTTTATACTCCAAGAGGAATTTAACCTAAATGTTTTACTTATCTTTTATTTTTACTCTTTAATTAATTCTTACAATAGCCAAATGATGATGAGTCCTTGTAATAGCCATTTGAGAAAGGAGAGGTGAAAACGGGAAATTTTAAGCCTTCAACCATCAGCCTATTTCAGAATAATGCTTTTTATTTTAAATAATTCCCATAATTGCCACAATTTTTTATTCTGAGTGTTCTGAAAATCAAAATTTAACTTCCTTAAAGATACTTAAATCATATCAGAAATT
This sequence comes from Dasypus novemcinctus, assembly GCF_030445035.2. Taxonomy (NCBI): domain Eukaryota; kingdom Metazoa; phylum Chordata; class Mammalia; order Cingulata; family Dasypodidae; genus Dasypus; species Dasypus novemcinctus. The sequence goes on along the minus strand of NC_080675.1, from coordinate 85,671,733 downwards.
ATGTATTTTAGAGTTAATGGAAATATTTTTCTTGCAGAATTTGTCAATCACGTCACTATGAGAATATATCTTCATATATCCCAGTAGCACAAAGCAAAAATGACTTTCACATTTTCCTAAGAACAAATTTCAAGTTTTCTCCTGAAATAAATAATCAGTAGTGGATCAAATTACTCTAATAATCCTCAGAGAAGAATATCTTTTATCTATGACTTCCAAATTTTGACAATCTATATTTTGCAACAATAACATACTGTTGTGTGCTTTGTGGCCCTATGACCATGACGAAGCCTCACATATATTGCAATTTCACAAAACTCAGAAATAAAGACAAACTTCAAAGCCATTGGATATTAGAAGAAGCACTGGCCAATCTACAGCACAGGCCCTGAAGAAACAGTCATTAACACTCTGGCTGTACCTTTCCTCCCAGCTCACTTCTTGACTGTCACTGTTATCACAGCTTCCCAGAGATGGCTCATGTAAATGGGAAAACGCATAAACAGGAGACCATACCAGAAGAGGCTCATCAGGGACACTGGTTGAGAGCTCAGCAGACACTGTGCGGATGGTGCTGAGCCCAGTGAGGGAAACATTCGAGAGTCTTCTGCGCCTCACACCACTGCAATTGTTGGGGATTTTAAATGCACATCTTTTATGGTAATTCAGACCACATCCTGGAAATAGAAAATAAAAGTGTCTTTCATTAACCACAAATTAAATTTTGTGTTTTAAACTATGAATTTTAAAAAAATTACTACTTTCAAATTCATGAGGCCATTGGGAAATTAAAATTTTCTTCTGAGCTTACTGATTTTATTTTTCCAATTTGTAAATAAGCTGTGTTTCAAATCCTGATTTTATTGGATGAGCTCAGCAAACACCCTAGATACCCAGTTAACATAAACTTTCTTTGCTTTGAGAGAGTTAACAACAAAACTCCAAACAGATTATCTGAGCCATTTTTAGCTGTCACAAGTTCCAATGTAAATGAACATGCAAAGGCCATTTTCATCACATTGCAGTACAACATTTGGACTATGTTGATTTGAATCCTGGCTCCACAATGTGTAGACTACAGGGCCTTAGAAACATAACTTCACTTCAGCTTCTTTGCCTGTGAAATTGGGATAAAATAACCACACTGTAGAATTATTAAGAAAATATGTAAAATAGCTCACATTTTGGTTCCCACATTGTAGGTGGTCAATAATTGGAAGCATATTTTAGGTTTCAATATTTCTACTATTCTTGGTTCCTACATGTAGCTTGAGTCCGCTATCAAGAATTTTGACTTGTGTCACATACAAGGTCAGACAAATTTTCATAAAACTACATTTATGATCTAGAGTTTTCTCCAGACCACTCATTCCTGACCTCCCTTTTTTTAAACAAATCAATTTTATTGATACATATTAATAGAGCATGAATCCACCTAAAGTGTACAATCAATAGTATTTATTGTAAGCACATATTTGTGCATTCATCAATCATTCTTAGAGCACTTTCATTATTCCAATAATAATATAAGCAAACAAATAAAATTCATTTCCTCTAAATCTTTCTATGCTTCTCCTGTTGTACATAGCTGCTATTCTTTTCCTTCTCAATAGTATATTTGAATTTATATTTTAAAAAAACACTCTTATATAAACAACATCACCCATATTTGGGTTTATATGAGGTTTTACTATCTTATATAGTCACATTACAGTTTTTAGCTTTCTTTCTAGTAATAAAATGACATTAGACTTTCACTTTCAACCACTGTCATACCCATATAATAGCTCTGCTAATTGCAAACACCATGATATGCTTTCACCATTTCTATTCATTTCCAAAGATTTACAAACAACCTTATTTTTTACCAGTTCTGCCAATTAATTCTCAGCTTTGCATTCTCTACCCTCCGTCTATTTTCTGGTTACCTATATTCTATTCATTAATTCCATGAGTTTACACATTATATTTAGTTTATAATAGTGCAATCATACAGTATTTGTCCTTTTGTGTCTGGCTTGTTTCACTCAACATTATGTTCTCCAGGTTTATCCATATTGTCATACGCTTCAGGACTTCATTTCTTCTTACTGCTGCATAATATTCCATTGTGTATATACACCACAATTTGTTCATCCATTCATCAGTTGATGAACACCTGGGTTGTTTCTAACTTTTGGCAATTGTGAATAATGCCACTACGATGTGCAGATGTCTATTTGTGCCTCTGCTCTCAGTTCTTCTGGGTATATACCTAGTAATGGTATTGCTGGGTCACATGGCAAGTCTCTACTCAACTTCCTTAGGAACTGCCGAACAGTCCTCGACAGTGGCTGCACCATTCTACATTCCCATCAACAATGAATAAGTGTTCCTATCTCTCCACATCCTCTTCAACATTTACAGTTTTCCGACTTTTATTAGCGGCCAGTCTATAATAGGTGTGAAATATCTCATTGTAGTTTTGATTTGCACTTCCTAAATCACTAGTGATGCTGAACATTTTTTCATGTGTTTCTTCACCATTTGTATTTCTTCTTTGGATAGTTGTCCTTTTAAGTCTTTAGCTCATTTTTTAATTGGATAATTTGTCTTTTTATTCTTGAGTGCATGATCTCTTTATATATCATGGATATTAAACCCTTATCGGATATGTAATTGCCAAATATTTTTTCCCATTGAGTCAGCTGCCTTTCACCCTTCAACAAAGTCCTTTGAAGTGCAAAAGTGTTTAATTTTGAGGAGGTCCCATTTGTCTATTTTTTCTTGTGTTGCTTGTGCTTTGGGTGTAAGGCTTAAGAAACTACCTCTTACCACAAGATCCTGAAGACATTTTCCTACATTTTCTTCTAGGAATTTTATGGTTGTCATTTTTGTATTTAGGTCCTTGATGCAATTTGAGTTAATTTTTGTATAAGGTATGAGATAGGGGTCTTCTTTCTTTCTTTTGCATATGGATATCCATTTCTCCCAGCACCATTTGTTGAATAGACTTTTCTGGCCCAGTTTGGAGAGCTTCCAGCCTTGTCAAAAAGCACTTGACTATAAACATGAGAATCAATTTCTGAGTTCTTGATTCGATTCCATTGGTCAATGTGTCTGTCTTTGTGCCACTACCATGCTGTTTTTACCACTGTAGCTAAGTAATAAGCTTTAAAGTTCAGAAGTGAGAGTCCTTGAAGTTTGTTCTTTTTTAAGATCTTTTTGGTTCTTGGAGCCCCTTACTCTTCCTCATATATTTGATAATTAGTTTTTTTTATATCTGCAAAAAAGGCTGTTGGGATTTTTATTGGGATTGTGTTGAATCTGTAAATCAGTTTAGGCAGGACTGGCATCTTAATGATAGTCAGTCTTCCAATCCATGAACATGAAAAGTCTTTCCATTTATTTACGTCTTCTTCAGTTACTTTTAGCAATGTTTTGTAGTTTTCTGAATACAGGTCTTTTACGTCCTTGGTTAAGTTTATTCCTAAATATTTGATTGTTTTAGTTGCTATTATAAACGGAACTTTTAAAAAATTTCCTCTTCAGATTGAACATCAGTAGTGTATAGAAATGCTATTGACTTTTGCATATTAATCTTGTATCCTACCACTTCGCTGAACTCGTCTATTAGTTCTAGTAACTTCGTTGTGGCTTTTCAGGAGAGTCTAGACATAGAATCATAGCATCAGCAAATAGTGAAAGTTTCCCTTTTTCCTTTTCTATTTCAGTGCCTTTTATTTCTTTATCTAGCCTAATTGCTCTAACTAGAACTTCTAGTACAATATTGAATAGCAATAGTGACAGTGGGCATCCTTGTCTTGTTACTGATCTCACTGAGAAAGCTTTCAGTGTTTCACCATGGAGTACAATGTAGCTGTAGGTTTTTCATGCATGCACTTCACCATATTTAGAAAGCTTCTTTCTATTTCTATCTTTTGGAGTGATTTTATCAAGAAAAGGTGCTATATTTTATAAAATGCCTTTTCTGCATCAATCAAGAGGTTTATTCTCTAATTTATTAATGTAGTTTATTTTGAGGAGGGAAGAAACTCAAAAGTTGTGATTGGCTAATTTATACGTCATAGTATAAATGGTTTGCTACATTGCCTAAGAGCTCAAAGAACTCTATGCCCGCCAAGCCAAAGAATACAGGGTATGATTTGGTAATTATTCTCAGGATTATATTATGGTGCTCTATCAACTTGAATTGTGTAGTTCAAATTCTTTCCAGAGGAGATAATAAAACTATGGTATTGATGGAGAAACATGAATAAAGCTCCTGTCTGCCACTCAAAAGCTGTGTGACCATGGATAGTTCGATTAACCTCCTGAATGCCTACTGTTCTAAATTTTGGCATACTTTTAGTATAAATTTTTTTTTCCAATCTGGTGCCAAAATATTCAACACTAGAGGGAAACATGGAAAGATGCGAGTACTGGGTTTCTCATATAAGAGCATGTATATTGAGTACAGCAAATTTAAAGAACTAAAGAGAACAGAACCTACGCATCCAACAAATTCTTAGAAAACATGTCTGAGGGAAAGAAGGCACTATTGTAGACAGCAAAACAAAATCAGATAACTCAAGCATGGCTTTGACTTAGTTGGGGAAGAATACAACTTACCTTCACATTTAAGGCCTTGACGCACCAGCCCCCACAGCATTTCTCCACAGTGATCACAGAAAGCTGGAGCTCTGTACGAATGAACGAAGAGAGCATGGGGACGAATCTGGAAGTCCTCAAAGGTGGCAGAAGCTGTAAAAATAGTAATATTGAAAAGTAAGTTGAATGGATATCCTGATCTGTAGATAATCCGTATGCAAGCAGGGCCTATTTTAGTCATTAGACTCAAACTTTCCAAGCAAAGTTTTATAAGTGGTGGCATATCAACTCCCTCTTTATTCTCCTTTTCCCATAGGTAAAATGGGAAATAAAACTTTGAAAATAGCTGAACTGCTGAAAGAATGTGTGGATGAAGCAATCAGTCAACACACTTCAATATATTACTTTAAAATATTTTGCTTTTTCTCTCCCTTAAATGAACCTGAATAGTTTTCAAAAATATTAATGAAAAGAAAAAATTGATGAATTTAATTTTAATAGAGACCTAAAAATAGTATACTTGAATTATGACCATGAAGAGGTACATTAGAAGGGCAGGGTCCAATTGGAAGACAGATTCGGATTTTGAGGTGATGTCTGATAAATTCTTCATCAACATGCTAAATGGAGAGATTTTACACACAAGTTGGTGAATTCTAGTTCATTCTTTGGAATATACACTTAAAAGCAAATCATAACTATGCTGGAGGGTACTAAAAAGTACCTCCCTTGTTGCTTACACTATATGGCATTCATGTAGAGTACTAAGATCATTATGATTTTTATTATACTTTCCCCATGATATTTCACTAAATTATAAAAGTAGTTCAAGGTATTTTTTTCAAATAAAAAAACAGAAATGTCTAGAGAATTGAAAGTCAATGACTGCCCCTTTCCTGAAAATTCTTATGGATAGGGAGGGATGGATCTTTGGACCTATTCACACCCATAAAGCTGAAGGTGAGGCTGTACAGTGTTGAACAGAGAGCACTGACCTGGGAGTCAGAAAGTTGGGTGGAGCTTTGCTATTTATGTAACTGAGTGAAATCACATTTAATTATGATGAGCAGCAGTTTCTCATACATAAAAAAGGGAAGGTTTGACTGGTGATCAATTCTCCAGTGCCTTTAAAATTTAAGCATTCACTAATGATTCACAGATCCATGTGCACTGAGTTTCAATGGAAATTCTTATGAAAGTGTAGCCTTAAATATATCCTTCTATTCTGTCTCTTTCCCATTCTATTTATCTTTTCTTTTTTTTGTAAGATTTATTTATTTCTCTCCTCTTCCTTTCCTCTCCCCCTCCCCCATCTGCTCTGTGTCCATTCACTGTGTGTCTTCTGTGTGTGCTTGTATTCTTGTCAGCAGCACCAGGAATCTGTATCTCTTATTGTTGTGTCATCTTGCTGTGTCAGCTCTCTGTGTGTGCGGCACCACTCCTGGGCAGGCTGTGCTTTTTTTTTTTGGGTGTGGCGGCTCTCCTTGAGGGGTGCACTCCTTGTGTAGGGGGCTCCCCTACACAGGGGACACCCCTGTGTGGCATGGCACTCCTTGCGCTCATCAGCACTGCACATGGGTCAGCCTACCACATGGGTCAGGATGCCCTGGATTTGAACATGAACTTCCTATATGGTAGGCAGACATTCTATCAGTTGAGCCAAATCCGCTTCCCCTATTTATCTTCTTGTCTTACTTTCTTCAACATTCACTAATATTAGAATAGACCCATGTGCACCCAATTTCACAGGTTTTATTCAAAGGAAATTCTAGTGAAAATGTAGCTTTAAATATATATTTCTATTCTGTCTCTTTCCCATTTTTTTTTATCTTCTTGTCTTTCTTACTTCTACAAATATTCATTAAGCATCTTCAGTGTTGCCAGTGGCACAATGCCAAGTGTGATGGTCAATATTATGTGTCCACTTGGCTAGGTTATGTGTCCAGTTTGGTCAAACATTGGCCTAATTATCACATGGAAGTACTTAGTAGATGGAATTAATATCTACAATAAGTTGACTTCAAATAAAAGAGATTACCTTTCCTAATGTGGATGGGCTTCATCCAATTAGTTGGAAATCTTAAAAGCCAGAACTCAGAGCTCCAGGGAGTACAAAGAATTCTGCCTCAATACTATACCCTCCAATTCTTCCATAGTTTCCAGTCTAAGCAATTCATACTCATGGCTTCAACATCACTCTTAATGGGATTTCCAGTCTCCAGCCTGTCTATGGAATTCAGACTTGCCAGCTTTCACAAGTGCACAAGCCAGTTCCACAAATAAATATTTTAATATACATACACATATAAATAAATGTTTACACACACACACACACACACATATATATATATATATATATATCCTATTGATTCTGTTTCTCTGGAGTACCCTGACTGATACATCATGGAATAAAGATGTAAAGATGAGTAAGACACGTTCCTGCCCTCAAGGAGCCCACTGACTAGCAGAACAGACAGATGAAAATAAACAAAACGTCCCACAATAACTACAAAATAACTACTCTGATAGTTTAATGTGTCAACCTGGCTAGGCTATAGTACCCAATTATTTCATCATATATTAATGTTGGTGTTGTTATGGAGATATATGATAACATATACAAGCAGTTGACTTTTCAGTAAAGGAGATTACCTTGATAATGTTCATGACTTCATCCAATCAGTTGAAAGACCGGAAAAGCAAAAACTGAGATTCCCCAGGGAAGAAATTCTGGCACAATATTGTAGTGTTAAATCCTGACTGAATTTCCAATCTGCCAGCCTATCCTACAGATTTCAGCTTTGCTAGTCTCTACAACTACATGAACCAATTACTTGAAATAAATCATATATTAATTTCTGGAGAATCCTGCCTGATAAAACTAAGGCTCAAAGATATTAATATTATGCATTTGACCTAAGTTATATACATGGTAAAGGACAGAAATAGGACTATTACCCATAGGTGTTTTGGTACCAAATCCAGTGTCCTTTTCACTACATTAGCATACTTCTTTTATTCCCATGGTACAGGGCACACCTGTCTGCATTTTTCCTGGGGGGTGCCTTAAGCAGGCTATTGGTTATCAGCTCACTCTTTGAATTAAGTGCTTACCTTGTAACCAAAGTATGCAAGAAAGGTGTGACAGAATGAATGCTGAAAACATAAGTAATGCATCTCTGCTAGACAGGTGTCCAAAATTATAAAGAAGGCTCTGAGGTCAACACACATCTCAGGGCAAGTGATAATAAATAGAGCATGCAGGACAGTGAATCACTTCTAACAGAAAGAATACTATTGATGGTTTAAAGCACATATAACCAGATGATAACAGGAGATGAAGGATTTTTAAGGGGATGGTTTTTCCTTGAACCTTGAATAAAAGTACTTTATTCCAAATTAATATGATTTACTTTTGAAAATCACCTATTGACTTATTAAAGTTATGATTTTCACTTTACTAAAAAGTGTAGAGAGGTAATGAAAATAATAACAAGAATAAGAAAGATTAATTGAGCTCTTACTCTACACTGGACACTATGCTAAGAGATTTAAGTGTGGCAAGGAGCTGGCAAAAGAACTACAGTCAACTAACAATTTATTAGCACTTCCTAGATGGAGTTTTGACTAGTGTTAACATTCCATATAAAAGGATTTCAATTAAAATAAGTCTGGGAAATTGCATTTTATGGTCCCTTCTCCTAGAGTCACAATATTATGGTCAATGCTTCTTCCAAGTAAACCAATAAAAAGGGTGGTTTGGGGACAAACTGTCTATGGTGGTGGTTTGGTCAAAATGTGTCCAGTTTTGGGACTGCTCAATCCCCTAATCTGGTCTCTAATACTCATGTACAAGTTTCTTTTAAAAGACAGAAAAATAAAGAAAATACTTAATGTCAACCATTAAGTACTAGCTTCTTGTCAAGAAATAAAAATAAAAAGGCACCCTCAGGACCATACAACTATGACAATACTATGACAGCAATTAGATGAATAATTACTGTAGTTTGCAAAATAAGGCACACTAGAACTTGACAATACAAACACCAAGCTGCATTCAGACATTTAAAAAATTAATCAGGAAGAATATAAATAATTAAACTCAAGATTTTCAATGACCACATCCCCCCTCCCAAGTTACAGCAGGTTAGGTTGTTTTTTTCATTTTTTTGAAGGAGATTAACATTCATAAGCAGTTACACCCTTGACTTATGTTTAAATGCCATATTTTAAAGTTCAATTTTAATATTCTCCTGTTAATTTTAGAATAATTAAATACATTTTTAAAATAAAACCTACCAAGTGTGGTTAGGTTTTACATCTATTTAAAATCAAAGCACAACATCTATTCATTATGAATTTACCTGTTCTGCACCCTGGGGGAAATCAGCATTAGTTGAGAGTATGCATGCAGTCTCGCCTAATCACAAAATTGCACTTCAGAGATAATCACTTAGCACAGGAAAACAAAGTGAATGCTGTAATTCCATTCCATTTAAATTTTGGAATCAAAATGGACAGATAAGAATGGGAATATTAAAGTGTCTAGAGATTCCAAGAGAGGAACAATGTGCTATCTGTCACTCTGTCATAATCAATCAGCCGACCTAACTTAAAACCATATGACAGGGCTACAAACTAAACACAATGGGCCCCTTATCCTCTCTTTGATTTGCTCTATTCACAGTCTATTGTTATGCGTGAAGGAGAGAAGAAAATGACATGCTTTCCTTAGTCACTGAGCTTTTGAAACAGGTAATTGAGCCCAAACCCTGAGATAATCAGTAGTTCTTTTAAAGTTCATTATAAATTGTTGCACAAAATGGAGTAAACTGTTTGGTTGGCAGTACAGAATAAAGCTTCTGAAGCAAAATAAATAATTTCTGGAGGTCAAAACTATTTGCATAATAAAATAAAATAATGGCAGATTTTCCAAGTATTATAGTACTCTTTTCACTGGTAATTTTGGCAATATGGGGAGTAGGTTACTAATTCTTTCTGGCTATGGCATGCAGGGATGATATGTTAAGAAATGCTTAACATGTTGCAAGCATCATATCATCAGTTTTTCACAAGAAATTCATTATTCCCGTTTTACAGATAAGAAAATTGAGACTCAGAAATTAATTCTCTATACTCTGGCAATCCTGACACTAGAAGCATGCAAACTCTCTCAAACACTGTGACTCAAATTACCATAGTTCTTTGACCATTATAATACTGTGGATTATAAACTGCATCTTTATATTATATATCTCAATGAAAGGCAAATAACCCTGCAGAAAGGCTAAAACGAGGAAAAAGCTGAAGCTTTTAAGAAGCTAAAACAGAATTAAAGGCATTAAAGCTGTGTTTCATGTAGAGGCAGAGATAGGTATGAACCACTGGGAAAAAAGAGCTTAATGCTAATAGACAAAATTTTAAAAGTTAAATGATTCAATTACACTTTTGTTTCTATCTTTCTTAGAAAAGTGGATCACCTTCAAACGAAAAACAAACAGGAAGAGAAAAAATACTTGAGAAGGAACTGAAGTCTAGGATGGATGGACAAAGATTACCAAAGGGTTTTAAATTAGTTACTTTCAGTAGGCCCAAATGAAGCACATATGAAGCCTCAAAATTTTACTTTTAATCTTACAAAAACATTGACCTCAGTATTTTAACATATTCTTGTTGGTTTTAGTGAAATTATTTTAAAATCCTTTTGCAAGAATATAAAACATTCTGGTAAGAAAAGCTTAAAAAGAAAAGTAATGAAGAACATTAATCCTACTTGATATTCAATTATTCTATAAAACTATGATTATAAGCATGGTGGTTATGAAAGGAAAAAAAGGGGCCCACTAGAATAGAAGGGATAACCCAGAAATGCACCATATAAAGAAATTAAAATATGATAAAAGGTATATCATAAATCAATATGGAAAGGAAATATTATTTAACAAGTAACTAACAATTAGAAACAGCTATTTAGAGGAAAATGCAATTTAGTAGCTTTTTTCCTATCTTATTCTAAAATAATACCTAATGAATAAAAAGGTAAATAAACATACCAAACCAGAGAAAAACTAGAAGGAAACAGAAACAAATGCTTATCAAATTTCTGAAGGGAAGATGACTTTAGAAAGTAAGTAGAGTTCATGAAGCTTCAAAGTGATAGAATAAATCAAAATGGAAAAGATCTATTAGCATTATCACATAGCAGGCACTACTGGTTGGTAGGCCACAGAGCCATATTTAGCATAGTTGCAATAGATGTATTTACAATAATTATATATTCTAGCTCAGGGAAAACTAATGTTTAATGCTTACAGGTAGATAGAATATAATTACTAACACTCTCACTGAATGTTAGATACCAGGCATGCAGGTGGCAAGTCTTATGTTCTATTATGATAATTAGGAAAGCTAGCATGTATTCATTTCTTCTCAGACAGAGAGAAATCTATTTTATTTTTTATATATACCAGAAGCAGGTGACAGGAAAGGAGTTTTTGATGGCAGAGCTAAAATCCTGCTCAAGAAGCAACGTCGGGGGAAACGGACTTGTCCCAGTGGTTAGGGCGTCCGTCTACCACATGGAGGTCCGCGGTTGAAACCCCGGGCCTCCTTGACCGTGTGGAGCTGGCCCATGCGCAGTGCTGATGCACGCAAGAAGTGCCGTGCCATGCAGGGGTGTCCCCCGCGTAGGGGAGCCCCACGCGCAAGGAGTGCGCCCCGTAAGGAGAGCCGTTCAGCGCGAAAGAAAGTGCAGCCTGCCCAGGAATGGCGCCACCCACACTTCCTGTGCCGCTGACGACAACAGAAGGGGACAAAGAAACAAGATGCAGCAAATAGACACAAAGGACAGACAACGGGGGGGGGGGGGGGGGGGGGGGGGGGGGATGAATTAAATAAATAAATCTATAAATCTTTAAAAAAAAAAAAAGAAGCAACGTGGGATCCTCTCATGAACCCACTGAGTAACAGTTAACATGTGAGGGAACTTTTGTTTCCCTCCCAGGCAAGAGAGTTCTTTGGTTGCTTTAGAATACCTGCTTTAGAAGTAGCACTGCTACCTGGCAGGAAGAAACTGATAGATGAACTAGCTACAAAATGGAACACTGTGCCACTAAAGCAGGAGAGCTATAAAATGCAGTTATTGAATGCCTTCCATCTCCATACTGATAAGTCAGTCAAGAGCACATCTCTCAACACACTTTTTGTTCTAGCCATTACTACTCCATGTATCTCTGTCCTTCTTATAAAGCCTTTCCTTCTGTTTCGCATGCAGCTACTCCTCAGATAGCTAACTCCAACCCATCCCACAACTCAGCTCATTGTCTTCTGCTTCTAGGAAGCCTTCCCTAATATACCGCAACTGATTTAAACGGTGTTTTTCTCTTTTCCCATGATCTCCTGGGCACATTTCTATCATAAAATACTTCACTCTATACTGCCACGTCTATCATTTTTCCATTCACACCTCAGCTAGTACACTGCTGGAGGACAGACATCACACCTTCCTTTGAGTTTATATATATATATATATATATATATATATATATATGTAATGGATCAATTAATGTTATGGTTGAGTAAGCAAAGTAATACCTTTAAAACTCATACTGCTTGCCTGCAGTTCTAAGGTTCTATATTTAAGTCCTAATAATCTATAAATATACTATGTCAAGTTCAAAAGCAAAGTCCATCAGAATCATACCCTAGAAAATGTTTCAAAGAGTGCCTAGTGGACTCTCCAATGTTCCCCTACAGGATCTTTGTGCAACTACCAAAAACTCATAAGGCCAACTTACCCAAAGCTCCAGAAAACAGCTAAAGAGTTGCAGTACCTGGGTGAGTGATGAATCATGAAATACAGCTCTTCCTCAGTTGAGTGTGGAGTCCGCATGTGCTCCCATTATGGGTTCTTGGCCCTACTGCACAGGAAGCAGAGTAACCGCTATGTGCATACTGACCACCTGTAAATTTATTGTGTTGCAGCCTGAAAGACTAAATCAGGGAACTCTTCCCTGGCTTGCCCTGCAGGCACAAGCAGCTTGCAGAAAGCTAAAGTAGTAAGAAATAACGAAGACAAAGCAGCCTGGGTCAAAGGATTATCCACTTTAAGTCAGAGGGCTGGGAGTGGGGTGGGGGAGGTCCATGGCATATAGGGGCATTCAATTTCCTGTAAATGGGAAAATTCCTAACACCACAAGCTAGCAAAAGCCCAGGACTAGATGCCTCAGACTGATTTTCTGGATAGGAGGGTAAAATCTGAAGAAGGGCACCTGCCAATTTCAAAGTTGTTTATTGTTTGTTTGCTTGTTTTGTTTTGGGTTTTTTTTTTTTTCTGCAGTGATTTGTTTGTTTTTGTTAGCTCCTGGCACTTGAGGAAATCTCTGTTATGTCAGTGGCTGGTTACTATCTTAAGGAACAGATACCTCAGTGACTAAATTCCAAAAATAATATTATAAATGTTATATGCACAATGTGCAAGAAAATAATACAGAGAAACAGGAAGTGGTAGGTTATCCAAAGGAACAAGATAAAATCCCGAAAACATCAATGACAAAGACCAGATATTGGACATACAAATTCTTTAAAAGAATGATCCTTAAAAAAAAATGATCCTCACTCTGCTCAAAGGATACACAGAGCAAGTATTAAAGGATATCAGGAATCTAATGAATGAACAATATGAAAATCTCAACAAAGAGATTTAAATTTTAATAAAGAAACCGGACAGAAAAACTGGAGTTGAAGAACACAATAACTGAAATGAAAAATTCCCTAGAGGGTTTCAATTGAGGATTAAAGCTGGCAGAATAAAGAATCAGTGAACTCAAATGAAGACAACTGAAATGACTCAGGCTGAGGAGCAGAAAGAAAATAATAATAATTTAAAAACAAACAGAGACTAAGGGACCCATGGAACACCATCAAGGGTGCCAATATAATACATTATGGGAGTTCCAGTAAAAGAGATGGAAGAAGGGATAGAGGGAATAATCAATAATGACAGAACACTTCCCACATTCAACAAATGACATAAATATGCATATTCAAGAAGCCAAATGAACCGCAGGCAGGATAAACACAAAGAGAACTATAATAGTAAAACTACCAATGCCAAGTTCAAGGAAAAGTTCTGAAAGGTGCAAGACAAAAGACAAAAGTAATGTGTTATGTACATGGGAACCCCAGTTATATTAAGTGCCAACTTCTCATCATAAATCATGGAGGCAAGAAGCCAGTGGGACAAAATACTTAAAATGCTGAAAGCAAACAATTTCTAACCAAGAATTTTATATATGGCAATACCACTTTAAAAAATGAGGGACAGATTAAAACACTCCCAGATAAACAAAGGCTGAGGGAGATTTTTACTGCTAGACCTGCCCTACAAACAAAGATAAAGGGAGCCTTTCAGACAGTAGATCAAGGTGGCATAAGGAAATAAAAAACTTCTGGTACAGGCAACTACATGGGTAATTATAAATGTGAGTACTACTGTATTGTATTTTTTGGTATATAATTCCATTTTTTACTCCTTACAGCTTCAAAAATGTGACTGTATAAAAATATTTACCGAAAGAAATGAAAAGGGACTCAAAATGGTATGCAACCAAAAAGTGTAAATAAATAGGACAGTAGACATTAATGGAAGAACTAAGGGACAAAAAAGGTAAAAGACTTACAAAGACCAAATTGCAAAATGGCAGAAAAAAGTCCTGCCTTATCAGTAGCTACTTCAAATGCAAATGGATATTTTCCAGTCAAAAGGCAGAGAAAGGCAGAGAATGGCAGAACTGAATAGACATTTATCCAAAGAAGGTATACAAATAGCCAAAAAGCACAGGAGAAGATACTCAGTACCATTAGCCTTTAGGGAAATGTAAATCAAAATCACAGTTAAGATACCAAAAAGAAAAAGATTATGTTTGCAAAGTAATCTATTCCTCTGGGTATGATACCCTTTGATTGAATTAAATCCAGCTGGGGTGTCTTTGATATGAAATAATAAGTGTGGAGATGATGTGGAGAAATATGTACAATCATTCACTGTTGGTAGGGATGTAAAATGGTGCAGCTGCTATGGAAAACAGTTTGGAGTTTTCTCCGAAAGTTAAGTAAAGAATCCATATGACCTAGTCATTCTGCTTTGTGGCAGTTTGAGATTATATCATGACCCCCCAAAACAGAAAGATTATGTTTGTAAATTAATCTATTCCTCTAGGTGTAATACCCTTTGATTGCATTAAATTCAGTGGAAGTATATCTGATTAATTACTTGTTATGATAAGGGCTGTTGTTTGACTACATCAGTGCATGTCACTTAGGTCCAGTCCCCACCCCCTTGCTGAGACTGATAAAAATGGGACACTCACTGAGACACACAAGAGAGAGTGCTCTGTCATGTTTTGATCCTGCCATATGACAGAAAGAAGGCTCGAGTGGCTGGGATCCTAGGGAGAGATGAGCCAGTCACCTGATAGTTTGCAGCTGACCTGGGAAAGAGAACAGAACAGCTGAGAGTGATAATAGAAGGTCTGGAAAGAAACGAGCCCTATGCCAGGAGTGAGAGGACTGCAGGACGATGAGCATGAAGCCTCAAGAGGCTGGGCTCACAGAGCTCTGGAAAAGAGGAAGCTCGAAGGGAAAGTAGAGACCAGGCAGAGATCACCCAACAACTGATTTTGATAAGAAAGTAACCTTGAATTGGACCTTTTATGGCCTTGTAACTATAAGCTTTTATCCAAAATAAATACCTTCTAAATAAGCTATTTCTGGTACTTTGCATCAGAAGCCCTTTGGCAGACAAATACAAAATTCTAGGTTAATTGAAAGCAGGGATGCTAACACATATCTGCACACTGATGTTTACAGTAGCATTATTAACAGTTGCCAAAAGATGGAAACAACACAAGTGTCCATCAACAAATGAATGGATAAACAAAATGTCATATATACATATAATGGAATACCATACAGCTATAAAAAAGAATGAAGTTCTGATACATGTGGCAGCATGGATGAATCGTGCAGACTTCATGTTGAATGAAACAAGCCAGACACAAAAGGACACATAGTGTATGCTCTCACTAATATGAAAATAATTAGAATAAACAAAGTCATAGAGTCAGAAATTAGAATACGGGTTACCAGTTTTTGGAGGGAAGGGTAGGAAATGGGAAATTCATGCCTAATTTGTCCAATTTTGGTAATGGATGATAGTGATGGTAGCACAATATTGTGAATGTAAGTAACATCACTGAATTATATATTTGTGGCTAAAAGGGGAAATTTTAGGTTATATATATGTTACTAGAACAAACATTTTAAAATGACTGTATAAACATTTTACATAGGACTGTACAACAGAAAACAGTGAATCCTAACATAAACGACAGACTATATATAGTACACAATTATAATATGCCTTCATTAATTGTAACAAAGGTATCACACTATTTTAGTTTCTCAGCTGCTAAAACAAATGCCATACAATGCGTTTGCTTAAGAGCAGGAATTCCTGGTTTCGGAGGCTGGAAAGCTTGTTTCCTCCCGGGATCGGTAACTTTGGATAGCTGGCAATCTTTGGGGCTCTTTGGATCATCCATCACACGGCAACGCACATGGTAGCATCTACTTCTTTTTCTTCCAGGTTCCACTGAATTCCAGCTTCTCCCTTCTCCCATAGCTTCTCTTCTGTGGCCAATTTCCTTTGCTCCTAGGACTTCAGTCATATTGGATTAAAGACCATTCTCATTCAGTTTGGGCACACCTTAACTGATAACATTTTCAAAGGTTCTATTTATAAATGGGTTCAAACCCACAGGACCAGGGGCTGGGCCCTGAACATGCCTTTTGTGAGGAACGTGACTCAATCCCCAACACATACTCAACATACACTAATTCCAAGTGTTAATAATAGGGAAAATTGCATGTGCATATATATATATACATGGAAACTCTATCTTCTACATTTTTCAGTTAACCTACAACTTCTCTAATTAATACATATATATATATAATCTAAAAATGCTTTCCAGAGATGTCTTTTCTAATACCTTATTACATTAAAGACAGTCCTATATATGTGGTGATGAAAAGCATGGATGTGCTGTCGGCACTTACACCTGGGTCATGGCAAATGTGTGGCCTTGGGCAAGTTTCTTCACTTGAACCTCAATGTCCTTCTCTGTGTAACTGGCTTAGAGAAATTCACCTCACTGGGTTTTGGGGAGGGCATAGAGTGTTTAACAACAGTTCTGAGCATAAAAGATTAAAGAATAAGGCTTTGAAGTCAGAAAGACCTGGATTTGAATCCTGGTTATTAATAAAATTTATAATCATTATTGTTGCCATCATGATGGATACTAAGGGAGGGAAATACTGCTTTTAAGTCTATTACCAATAAGCAACACTTAGAAACTAAATGCTTTAAAACTATTATTTGTTCCCTCCACTACCTCAAAAAGAATATGTTTCTGATCTGAAGGAAATTGCTTTTTCTATTCACTGTTCTGGTTAACACTAATTAAATGGAGTTAAGTCCATAGAGCAGTGTCTAGTTTCTTCTCTAAAACGAATCAATTAACAGCTGGGAATTGCAGTGGGGAAAGGAGGGTCACCATATCCTGATGTGACTGAATGACAAATGCCACAGCTGGAAAGAGATTAGAGAGCATCTCAGGTCAAGAAAGAACATAAATGGTTGGCCCCATGTGTCCAACATAGAGGAAAAAGAAAATTAAGTAAAAATGTCATGAAGTCAAATTCTACTAATGAGTGCAGGCTCTGCAGGCATCCTGAGTAGACAGGAAGGAAAGGTCAAATCTGTTTCTTAGAAAGCTCTATCATGTACAGAAGACTTTGTACCTTTAAGAGGATAATGACCTAATTTACATGAGGATCACCACTATACAAATTGCCCTTTAGACTACTTACGGAAGACTGGTGGACAAAGGCTAGGTATTATATTATACTGAAATATTTTGACAGGCAGCAGGGATTTTCAGAAACAAATAGCATCACCCTTATCAAATACATTTGCACATAGAGACACCAGGCTGAGGTCCTATATGCTTTGCTTCAAGTTTCTTTAAGTCTCATTGTACTTTTCACAAAACAAATGCCCACTTTTGATTCAAGAACAAGACCCTGGAAAGCTTTGAAATCTCCTGGATGTTCCCACTACAGAAGAAGCAACAGGACAATGCAGGGCACCTGCTGTGTGCAGGAATCGTTCTGGTGGAAGTGCATGGGTACTGCAAGAAGGGTACTTGCTCCTGAGTGACCACAGTTCTTCATAAAGAACGAAGCTGACTGATTAAGATGATCCACTCTGGTTCATCAAAATAAAAGAGTTTTATTAATTGAAAATCTGAGTTTACGCTTTTTAGCCAGGTTTAGTGAAGTCTAATTTATATAAACAGAAAGTCACCTTTTGTGCTCAGAGTTTCAACACACATACAATCATGTAATCAACATCACAATTGAGATACAGAGCACGTTCATCAAACCCTTGAAAATTCTAGACAAAACACCTTACCCCCACCCTTTCCCTGGCAATCATTCATCTACTTCTCATCCTTTTTTCCAAAATGCCATATAAAGTTAGCATTTTGGGTTTAGCTTCTTGTAGCATAAAGCATTTGAGATTCCTCCATGTTGCTGTATGCATTGATGCTTCATTCATTTTTATGGCTGAGTATTAGTCCATTTTATGACTATACCACAGTTTATTGATGTAGT
Source organism: Dasypus novemcinctus (assembly GCF_030445035.2). Taxonomy (NCBI): domain Eukaryota; kingdom Metazoa; phylum Chordata; class Mammalia; order Cingulata; family Dasypodidae; genus Dasypus; species Dasypus novemcinctus. The sequence goes on along the minus strand of NC_080675.1, from coordinate 85,653,403 downwards.
AAATAGCTGAACATTTTAGGGCATTAGGCCCATGAGTAATGCTGGGGGGTAAGGGTGTTGAGGGGATCTAGAGCAGAAATTCCCAGAGCACCAGGCTCCAAAGGTGAGGTAAAGCTGAAGAGAACTGTTTGTGATTTGTACTGCTCTTTCATAGCATGGGAAATTGACTGATGAAAACAATTTCCCTTTTATAGTACTGAGCAGAATATAACTTTTAGATTCAAGCAACATGGCTTCATTGCTGTTTCCACCTATTACTTGTTAGGATCTCTCTGTACTTTATTTTTCTCATCTTTGAAATGGGTATAATTACACTTAATTCAAAAAATATTTATAAGAATTATTTAAATGAGGAAACATTTAAAAACCATAGTATAGCACCTGGCATATTTTAGATATATTTTTTCAAATATGCATTTATAGATTTATAATAATCTAATATTTTTGTACCATGTATGAAAATTAACTCCAAATAGATCATATACCTAAACATAAAACTAAAACTATAAAAGGTCTAGAGAAAAACTTGGGAGAAAATCTTTATAAAATAGGACTAAGCAAAGATTTCTTTTAGATACATCATGAAAAGTATGATTCATTTTAAAAAGGGATAAATGAAACTTCATCAAAATGAAACATTTTTGGTCTTTCAAAGGCAAGGGCGTAAGTCACAATCTGGGAGAAAATATTTGCAAAACACATTTCTAATAAAGAACTTGCATCCAGAATATATATGGAACTTTCAACACTCAATATTTTAAAAATGAACAACTCAATTTAAAAAATGTGCAAAATATGCGGCAAGAGAGTTGAGCAAAGGAGATATATGGACGGTAAGTAAGTTCAGGAACCCTTGCTCATTGCAGGTACACTGGATGATCAGTTGGCTTTGGCAACCTAGTTTGGGATTTGTTTTTTGTTTTTGTTTTTTGGTAATGAAATTTATTTTTTAGAGCCGTTTTAGATTTACATTTACAGAAAAATTATACCAAAAGTATAGGATTTTCCCATATAATTCCCACGCTGACACACACATGTAGTTCCCCCTATTAACATCTTACATTAGTGTGGTACATTTGTTACAATTGATGAATCAATATTGAAGCACTGCTACTAACCAAGGTCTATAGTGTACATTATGGTTTACAATTTGGGCTATACGGTTTTATAGGCTTTGACAAATATATGTCATATGCACTCATTGCAGTATCATACAGAACAATTTCACTGCCCTAAAAATGCCCTGTGTTCCACCTATTTCATCCCTCCCTCTCCCTTCTGAACCCTTGGCAGACACTATCTTTATATCAATGTTACAAGTTACTCCATTAACACATGACAATAATTACAATAACAATAAATCTACTTTGGTCTATGCTTACACTCCTCCCTCGGAACTAATCACTGTTTATAATATTTTCAATTAAAAAACCTCATTTTGCATTTTAAGTATTTGACTTCCAAATTACTGCCTTTGGAAACCCTCATATTCTGGGGCTATCTTAGCTGTATTTATTTTAGGATCTTCTGTAATATACCATCTTTGCAACTGAAATCACAAACTTTGGTACTACTTAAGGGAATATTCTGGAAAACCAAAGTTATAGTTAAACAATTTTTAGAAAACTTCTGAAGTAATTACAGATTATGGTTTTTAAATCTAAAATAAGGCTATTCTGAGCAGTGTTTAATTCATTTTATAAAACAGCATTTTTAAATTATCAAAATGGTTTGTATGTGTATATTAAGTGAATTATTTTCAAACTTTGTTTATATATTCCTTTAGTATATATTTTATTCTCACATAGTACCATTCTAGCCATACCCAATTTCACCATATATTCTTATTTCACTCCTCTCTTTTAAAATCACAATGTCAGTTATTTTTAAAGGCAATATTGAGCCAGCTTTATCATCACATAATTTTTGAAAGAATTATACATTGATTCTAGGAAAATAACATAGAAAGTATGGGGCAGGGGAAGCAGATGTGGCTCAAGCAATTGGACTCCTGCCTACCACTTGGGAGGTCCTGGGTTTGGTTCCCAGTGCCTCCTGGAGAAGATGAGGAAGACAATGAACTGGTATGAAGGGCAGGCACAGTGAGCTGATGCAATAGGATGATGCAACAAGGAGACACAGAGAGGAAAGACAATGAGAGACACAACAAAGCAGGGAGCTGAGGTGACTAAAGCAATTGAGTGCCTCTTTCCCACATGGGAGCTCCCAGATTCAGTTCCCAGGGTCCCCTAAAGAGAAGACGAGCAGAAACAGAGAGCACACAGTGAATGGACACAGAGCACAGACAGCAAGCACAAAATAATGGGGAGTGGACGTGGCTCAAGAGGATGAGCACCTTCCTACCACATGGGAGTTCCTGGGTTTGGTCATCAGTGCCTCCTAAAAACAGAAACAAACAACAAGCAAACAAATGAAAAAACCAACTCAAACTAACTCAGAGGAGTTGATATGGCTCAGTGGTTGAGCAGTGGCTTCCCACATACCAGGTCCCATGTTCAATCCCTGGCCCTGTAAATCTCAAAAAAAAAAAAAAAGTATTGGGAAATTTTTAAAAGAAGACAGATGCAAATTTCTATCTAAATTTGAAGTTTTGTTTTATTTACATTTACTTATTTATTTTTGAGATAAGTGATTCTCAAACTTCTCAAACAGTGGTAATATTTTCCCAGTGGAATAAAAAGCCAGCATTTGGGGGTAGATGGAATAGTTTTCAAATTGCATATGCACCCATTGAGTCAGATATTGAGTTTTCTACACTTATTTACTAAACCCAAGTTTCATTTTTATTTTAAATCTTAATATTATTACACTTATTAAAAATAAGTTCGCATTTATTTTGCACTTACTTTTAGTCAGGTACTGCATGCAGTGCAATATATTATTTATTTCATTTAATCTAAAACACAAAATGAGGCTATATTATCCCCAATTGCTAGGTGAAGAAATTAAGGCTTTGAATGTGGACAAATTAGGACACAAATTATTATAATAATAGAGAAGTTCTGGAAAATAGCATAGATCAATTTGAACCAGACTTCTGTATGGATTTTCCAAGTAATCATATCAACTGCAAAAAAATAATCATATTGCCTTTTGCTTTCTGATACTTCTACTTCATTTCTTTTTTTCAACTTTTTATCTTGAAATATTTTCAAACTTATAGGACAGTTTCAAAAATAATATAAAACCCATACAGACATCTCCAATATATATCCCCACCTCACATAGCCAAATCAACCAATTTTAATATTTTACCACACCTAATTGCCACATTCTATCTATTTGGTCATCTATCTCTCTATCAATCCTTCTGTCTATCTATCTGTTCTTCTTTTGTGGTAGTCTTGCATTCATTAAGAATATCCTGAACAGTGTTATGTTGAATTCTAGTTAAGATAACTCTTTTGTTGTTAACCTTGATTGGAGTGTGTCCAGTATATTCTATTAATAGTTAAATACACAGCTGCTGACTTGAGGTGCTATTTTCTGGCGTGACAGATTATAAAATTGATTTAATTAGAATTTAACTTTTTAGTCGTGGAGTAACTTATTTGGTTATTTTGTATTATTTTCTTTTGTATTCTTGTGTTCTCACTATTTTTCCCAAAACTTTATTCAGGGTTTTTGTAACCAGGAAGCAAACATAATATATCATTAATTGCAAATGGACTCTGGAATCAGATATTCCTGGGTTTTATACCCAACTATACCACAGAGTAATTCCATAATTCCAGGCAAATTACTTAACTTCTCCACACCGTGGTAAAGTGCTTATCAAGTTGCCTACTGAACAGAAATTGTTCCAAAACATTAGCCATTCTATTATTGGACATGGTCTGCAGTTTTCTTTTCTTTCTTTTGGTGTCTTTTTCAGGTTTCAGTATTAGAATTCTGCTATACTTAGGTAATTTATTGGGGAAGATTTTCAATTGTTATGTGATCTAAAAGAGTCTAAATATTATGGATGTTTTTCTGTTTGTGTTTGACAGAAATTTCACCTAAAATTGATTGGACAAAATGCTCTTTTTTTTATTTTTGTTGAGTTGAGGGCTGGGGAATAAGCACATCTTACATAACTTTTACTTTATATCAAAGACTGTGTGAGTATTTAAAACCTCCTGTATTCCCACATGAATTAATCAGTAAAATAATTAGCAAATTATATAAATAGATAAATATACAAGTACTGTGTGACTGTCAGAGGGTGAAGCATACTTTCTAATAAATTCGTATCCTCCAAACCATAAAAATGGATGAACCTTTCTATTAAAATATATTTCAATACCTAACTGATTTTAATTGTATCTCTGATGAAAATAATGGATTTTAACATAAATATGCAAATTTAAACTAATAAACTGAATATTTGTGCCACAACATAATTAGCATATGTCTCGTATGATAATCCTAATTTAAAATCAGATATTTAAAATAATAAGCATTAAAATAAACATTAAAAAGAAAAGACAATTTGTATATTAAATTCTAGCTTTGCATAAACTGAAAGTTGCAGCCACCATTAAAAGTTATCTGTTAATCAGAAGGCCACATGGCAGGACAGAATACAACCATTTCCCGCGATTCTTTTTAGTAAATTTTCTAGATGATGAAAAAGAAAAGCAGTACAAAACTCAGAAATCAAGCCACGTACAACATATATCAAAAAAGCTGATGAAAATGAACCTAAAAATGGAAATTTAGGATGGGGGAAAATTTGATTTAATGATAAGCAGAGGATAGAGTAAACATGTACCATATGGTAATTTTTGCCTATCTTCTTGAAGTGTACTATAAACATAACATTAGCCCAAGGGATTCTGAGCAAAACATTCAAAAGGTGATTTTGCCTGTAGGATTACAACATTTGGTAGAGCTTTGAAGTTGTTTTGGAAAGTCATTGTTCTCAGCGCACAAAGATTGTATCTGACCTTCAAAACTTTTTGGCTCACTCCACATTTATAGTAACATTCTCAGGTTTATTCCACCACCAACAAAGTAGCAGGAGATTCAAGGTCAACCCTCTAGGATTTTATATTATCACTGAGAATACATGATAAATATACTAAGAATGAAAAACAACAATAACAGGTAAAATAGAGTAAAAGACAGTATATAACCAAACAACAGAATGTAGAATACAGGTCACAACTATCACACAAATTTGGAGATGCAAGGAGAAAGAAAAGTTTTGGATAAGTAGAAGGTAGGGTTTACAGAGAGGTTTACAACAAAAGGTAAAGTAAAGTATAAATCTTGGATTGTAGAAGAAATAGAATTTCTCAGACAGGAACACAGTGAGAATAAAGTTCATAAAAGGAAACAAATTTGGGAAGTTAGGGGTACTGAAGGAATTAGCATGATTTCAAGGAAAGGTTAGTATGGCAGACCTGCAGGAATGAGAAAGTTGGGTAGTTCATTTGGGATTCACTGGTGGCCAACTTTGACATTTCAAGTTGAAGAAATAGAATGCAATAGGACATAGTGTGGACTCAGTTTAAAAGAAGTATAATTTATTTTAGCAAAAAGTATCACACATGCAAAACAGCACATATAACATATATGTAAATTAAAGAATAATAGTTAATAGCCATTGTACTCTCTGTCCAACACAAGAGAAAGACATTATTGCTACATATGAAGCTGCCTTGTGAACCCTGCCCTGGCTAGTTAGATTGCGCAAAGAAGTAGCAGTGGTTTGGTGAAATTACTCAGGAGGTATTTAGGAGCATATAGCGGGAGACATGAAAAAAAACAGAGACAACTTCAAAGGCAATAAGCATCCTGAGGGCCTTAATCTCAGAAAGCAGCAGGGGAATACAGAAGAAAGGAAAAAGCCACACTACATTGTTAAGAAAGAATAGGAAGGCAGATATGACTCAATCTTGTTTGTTTTGCTTGTTTGTTTTTGGAGTTGATTTGGTTTGGCTTGTTTTTGCACAGATGAAACAAAATATTGGTGTCACTAACAGAAATAGGCAAGAGAGGAAAGTTTACAGTGAAACTCCATGTTTTAGACCCATAGTTGAGATAATGAGACATTTAAGTGCAAAAAACTGAGGTCAGAGAAGAAAATGCATAATGGAGCCAAGTAAAGGGCAGGGGCTCAAAAAGCAAGTTGCAAAAAATGCCTGTCAAAGAATTTGAGACTACATAAGCCTTTTGAGAAGTAACAAGTAGAGCAGAATTAATATTTGAGGCTGGGGGGCTAAGAAAAGAACTAAATGGAAGGACTGATAAGAAGTGGGAGGACAGGGTAGAGGAGAACCAGGAAGACTCTGCGTCACAAATGAGGAAAAAGGAATGCCTTTTGAGAAGAGTGAATTGTGTAGCCTGAGAAAACAACCCCATGTATTCTTAACATCAGGTCTATGGAAGATATCTGTGAAAGGAAGTAAAGGAACAGAGTACAGCCTGCTGAAATCTAAGAAAAAAAAGGTGAGAGAGAGCAAGAAAGAGGAAAGTAATTACATAGGCACATTCGTCACATAGAATGCCAAAGGACTTTCATATATTTAAACTTCTCTTAAACACAGCAATCAGGATTTTAGGGTAACAGAACTCCACGGAAGTGATGAATTTAGGCTTTAGAACAATGGTAACATTTCTAGGGTTGTAGCCACCAAATGATCATTGTGGCTGAGACAACCTATAAACTAGTCTTCTGGCACCTACAATAAGCCCAAAGCAGTTGGGCATCCCTGACCCTCCCTGGGTCTCCCTTCCACAAACTATGTCTAGAGTAGAAATTCTTGACCATGGCTGTGTATTAGGATCAACCTGAAGCTTTAAACCAATGGAAGGTACTTGGAACAGACCTCTAGATTTTCTGCTTTAATAATAAACTTAAATAGACCCATGCAGTGGTATATGGTAATCAAATTGTTGAACGCCAAAGATAAAGAGAGAATTCTGGAAGCTGCAAGAGAGAAGTCATGTGTCACATACAGGAGCCTCAATAAGATGAAGTACCACCTGTTCTGTCTACCTCACCTAGGTGTAAGTAAAGTACTTTGAAAACCAAAAAATAAATAAATAAATAAGATGAAGTACCAATTTTTCTATCAGAAACCATGGATCCAACAAGATAGTGGGAGGTCATATTTAGAGTACCTAAAGCAAAAAATTGTCAACCAAGAATTCTGTATCTGGCAAAACTGTCTTTCAAAAATGAGGGAGTTATCAATGGATAGTCCAACCCAAGCCCCCACCCTACTCCCCTCGAGTCCAATCCCATCTCTGTACCACTGTCAAAGCAGTGGCCTCCAGAAGTTCTGAGGTGAGGGAGAGGGAAGAACATGTGCAACACGGGGGCATTTTTGGGACACTGAAATTGTCCTGCCTGACATTGTAATGGCAGGACATTGTAAAGACCATTATCCATTTTATGTAGTAGCATACTTCTGGGGTATTCCTGTCAAAAATTCAAAAATCACAAGAAACATCAGGCAAGAGCAAATTAAGGGTGAAATGAAGCAACTAGCCTGTACTCTTTAAAAATGTCAAGGATATTAGAAAGGAAAGACTAAGGAATTCTCCCAGATTACAGAGTCTAAAAAGAAATGGTAATTAAATGCAACATGGGATCCTGGATTGGAACCTGGACCCTAAAAGGACTTCACTGGAACAAACGGCAAAATTTGAATGGGATTTATGGATTAGATGGTAATACTGGATCAGTGTCACATCTAGATTTTGATGGCTATACTGTGGTAATGAGAAGCATGTCCTTGTGTGTAGGAAATAAGCACTGAAATGTGTAGGAAATAATGGGACATTACCTACAACTCTTCTCAAATGGTCTAAGAAAATAACAATTAGGGAACTGGAGCGAAGGGAAATAAGACAGCTCTGTGTGCTATGTGTACTATTTCTGCTTTCTTATAACCTATAACTTTGAAATTATTTCAAAACAAGGGATATAATAATCTTCAGAAAATGAGATTAACTGAATCGTCTCTGTTGGCACAATGTAATCATTGTGGCCCTTAAACACAGAAGAGGGAAGCAGGAAAAGCCAAAATCAGAGTGATACAATGTGAGAAAGATCTCTCTGGCCATTGCTAGCTTTGGGGCTGGAAGAGGGGCGTAAGCCAAGGAATGCAGGCAGCATCCAGAAGCGAATTCTCCCCTAGAGCCTCTAGACAGGAACACAGCCCTGCCAGCATCTTGATTTTAGCCCAGTGGGACCCCTTTGGACTTCTGACCTCCTGAATTACAGGATAATAACTTAGACTTGTTTTAAGCCATTATGTTTATAGTGATTTGTTAACAGAAATAGAAAACTAGTACAGGGGAAGTGCTATTCTATATATATGTGCACTTAATTCTATGCCATTGTTTTAGGCCAAATTTCCTTTTGCAAATAATGTACCACTTTTTCTTATTTGCTGCCTCCTTTCATCTTTTCCTGCTTTGAAAATGGGGAGGCCACAACCAAACTGGCACAGAAACAAAACCAGGCCTTATTGGGAAATGTAATCTACTAAAAATGGGCTGAAATGCTCCAGCAGGAGTTTCTGGTACATATGTGGCTTTTCTATTTTGGGAAAGAAGAAAAAGGATTCTGAAACTTAAATTTGCCCATAGAGGAAGAACTGGTTGACCTAATGTAAGTGATATGAACCTTGAGAAAAAGTAGCCTTCCCATCATAGTTTTGATACCCAAATCTAAATTACTATTATGGAAATCAGGGTACAATGTATTCAGAAAACAATGCTTTATACCCAAGGCCTGAAACCGAAAGGAAAGAGTTCAAAGTTTAGAGGTCTCTATTGTCCTAATTGAAAATGATTACATTGAGAAGGAGGATGATATCCAACCTTATCCAGGGCCTCAGTCCCAGCAGTGCCATATATTTTCAAAGAATTCTCCAGGTAATTCTGGAGTACTTTTCCCATGGCAGACCACTGATTTGAAAAATTACCAGATGTCTGTGATGGCTTTAAAATTGTGCTCCCAACCCCTCTTTTAGGCTTGTCTGCATTTTCTGACTTTAACACCTAAAAAAATTCCCATTAAGAACTTGAAAGATAAGGTTACTAAATTACTGTTACTAGGCTTGAGGAATTAAGAAAATTGTTAAGGTACTCAGAGGTTGGAAAATGGCAAACATGGTAATTTTCAAAACAAAGAAAGTTGATTCGGCAAATTACAAGGTACTATAATGCCAAATCTTGGTAGATTCCAAAATAAATTATTAAATGAATTGCTTGTGAACTCTTAAAGCAACAATCACCAGGAGTTATGGAGTCACTCAAATCAAGGTTGTTCTATATTTTTAATAGGATTCTAGACTAGTCAGTCTGGACTACAGTGGAATAGCAATTCTTTTTTTTTTTAAGGAGGTACCTGGGATTGAACCTAGGACCTTGTACATAGGAAGCAAGCACTCAACCACTGAGCTACACCTGCTCCTTGAGAACAGCAATTCTTCAAATGTGTTTGTTTAAAATTTATTTCCAAAAGATATTAATAGGGTCTATGGTCAAATAAAAAAGCAGATTTATTTACAGGACTTCTCAGAGCCTTTACTTTGTATATATGCAGAATGATTAAAGAAGGAACACAGATATATGATACAGAATTTGTCCATGTCCTCCTTTTTCTCTTCTGACTGGCTTTTTAAACTTCCTTATAAATACCAATAGAAGACAGTTAAGAATTTTGGCATGTTTGTGAACTGTATTTCAAGAAGAGATGATTTTGAAACTGATTTGAGGTGGGTTGTTCATTTTTTACATATGATTTTATTAATGGTTGAGTGTATGATTTAGAAAATAAGTGATGAAAGTCTTGGGAATGAAATTTTATGTGAAACATTTTTCTTTAAACATTATAATAAAAATAACTTGTTATGAAAATAGATTAATAATCTAATTCTTTTATACACACAAAAAAATGGGGAGCTCAATGCATTTTAAAAAATATCCAAGCCTTAATTAGATACTGCCTTAATTTTTCCTACAGTAAAACTTTAAGTTCTATTGTGTTACTTTAAAGTCTGCTTTCTGACCTTCATATCTTTTCATGAAAATGGGACTATGCAGTGATTTACAAAGCTCAAGATGGAAAAGAAAATGATAGAAAGTAGACACTAGTATCCTGGAAAGTTTACTCTGCTTCTGAGTAATCACAAGTTAATTTTATTTATATGTGTCCACAACAGAACTGAATAATGTTGTCACACTGGGTGAAGAAACAGGGGAATAAGCTGTCCATGTCACTTCTGAAGAATGTCTGCATGGGACCAACCCAGCCCTTCCTCATGTTATCAGTTAATGTGCATTTGAAAACTCATCATGAAGGGTGTTATTCATTACATTCTGACCAATATGAACCAGGCAGAGATTTCTATTATACTGAAATTATTAGAAGGGCACTTAGAAATGTTAAGTAATTATACACTTGGATACCTTTAAATAAAATAAGAAAAAATATATCATCTGAGAAATGCTTCCCTTTTGCCACAATTGCATTATCCTGTGTGTAATAACCAACACCTGCCCTCAAGGATCATAGTTTGATTCTGCACTTTTGACTCAAATATGCAACATGGCACAATTTGTATTCAAGAATTCACATACTTAATGATGGAATGCTTTTAAGAAGGATCAGTGCAAGCCAATAACACTAAGAGTATGCTGAGAAAATGAGCAGTTAAGCTTTCAAAATTACTGAGTGTGGATGTAATTCACAATTATATTACCAACGACATTTTCTGTAGCAAATGCTACACTGAACCTAAAGATAATGAACAAATGGAAAGTGAGAAGTAGCAAAATGGTCATGGATGATTACACATAATTTGCTATCCACTGAATTATAAAGTATGTGTGTGTGAGTATTCATGTAATTAAGGACTTAGGTATGTAATTTGACTTATAGTTCTCTATTCTCTTATTGGAAATGTGACTGTCTTTTACCTCAGAATATTAACAGTGTTTGGTGGTTTATTTAGCATCAGTGAGGTGAGGATACTGAATTATGTACACAGGAGGAGAGAAGATACAAATTGGAAAATGTTCCTTTAATATTCATCTAAAAGAAGGCTTTTTCCAGATCCTCCCCATTCCTGAAAGGATAAATTGGGTTAAGGGTCTTATTAAAATAACTACTTCTCTTTGTAACTTTCAAATATTTGAAAAATTAGCTTGAACCCTTCATATAACTAGTACAACTAATCCTGAAATAACACTTTTATCAATATTGTTCCCTTATTTGAAACTGAATGGCTTTGTGTTTCCCACTGTATTATTCATTCAAGAAACATTTGATGAACAGCAATTACATGGAAAACAAAATTCTAGGAAGCAGGTGGGAAAGGAGGTGGAGTGGGTATGCTAAGAGAAAAAAAGTAAGATATGATTTGGGTATGCATGGAGCTTATGGTCTAGTAGAAGACATAAAATGCTTTTAAATCCATTAATGGGTAGACTGTGACAAATACTGTAAGAAAGGGTTGGGGCAAGGAGAACTTCATGTAGTACTTGGGATTTCAGCTGGGTCTTGAAGGGTAAGAATGTGAAACTTAAAAGGCAAAGGTAGAAGAAAGTAGGCATTCTAGGCAGAAAGAAATGTCCAGAATCAGAAAAGTAAAGGGCAGTTCAAGGAATGACGCATATTCAGTTTCTCTGGATGATGGAATACCCCAAAAGGGGAAGTGCATAAATGTGCCAGCTGGAAGGTGAGCCAGGACTTGTGTACAGAAGCTTGGCTGCCTCCTGAAGGCAACCATGCTTATCAGATAGTGAATGGGGAGGCATTCGAGCAGGGGTTCTTAATCTTTTTTGTTCTATGGATCCATTTTCCAGCCCAATGAAATGAATACTACTGTACTTTATTTATTGTATACAATCATAAGTGAAGGAAATACTACATTTCAGTTAGAGGTCAGAGAAAATAAAGATAATAAGTTGATTTTTAAAAATTCAAGCTCACGGAACCCCTGGTCCAAGGACCTCTGGTTAAGAACCCCTGCATTAGAGATTCTGAGAAGAGCTGGTGCCAGATCATGGCCAGGTTTTTGAAAGATTAACAGGGTTCATTATGCAGGATTGACTACAGAAAGGCCAGGATATAATTAGGAGGAGTTATGGGGTGAAAGTGAGTTGCAGCAATGGAAACAAAAGGGAAAATAAAAGTGAGCTATAGGCTTGACTACTACTGATAAAAATGAAAAGTGACTGAGAAGAGACTCAAAGTTGACACTGAGCCCTTACAATTGACTAGAAACCAGTTGGTACCATTAATGAAGAGAATGAAGACAAATTGCCAGCAAGAGGTGTGAGTTGTGCAGGTGGATTGATGAGTTCTGTTCTGAATAGGCTGTGCTGGAGGATCAGTGGGCGATCCACGTGAAAATGTCCAGCAGAGAGTAATGAAATGTGATTTAGCACAGAGATTAGGGGAAAGACTGCATTTGGAGAAGTTATCCACGGGCAGTTCCTTAAGACACTGGAAAGAAAAGATCAACAAGAGGAAGAGTAAATAAGCCAAGTGGAAATCTTTTGAGGGATGGAGAGTTGCAGAAAGAGAGGAGTTAACAGTGAGAAGCAGAGATGATATCCAAGCAGAAGGGAGAGTGAGGGCTATGATGTGGACCATTGACCATGAGGTGCAGCGGTGCTTAGAGATGTATTCATGAAATGCAATGAATGTCTCAAGATAATGGAGGAGATTGTTGCTATGGGGGGAGGAGTGTGGTGAGGGGGTGGGGGGTATATAGGGACCTCATATTTTTTTAATGTAACATTAAAAAATAAATAAAGATACAAAAAAATAAAAACAATACCAAATACTGAAAAGATAACTATCAAGTAGAATATGGGCTATGAAATTATAATAACCAACAGTTTTATCTTATCGGACACTATGTTAAACACTTTATATGCCCATCTCATTTAATCCTCACCCTGAAGCTAGTGAAGTGGATTCTATTATCATCACCAATTAAAAGATGATAAAACGAAGGCTTCTGGAATTTAAGTAAGTCCAAGGACACAATGCTAGTTAGTACGAGGCAGAGCAGTGATGTTCATTCAGGGCTATCTGACCCCAATAACCATGTTCTCACAATTAACAAATCCCTTGTGTCCACTTATCCCTTTGCCTTGGGGATTCCTTAACTGAAATGGCCCTCATGCTTTTCAACATGAGCCCTCAGAGCCCAGTTCAAGAACCATCATTTCCAGACAGTCTCCCTTGACTCTCTTTTGAACATTCACAGCATTTAGTCTTCAAGACATAGGTGACCATTTAGTTTTATATAATGTCTTTTATAATGCACCAAAGATTTATCACATTTTATTTTATTTTTTCTGTACCCTGCACAGCAACTTGCTGTGAATGAGTGGCATGGTCTAGGCAGTGAGGAAATGTTTATTAGTTAGCCCATGTCTCCAGACTAGAAAAGAAATCAGAATTGAACAAGGGGATAAGTAGGCAGAAATGTTCCCAATTATATATTTACCAAGACAATTCTAAAAGAACAGGGGGTCATTCTTCAGCCTGCTAAAATGCAAGCCCTGCATGGAGGATGCTTAGAAGGAAAGACACTGCTCACTGGGTGGGGCTAGAGCCGGCTATTCTGCATTGAAAGTTATGAAAATATACTTGGCTTTTCATGCAATTATCACATCCCTAAGACAGCAAATTATGACACACAATCTTTCCAGCGGACTATCAGTTTAAATTTATTTTTTTGTCTTTATTTATTTTTTTAATGTTACATTCAAAAAATATGAGGTCCCCATATACCCCCTACCCCTCTCACCCCACTCCTCCCCCCATAACAACAACCTCCTCCATCATCATGAGACATGCATTGCATTTGGTGAATACATCTCTGAGCACCACTGCACCTCATGGTCAATGGTCCACATCATAGCCCACACTCTCCCACAGTCCACCCAGTGGGCCATGGGAGGACATACAATGTCCAGTAACTGTCCCTGCAGCACCACCCAGGACAACTCCAAGTCCCGAAAACACCCCCACATCACATCTTCGGCCTTCAATTCTTTCATTCCTGAATTCTGAAACAAGTTATTTTCCCCTTTACAGGACGTATTATACAAAAAATAGTCTTCAAACAAACTTTACATTTCTGGGCAAAAAAAAAATTGTCCTTCTTTGGAGCAAGGTTTAGACAAACTCCAAAATATACGTCCCTCTGACTCTCTGGCTGACATCCATCCGGGAGCATAAAAGACCAACATGATTTTCTGCCATTTCCCACTCAAACTGCAAAAGAGCAGACCCCTCAGCAGAAACTTGATTGCCCTAGCGATTAGGGACACTTATTTGTATACAAACTTCTAATTTGATGACTGTAAGAATGTAGGGCTTTCTCCTGCTTCAAGTGCTTGTTTTCAGCTTGTTTAAATATGCTACACAATCTTCTTACAAATGTATTTGAGAAAGCAAATGCCAAACTAAATGCATTTAAAAGCACTGTTCCTATCATCTTCTGCAGTGGAAGTTTTCTCTAATAGAAGTGATATGATAGTACACCCAAACATGGAAAAGTTTCATTTCAGGGATAAAAGACCAGAGTAATGAAGCTCTTTATATCTGGTCTTTCTTCACATACTTCAAGTTTATATTATTTAATCTTTCTGTAAATTATCATTGTCTTCTCTTTCTGAAATATTACGTTGAATATAATATTCTTATACAAACATATTTCATCTGACCTCTAAGACAAAAAAGTAAAGTGCTCCTTTAATTCATGGGAAAATTAAGCTGATGCAGAGAATTCTGTTAAGGCAAGGGAGCTTTTTACTCAATTTTCACTTCACCTTGTTCAAGACACTTTTAGTGAACTGAAAAAAAATATGTATGGTGTAAATTCCTTATCCTTTGATATACATTGTGACATATTTTCCAGTAAAAGTGATAAACCATTGGAGGAAAATAGTTTCCTTTGTGGATCATTAGTATTTTAGAAAGATGAACAATGATAACTCAGAGAATGGGCACAAGATATATTTTATCTTCATCATAATGTCTGCATGTGTTAACAGTCTTTTTTATGTGGTACTGGACCAGCTAACTATAATTCAAGTTCAGATGTTGATGCTTAAGGAAAAAAAACACTTCTATTTTGGACTGTATAGCTCTCATCAGCATTTAGTTTTAGAAATAGAAAATTTTTAACTGAGAATTTCTAACAGTAAGATTCTCATTTTGATGATGACAGCTGATTTGTGGAAAATGTTTATTTCTACTTTAAAGCCTGCAAAGATACACATAAGATAACCTCCTATAGTAACAGTATTATAAGAGGAGAAAACACTTGATGCAGTTTTGGATTTGGTTTGCACAACTCTTACAAAGCTCTCCCAGGGCTTCCTCCTTTAATAGTTTTTGTAAAATGGGATACAGGGCTCTTGTCCCATGATAGCTTAAAACCTTGGCCCTTCATCCTTCTCATTTTAATTTGAATCCTTTTGGGTTCTTCCTTGTTTGAAATGAGAGTTTGTTCCACAATTGAGCTGGTGATGCACTTGCCCGATGTGTCTGACTTTGACTAGTTGGACTCCCAAGCACCAGGATTCTCATACGAGGTCTCTGGGTGGGGCATTTAAGGCAATGACTAAAGGAAACAGGATCATCTGGGAAAGGGGTGGGGAGCTTGGTGCTGTCGCTCTACATTCTGGCATGTTACTCACTTAACCTTGTTAGCCAACTGTGACACTAGGTTTCTTCAACCTTCTTCCCCACACTCAGGGTGCTGCTGTTTGTACCCAGTTCTAATGACCCAACCATTTTCCTATTGTCTGTCCTGGTAGCTCTATCTAAATAACCCCCTTTAGGTTTGGTACCCCATCTTGCTTTTGCCAGTTTTCCTCCCAGAGGTTCAACCCAAACACTCTGCACCAGGGCCCCTGCTATTGGCTGATAGATGTTCTAAACCTCTAAAGAAAGCCTGTTTGTGGATTTTTGGTCCAGGACTCTGCCTGTATTTCATATAACTAGAGCAGCCAATTCACAGCCGTGTGACTAACCTTAATCAAATTAATAAACTTCTCTGTGCCTCATTTTTTCCTTCTGTAAAATGTGAACAATAATCACAATACTTACCAAATAGAATTGTTTTGATGATTACTAGTAATGAAATTAAGATAGTACTTGGCACTCAAGTACTTAAGGAAATCTATTATCATCATTCTCATTCTATCTGAGGTTGGACAGTACTGGTGCTGAACATTGCAAAGAACTTATTACAACCTGTTAACAAAATCCTTTGCATAATCCAGTTTTGTTGTCAGAGCCTCCTTCTGCCTAGTTTCTAAAGGTTGGTTGGTCTTTCATTTCCCCCGGCCTGCCCTTAACCTCTCCCTCCCCAGCCCAGGTTCTCTGGCTGTCAACCTGAGTTCTCATGTGGCAAACGTCATGATAGTAGTTCAGCTATCAATACTCTGTATGTATTTCTTGAGGCTTGGTCTCATCAACAACATATTTCTTTTTATAATATGGACTTAATTTTTAAAAAAATTATCAGAACAGAAAACTTCTTGCTGGTTCTTAAAAAGCATGTTTTAGTCACTTTTGATGATACTATCAAGAGAAATAACAGGCTTGAAATTATTTGACCAGCTGTATTAAAGCCCAGTGGAAAGCAGAGATCTTCAGATTTTTGTTGAGGAGGTGAAACTAGTTGAAATTAGGAAAGAAAGGTGAAAGTTGATTAATTAATTAAATATGTACTTACCTCTTCAAAACAGCTCTCCAGGTAGGTACCAACAGAAGCTCAGAAAGTTTCACTAATTTTCTCAAGGTCAACAGGGAGCCCCTGCTTGCCTAAGACTCTGGCATAGATTGTTTCAGGGACAGTCAAGGCTCTGCCAGGAGGAAAAGGGTCTGTAATGGTGTAGAGTCCTTGCTTGGGGTGGAGAAGCTGTCTTTAGTTACATACTACTTAGTGCTCCATAAATATCTATATGCTAGAATTTTCCTGGTTAAATATGGATTCACATTTTATTTGTCTTCTTATCATCTCCACTGATGCATAGTAACTGCCTAAGGGTCTAATGTTAGAAACAACCAATGCTGGCACAATTTACCCATGGCTAGTGCTTAATATCTTCCACTGGAACTAGTGGAGGAACACATAAATGTGCATTTGTGTATCAGTTCAATGTCTTTAAAACCATTCCATAACCATGATCTGATTTCATTTGCCCAATACCTATTTTAGTTTTTTTTTTTTTTTTTCTTTCTGCTGTACCATAGAATTAGTGGCTTGAAACAATATACACCTATCATCTTACAGTTCTGGAAGTCAGAGGTCCAAAATGGATCTCACTGGACTAAAATCAAGGTATCAGCAGACTATGCTCCTCTCTAGAGACTCTAGGAGAGAATCTGTTCTCTTGCCATTCCTGCCCATACAGGCTGCCTGCATACCTTGACTCTTGGCCCATTCCCCTATCTTCAAAGCCAGCAACATCAGCACATCTCCTTCTCATGCTGCCACGTCTCTTGCTGCCACTTCTTCTCTCTTTTGATTCCCTCTTTCACTTTTAAAGACCTTTCTTCTTCCAGTGGGCCAACCCAAATAACCTAGGATCATCTCCCTATTTTAAAGTCAACTAATTAGCAATTCTATTTCCATCTGCAACCTCAATTCCCTGTGCCATGTAAACTAACATATTCACAGGTTCTGGGGCTTATACATAGACATCTTTGGGGATTTCTTATTCTGCCTATCAGACAACCTTATGAGCTAAATGGGGGAAGACGTTTCTCATGATATGGATTAGGAAAATGGAAATGAGGTCAATTAATTCATTTGCCCAAGGCATAGTTTTGGTAGTGGCAAAGCTAGGAGTAAAACCTAGTTATACTGATGTCCAGTTTGCTGGACAGGTACTCCCACCACAAAATCATTTTTCCCTAGACATTTATACAGGCCCCTTCTCTTTATACTTCCTAGATGGAATCATTCCCTCCTGTGGTTTAATTACCCTCTCTAACCTTAAACTCAAGTCTATCCATAGCTGCAATACTTGTCATGAGCTTTAGAATCTGTATTACCAGCTGCCTATTCCAGAGATCATATGTTCAGTTAATAGGAAACTCCAAGGTAGTATATTAAAAAACAAACTCATCCACTTCCCTCAAAACCTATCCTTCCTAATGTTCTTAATTCTGTCAAATTGCCCACACTCAAAACATGGATGCTACCCTTCTTTCCTCTTTTCTTTCCCCAAAACTCTGATAACTGACTCCACCCACACCTCTCATAATCTTTCTACTTTTCTCCAATATTGTTGTCACTGAAACTATCATGCTTTCCTTGGATTTGTTTCAGCCTCTCTTTATTGTGCTAATCTTGCCTCCTTTTCCAAACTATTCTCAACACTGCAGCAAGAGTTAAACCATTGCTCATATGAATAATGGTATGGCCTTCCATAATCCTCAAATCTGCTTATCTGTTTAACCTAACTTGCCTAACCGTGGACTCCGCACTCCAGCTTCAATGAAAATGTCTTTATTTTGTGATGCGTGCATCAATTTCATGCTTCTGGCCTTTGTGTACCTGATTCCCTCAGAATATTCTCTGTTCCAGCCTCTCCTCTGACTAAATCCTATACATCCTTCGCCTTTTAACTTAACTTCACTTGACTTCTCTTTTCCTTCAATCTGGAGAGATACATTCCCCATGGATTTGTTTTACTGAATTAAAACTGTTTGTGACTTGTTTGCCCTCCCTTTGGCTCTAAGTTCCATAAAAGCAGCTGCATGGTTCTCTTGATCACATTTCATTCTCATGCTTAGCACAGAATAGATATTCAATATACCTTTGTGGAGTAAATCAATGGCATGTTTAATTGCTTTAGGGCCCAACTCTTCTCACCATAATTCTTTTGGAGTCTTCGACAAATCTAGTCTTCCTTATTCTTCCCAGTCCCTAAATTCCACAGCCAATCATGCAGGCCATGAGGCCAGTTTCTACCGCTGATAGGTATTCTGACTTGTCAATGATTAATACAAGTTTTGGGAGCTGATAAAAGGAGGTTCATCCCTCCCCACTCTCGACCTTAGTGAAGAAGCAGTCTTCCTCCAGAGCTTTTGAGGACATGCACATAAAATTATCGGTAGGTAATATGCCAGAACAAGTAGCATATCAAACTTTCATGGAGGCATATAAATGCAAAATTTTAAATGTGAAACTTAACACCACACAGTGAAACTTTGTGTACAACTTGAATCTTCCTATGATGGTATTGTTTGCTTGAGAGCATTACTTCACATAAGTTAACCTCTTTAAAATAATTTGGGTGAGCTATTTTTGGAAAGTAAAATCTCTTCAAATGGAATTCAAAACAGCCCCATTCATTTTTAAAATTCTGCTCAAATGAAAATATAGAGAGTTCCAGTAACCTTTAGTCAAAGTGTACCTCTTGGATGATTTAATATCTGCCTTTAAATCTCTCTGGTTCACAGTTAAATACAAAATTAAATGTCCCTAGAGCTTCAGATTGCCTTAGCACTTGATCTTATTTGTATTTTGAGGGTAAGAGCACACTGTGACTTCTGTACTGGAATGTTATCTAAGAGAACCTCATGGAATGACTATTCCTGAGGGTGCCTTAGGGAAAGGACTGCTTTTATTTAGAGGGTGAGGACAAACAATGGCAAAATGTGGTGGCCACTGGAAAAGGAACTTAAACATATTTGGTAAGGGGGCAATACGAATATTTTACTTCTGTAATTGAAGTTTCCTTTAAATGTAAGTTACATAATCAATTCCTTTAAATTATGCTTTCAAAGAGAGGTTTTTAAATAAGGATAACAGGGGCCTGATGTAACAGTTATTCATTATCCTTACCTTCCATCAATTCAGATTACTTGGAATGCTACTCCATAAACTTAGTTCATCCATCTTCCCCTTTGTCCTTTTAAGAAATAACAGTCAGTATGTCCTTATAAGGAATCTGATAAATAGAAGAGTTTTAAGACTTTGGAAGGTATTTGAGATTTAAGTTTGCCAAATAACTGCAGTGGTTTTCTCTGCGTTGGCTAATATTGATTCATTTCACAGCAAAATTCTGTCTGACAACAGATATCCTCATTTATAAAGGTGCAATAGAGGTCACATGCAATAAAGAAGTTATCCTATGTGGCCTGTCATTTCTTAAATTATTATTCAGTAATACATTACATGATGTATTTTGAAATCTTCTGTAATTTGGTAATGAATTTTTGCATTTCTTCAATGTAAATGAGAAACATCTGTTATTTACTTAGAGACAATGTCTGGAAAGCATCTGGGCTAAACAAGCAGTGCAGTTCTGGTGCCCTTACTAATTGGTTAGATGCTAGAACTCATGCTGTCTGTCAATGCTCTGAAATTCAGAAAACACCTCTTCTGAGTCAGAAATTCAGAGCTTCGAGTCCTTTGTGTTCTACAGCCCATTAGGATTGGATTTGGGTGGCCAAGGGTTGTTGGTGACCCAGTTAAACCCGATATTCTAATGCTGCAAATTTGAGTCAAATCAATCCATTTGTTTCTCCAGAAATGTAGCAAATATGAAGTTCATAAATTGTTACTAATATCAATACCAGTGAACCCAGAAGTCCATGGACAAAATAGCAGTGAAAGCTGCAACAAAGCTGCTATGCCGATTGTTCGAAACTTTGACCTACTTTTTAATCTTTCGTAAATAAGGTAGAAGTATTGATGCAATCACTACTGAATTTCAAGCAATAATTCAAGTCTTACACAGATTGGAACTGCTACATGAAGTCTGACAGGAACAAAAATTAACATCATGGTTCAAAAACCTTAATATTGTTACAATGAAGTCAAGTAAGTTTCAAATTCATATTGTCTTTTGAGAAGGAATCACTGTTTAGAGTGCAAAGACTTTAGAGGTCACCAATCCAGCCTCCCACCCTCTAAGCTATCACTCACAGATGGTGACCCAGATGGCTTCCTGCAAGGGGCAATTTATTTGCTCAGAACACAGCCTACATTGTGGACAGTTCCTTCAGTAATATTTTCCTTGTGCAGAGTCAAAATCTGGCTCCCATTGGTCTTACTTGTTCCCCCTTGTGTTATAAAGGATAAATCTCATCTTTATTCCACTTAAATAATCTTCCAAATATTTAAAAATATTCATCAATCCTCACAGCAAACCCTACTCTCTATCACATGAAGCTCCACCTTTGTCAGGAGTAGATTCTCTAGATCCTTCAACAGTTCTTATAGTTCTGTTAGCAGGATTTCACCATCCTAGCAACCTTCTCTAGAAAACTATACTTTATTGACATTCTTTTAAAAAGTATCTTGCCCAGAACTGAAAATAATGCAGGTTCTGACTATGCAAATTACAATAGGATTGTCATTCCTTCCATTCTATGCTAACCAAAGGTCCCTTTATTTTCTAGGTGTGCACATCACCCCATTAGTTCATGTAGAATATCCATCACCTAAACCCTCTATTTATTTCTCATGCCTATCAGCTAAAGAAAATGTTCCCAATTATGAAATAGAACAGACCTTGTTTAATAGCAGCTCCTATGTTAAGGAAAGCAAAATTTCTGAGGTCTATTTCTCAACATTCTGACATGAAATGGGAGGAAGAGGTTGCATTCTTTGAGGCAACAAATATTCATTGGCATTGAAAATAATGGAATGAACAAAACTGATAAAAAGTTCCACCCCTGTAAAGACTGCATTCTAGAGGAGGACGGATAATAAACAAGATGTACTAATACATTACATAGCCTGTTAGGTAGTGATGTTATGACAGTGAAAATACAAAGCATCAGGGAGGATAGAAAGAGAAAATACAAAGCAAGAAAAGGGGTTGGGAAATATCAGAGACTTTGAGGCAGGAGAGTTTTGGATAGAGTGGCTAGGGGAGGACTCACTGAGAAGATGCTATTCAAGTAAAAGTAAAGAAAACAAAGGTGTGAACTGGGCAGATACCTGGGGCAGGGGGAAGAACAAGTGCATAGTCTCAGGTGAGAGTGGAATTGACATGTTCAAGGAATAGCAAAGAGGCCAATGAAAATGTAGCATAATGGAGGTTGGCAATGGGTGGGGGTGGTAGTGGAAATTAGATCAGAGGTGAAAAGAGAGCAGATTATGTGGGGCCTTATGTCTCAGTCCTATTAAGACTGCTAACAGAAATGATCCTGAGTGAGGGAGATGGAAAGCTATTGGACTATTGAGCAAAAGAGTGATATCATTTGACTTAGAATTTGATCATGTCATGTAGTTACTACATTGTGAGCAGGTTCTATGGGGGCAGGGCCAGAAGCAGGTGAGATATGATGGTAGCCTGGACCAGAGTGAAAAGAGTAGAAGAAGGGAAGAGCGATCTGCTTTCATATATGTTGAAGGTGGACCAGACATGATTTGATAACAGAACAGATTCAGGATATGAAAGAGAAAGCAAAGATAAATTCAAGGTTTTTAGTCTGAGCAATGGAAAGGATGGAAGCATCATTTACTGGGATGGGAAGACTCTGGGAGCAGCAAGTCTGGAGAAAACTGTCAGGAGTTCAGTTTTGGACAAGATGCCTCTGAAATGTTTATTAGACTTTCCAAGGGGAGATGTTGAGTAGGCAGCTGGATACTAGAGTCAAGTTCAGACCAGAACTAGTTTCTCTTCAAACCAGGAAGAGTTGAGAGTGACTCTTTAGGGAAACATCAGCAAAGTGGAGGTATGCCAGGCAAAGGAAACTGGAACATGTTTCCCAATTTTTTAAAAGGGAAAATATATTTGAAAATGATAAACCAATAAACTTAAAGTCTAAATTTTTTATTGGATTTTTAGACAGTTTGAGAATGCTTAGGGAAGAAAACTGCCGATTAGTTGATCAATTTGAGCTGGATGAAGTCACTTTGTCCTACAGTGAATCTATAAGTGGTCTCTTGATAAATACAGAAAGATAAGGGGAAGCATCTTGTTTCAGTAAGCATATGTCAAATGTATCAGGCTAGCCCAATAAGTTACAACACAAAACAAAACTATACAAAAAAATAACAGGAGCTAAATGTCATGCATTTAGACTGCTAATTAATGGATTAACTACCATCACTAGGAAAGCATTTATTGATACTCCAGAGAGTCATGTATTCGGGCCTATATATTTGCTTATGTCCAAGCTCCCCACCACCACCAAACAGTATCTTGGATGAAGACGACATGAGAGGTTTTGGTTAAAATGTGAAGTATACAGAAAACTAGGAAAGAGCTACTTTTAAGATGTGAGAATCAAGTTTCATAAATTTTGAAATAAATTTTGGATTACAGGCTAAAAATAACTCCTGTGAGTCACAACTTCTACCAAGTTCACACTTTTAAATGCCTATAAGGTCTGCTAATAGGTATGAGGTCTCTTTCTGGAAATTAGAAAATGTTCTTAAAATAGATTGTGTTTTAATGTAATATTATTACAAAGTCAATAAAAAATAAATTAAAAAAAAAAAAACTTACAAAATCCAATGGATGTGTCATGATGATGGGAACGAGTGTTGTTGGGGGGGGGGGAGGGGAGGGGGATGGGGTTGAATGGGACCTCACATATATATTTTTAATGTAATATTATTACAAAGTCAATAAAAAATAAATTAAAAAAAAATAGATTGTGGTTCTGGCCCTGTAAATATACTAAAATCCAATTTTAAAATTTAAATGAGTGAATTTTAAATTAAAAAAAGATGTTTTTAAAATATCTATAAGATCTAGCAGAAAATAAACAAAAATGAATGAAGTGAATCACTTTATATTATTTCATGGCATTTTGCTTGAAATATTCAGACCACTCAATTTTTTTTGTTTTCTGTCATTGACTAGAGACATAGTTTCAGCTAAATGTTTCTGAATGATGAGAGAAATAAAGAACAAGTGCAAAGATAAGTGGTAACTCATATGAAGCCTCAATGTGAGGGAGGCAACTACAGATGATTGTGGTGAGCAACCCGAGAGAGGTCACCTATTCCAGGTGGTAGCTGGCCATGGGAGGCTGAGCCAACGTACCAGTTCCTCTGGATTTTCAAGAAAACCCTGGAGACCAAATTTTTATGAAAAATTTATATATTTTTAAAAGTTTTCTCTAATTTTCTAGGAAAAAAACCTCATCTTGTTGACCCTACAAAACCCAGTTAAAGTTTATATTTGGTCCCTGTAATACTAATTTAAGCCTACTTTTTGACAAATAGTCAAAGAAAAAAAAATCATGTCACCATATTTAAATCTATACCTACTCTGACCGTTTAATTTCAAATCTTTATAACAGGTGTTAATACATATAATTTTGAAAACTCTTCTTAGAAACTGCTCCAAGGCAGACATACATTTCTACCTAACTGGCAAATAGTATCAACACAAGTATCAGCTTTTCTATTACATACATGAATATATCTAAACAAGACTAAACATTTAACAAAAAGTTAGAATTTCATCCAAATTAGCTGTTTTCTAATATCAGGATGATCTGAATTATGCACGCCGATTTGTCTTTATTAACATTTTAAATTTTAAGAAGCTGTTTGAGGACAACAACTGATAAAGAGTATGCTGTGCCAATGCAAACAAGTATTTTATTAAAATCTATTTGCAAAATAACTTTTAGGAAAAGACAAGCCTATTTTAATATAAAAATTTGTTACATGAATTGGACTAAAGAAATTTTAGGTAATCACACAAGTTCTTTTCTGTCTCTTTTGACATGATTGTGCTTGAATTTCTTCAGCAATTTCAGCAAATGTATTTTTAACTTTAACAAACAGTAAGCGTTAATGTATTCCTGTTTGACATAACAAAATTGTATAACTCCCACAGCTTTCTACTTTTTTGATATTATATAAGAACCCTGTAATTTTATATGCCAAAGAAGACAGAGCACCTGAGAATAAATGCCTCTTCAAATTTGTAGAGCACTGTCTGAAGATGCACTATGCTTTCCTAAAAAACATAGGGTCAAAATTCACAAGAAAACAAGAAATGTCCAAATAAACTTTACTGAAATGTGTTTTTCTGATTGCCCCTTACATTTCAAATTTTTCTATAAACTGTCACATGGGATCTGTCAAAACGTAGATATTCACAGCACTAAACTTGTTTCCCCACATCAAAGATTTGGATATTTGAAACTAAGATTTGGAGGAACTAAAAAATGACATTTGAAACATAAACAAATGTTTCTAATTACTATTATCTGGATAATGAGATATGATATTAAATTTTAAATTACTAAAATTAAGGGAAATAGGCATGACTCTAGGATTTCATTTTTCAATGATGAGAGCAAAGTAACAAGCATAGTAGTGTTATTTATAAAGAAAGGATTTTACAGTTCGGGGATTCCATAAAACAAGCTTTATCAAATTCTGTCAATCTTAATAGGCTATGAAGGAACTATTAAAAATACTTAACTAAGGAAAACTTTATGTTGTAGGTGGCTTGGCCTTATTCTGAATCAATTCCCATCTTCTAGGTTGCTACTTATTGTTGTTTTTTTCCTTTATTTTTAAAGGCACTTTAAATTACATAAATGTTATATCAAAAATATAGGGAATTTCCATATATCCCACTCCCTCCCCCTCCCACACTTTCCTCCATTAACAACATTTTTCATTAGTGTGGTTCATTTGTAATCTCAAGAATAAATGCCTCTTCAAATTTGTAGAGCACTATCTGAAGATGCATTATGCTTTTCTAAAGAAAGATGAGGTCAAAATTCATGAGCAACACTGCTGAAATTCACGGCTCAACCAGTATTTGAATAGCCAGAAGATTTAAGTCTCTGAGACAAATATTTAATGGGTATAGTGCTAATTATAGGCCACTTATCTTTAAAAACCATAGGAAATTCAAATCTTCCTCAGGACTTGTCTAGCTTCCTAATAATGAAATATTTCTTATTCTTTAAATTGGGTGAGTATATTCCCTCTTCATTCTAAGCCTTCACAAACATCCAGTAAAGACATGTGATAATACCAGGGTCTCCCAGACACAGGTCCACCCAATAGGTGACTGGAATGATTGTTGGTTTGTTCTTCTTGACAGTAGACTTAAATATTATCCATTGGCCTTTAAACTAATGGCAAAATCAATGGCAACCAGGATTCTATTTATACATAAATCCAAAATCACAAGTTTCAGCCTGCATTGCCCTCATGGAGTGGAAGAAATTGTGTCTGGGACAAAGTGAGGAGGACCTTTTTTTTGAAAGCTAAAGTGCAAGTATAGATTCATGTGGCCCAGTGCAGCATTTGACAAAGTATATGCCATAGAACACTATTTCCTCAATTTTCTCAACTAATTTAATGTCATGAATATTTCCATGTCAAAACTATAGATCTCCTTCACTCTTAAAAAAAAAACTATTATATAATATTTCATGACAATATTAAAATTAATTTGGGCATTGATGGTCACTTAGATGGTTTCAAATTTCATGCTAATATCCTAGTAAAAGTATTTCCACATGTGGAGTACTTCTAAAGAATGGATTGCTAGAAGTAGAAATGCTTGGTCAAAGGCTTTGATTTTAAAAATTTTAATAGGTACTACCAAGTTGCCCCTCAAAAGAACTTTACCAATTTGTTTTCCAACCAACAGTATATGAGGTTGCACATTTCCCTGTAGCCTTGTCAGTTTTGAATATTGCTTGGGTCTTAAAAACTATATTTTTTAAATTTGCAATTCTAAAACTACAGAACAGGGTGACTATATTTTCAAATATTTATTAGTTTTTCATTTGTCTTTATATATTTTAGTTCTTCCCTTGTGACCTGCCTGTTCAGATCTTTGCATATTTTTCCTTTGCTTATTTAATTTATTCTTACAGATTCAACAGTATCACATATATATTAACTTTAATTCTTTTTCTTTTATGGCAAAGGTTTTCTCAAATCCATCACCTACTAAGAGTATATAATTTATATTTTTTATATGTTTTACTGCTCTGAAGTTTAAATGTTTTAGTAACTTTGACTATATCAAGTTATTTCCCTGTGGTTTTAGAGTTTTATGTGATACTTTGGAAGGTTTTTCAGTAAAATTTATGGACTTGAATCTTAGCTCTTTAATCTAGAATTAATTTTCTAAATGGACATCCAATTGTTCCAATGTCAACTGTATAATCCATTTTTCCACTAATTCAAAATGAAACTACATTTTTATATACAAATATGTTTCTTTCTTGACTCTACATTTTTCTACTGATCTATCTCTAAGGAAAAACCACATTGTTTTAATTATATAGCTGTATAATATGTTTTGCTCTCTGAAAGAGTAAGAAGCCCTGTATCATTGCTTTGGAACATTTTCTTTTTATTCAAATTTTACTATAAAATTTTAAATTCTATAGAAAAATAGCACAATGAACTCCCATATACCCAATACCAGGTTCAAAAATTATTAGTTTTTTGATATTTACCACATTTGCTTTGCCTGTCCCTTTTTTACTATATTTTTTCTTTTTTTTTTTCATTTCTAATGCTTAAATACAATTTCTTTTTATTATCTTAACGTCATTAGCTAAGACCTACTGAACAATATTTAATAGTGGTAACATTCAAGAAGTCTTCCTTGCCTTATTTTTGACTTTTATAACAATAATTCTATTCCAACTTCATGGCTAGATGCTTAGTACAGGTTCCCTAGACATATGATTTATCAAGTTAATGATACTTACCTTTATATCTGGCTTCCTACAGCTTTATCTCAGGAATAGATACAAAGCTTTCATCACCTACTGAGAAGAGTATATCATTTTTCTCTTTTAATCTATTAATCTGGAAAATTACACTAAGAAATTTTCAGAAAGTGTACCATCTTTCACATTTGGGTTAATCTTATTTATTAGATATTTAAAGGTATTGGTAAAAGTCATGCATAGTACTCTTTTTAATCTTAAGTAATTCCCTTATTATACTTTCTTGAGAATTATTTTACAATTCGACTTATAGGCTCTTGAGTAGAATAATTGATTATTTTGAAACATCCTTATATTCTGATAAATACATATCATGATTTTTTTCTCCGTAGTATTTAAGTGCTCTCATTGTCATTCACTTCTAAATAGCCTATAAATTCATTGTTTCTTTCCTTTAACCGGAATTTTTAAAAATATATTTTAAAAATTTTCTAGTTGACAGATTTTTATTCTTGTGGTTTGTCCTTTAGAATTTTATTTAATTTTATTGCATTGCAGTTAAGGAACACAGCCTGGGCAGTTTCTATTTTGAGGAATTTTTTAAGATTTTCTTTGCAATGTGGTCAATTCTATGATTTTTCCATAGCTTTTGGATCATCCTTTGTCTGTTTTCACTTCTGTTATCTTGACCACATTTACTGATCCTCAGTCCATAAAGCTTCCCCAGTTAAATCCAGAAATCTTCTATCGTTTTCCTTGCAAGACTGTGATAACACCCATGACTAAGTGTATCAGATTATGGACTGAAGGTATATTCCCTTTTAACTCATTGCTATTCATCCTTCATGAACTCTACTTTCACTCTGTTAAGCCCCACACTATACCAGGCATGGCAATTATATTCTCAGGCTGCTATTTGGGTATTCAGAGCATGCATGATGCTATAAGTGAATCTCATACTCTGTTGGGTTTTGGGGTTGTTTCTAGTGTTGTTAACTTAATTGATTATATATATTACTTCTGATATTATAAGTTTTGCCAGAAAATGAAACATGTAGTATTACTTGAGCTTCTTAGTTAGGCAGAGAAAGAGATAACAAATGTGAAAGTATTTTAAAGACTACTTTATTATCAATAGAAAATGAGAAATTAATAAGATGTAGTAGAGGTTAGAAAGGGAAGATATAGGAGTACATTAGAGAAGATGATATGGTTTATATTTCATATTTTTCTCATCTTAGAGCCTATGTACTCAAATAAATATATGTCAATGGATGAACTTTTTGTATGTAATGATTGGCTAGTCAAACAAAGATAAATGAGACACTGGGGAATAAACATCTATAGGGATATTTCACAGCAAAGGTATGGGCTCAAGACCCACCCTCAAATTCTTCTTTGTGAATCAAGATTTGAATACCTTTGGTCATGGCTCTTCAGCCAAAACATATAGTCTCTCCTCTACCCCAAAATACATACAAAATTTTCTTGCCCACATCACAGTGGGCAAGAAAATACTTTCATGGAGTACTGGGTTCTAACAGTATCAAAATGCTTAGGAAAATATGGCTCTTATATTTTAATATTCCTTATGATGGGTGTGAATAGGACCACAATAAAAATGAACAACAGAATATAGCCCCAAAACTTTTTGGTAAAGGACTGAGAGTGAAAGGTGAGAATGAACAGGAGTGTCTAAGTGAAGAGAAAATCACCTCGCTTTCTACAGTTGAGAGAGATCAAGGGAAAATATAAAAAGATGACCCATGGAACAAATATGAAACACATAATTATGGCATAACTACAGAGATAACCCACCACCAGAAATATGTTAAAGATTATTCAACTCCATAGCATGGTCTCTCACCTTTGTACCATTATCCAGAGATTGTATTCTTCATACTTGGACAAATAGCATTTGGCCTTTAGTTCAATTAAACTCTTCATATCTCTTGCCAAAGCAAAACTCTAATCTATAGCAAATGACTATCCTACATCGAATGAGAGAGAATTTCTTTTGTGATTGGAGAACTATACTCTATGGAAGCCATCAAAGAGCCTTCAAAGACAGCAAAGATCACATAAGATGCATCTGACTCCTAAGCCCTCACCACTACACTTAACAGTTTCCCCAACTTCCCAGTGCTTTTTAAATCCAAATCTCAAGAGCATTCACATGGGAGACTGTTTCCCCTTGGTAGTAACAGGTTTTGTTTTCTTTTGCTTGTCTTCAGTGAGACCTCAAACTTCCACTAAGTTCAATGACCTTATATACATGCAAATTTACTCCGATATTTTAAATGGGTTCATTTTGTCTTCATGTTTTGAATAGATGGTATAGGGTCAAACTTTTAATATGTTGTAAAATATGAGAGACTTACCAAGATGAATTTTATATATTACTTGTATACATACACACACACACACATGATTCAGTCCATGCAATTTTTGCCTTCTCACAACTAAAGAAGTAGTACTGTTAGATCAATAATGTACTGCATAAACATGTATAAGTTAAGGAACAGAGATAACTTTGAAATGGCAAAAACAATAGCTTGTTCTGCTGCAACAGGATCAAAAGCATATTGCACTTGGGGCATTGAAAAGTGTATATCACCAAATTCTTTGAATTTCATTGGCATGTTATCCTTGAAAGAGGATA
Source organism: Dasypus novemcinctus (assembly GCF_030445035.2). Classification (NCBI taxonomy): domain Eukaryota; kingdom Metazoa; phylum Chordata; class Mammalia; order Cingulata; family Dasypodidae; genus Dasypus; species Dasypus novemcinctus. The sequence goes on along the minus strand of NC_080675.1, from coordinate 85,623,092 downwards.
ATATAAATAATGTTCCTTCCTTAAGGAGGTCTCAAGAATAAAGTTTACTGCCATATTGTTAACACTCTAATCCTTATATTTGATAGATCTTAAGCAATTGTAAATTAGGGTTATGTACTGTGGTGGCTTAGAGTTATGTACCCAAGGAAAACATGTTATTAATCTTAATCCATTCCTGTGGGTGTGAATCCAATGTGAATAATACCTTTTGATGCAATTACTTCAGTAAAGGTGTAAGGCATAACCCAAATGAATTAGGATGGATTTACTCTTATTACAGAGGCCTTAGAGAGAGAGCGATAGAGAGAGAAGCCATGAGGAGCAGCCAGAAGCTAGATATCAACCGCACCCAGAAGAGAAAGGAAAAGACTCAGCCATGTGTGGTGCCATGTGATGGAAAAGCCAAGGAATCTCAAAGACTGCTGGTCAACCAATAGAAATCTGCCTTGGGAAGGAGCAACATTTTAGCCTCTGGGTCCAGGAGCCAATAAATTCCTGTTGTTAAGCCAACCCATTTTATGGTATTTGTTTTAGCAGCAGCAACCTAAAACAAATATGAAAGATCTCCAAGTTATATTTAATACAAAATCCTTCCTCTACCAAACTTTTATTCTCTAGAAAGGCCAAATTCTCCCCATTTGTTTTATTTTTATTGAGATATAATTAATATATTATACAGTTCACCCATTTAATGGGTTTTTTTCATACAATCATAAGATTGTGAACCCTAACCACTATCTAATACCAAACATTCTCATCACCTTAAAAAACCAAACAAACAATAAAAAACCTCATATTCACTAGCACTCACTCACCTCTTCACCCACATTCATCCCTACCCCTG